>NC_056745.1:929158397-929220897 GCF_019279795.1 Protopterus annectens
GTGGAAACTACAGCCCAAACTGCAGAATCCTATATAAATGCATTCTACGGACATCTCCAGGAATGCATGGATCATGCTATCCCAAACAAAACCAAGATCCAGTCATCCAAAGGCAGGCGTCCAGTCTGGTGGACCCCTGCCATAAATAAACTGTACAACAGAAGGAGGAAGCTACTACATGATAGAGCAAAATCCCTAATAGGGAAGGCATCTCTGATCAGTACTAGCAAAAAATTACAATCCCTCATAAAATCCTCCAAGGCCAGCTTCGAGAGAAAAATTGCACAGGACACCAAAGACAATCATAAGGCTTTTTTCAGTTATGTTAGAAACCTGGGATGCAACTCCAAGACTTGTTCTGAGTTGATTCTAAATGACAAAAATACACTGAACCCACAGACATCGCCAATATCCTGGCAGACAGGTTCAGTGCAAACTTCTCCCCCCCCCCCCAAAAGAGCAAATATCTATCCCGGCAGAGGGCTGCCTCCCAAACATCTCAGATGCTCAGGTGAAGGCTGCCCTCTCCAAAGCAAAAAAACACTGCTTCCATGGGACCAGATGGCGTCCCAGGTTGCGTCCTACATGAACTACAAGAGGAACTAATCCCTCAAATAAAACAGCTATACAATCTCAGCCTCTCTACAGGATATGTGCCCACAGAATGGCGTACAGCAACAGTGGTCCCACTCCACAAAGGTGGAGCATCTACGGACCCTGGAAACTATCGCCCCATAAGCCTGACTAGCTTAGTCTGCAAGGCTATGGAGAGGATCATCATGGAGCTCATAAACAAAGACATTGGGGACCTACAGACACTAGATCCTACCCAGTTTGGCTTTGTCAAGGGCAGATCCTGCCTTTTGAACCTGGTTGACTTCTTTGAAACAGTCACCAAAGCCATAGATGAAGGAAAGGTAGTCCACACAGGCTATCTGGACCTTGCAAAGGCATTTGACACAATACCCCACTCGGGCATCATAGATAAGCTATCCAGCTTAAATATAAACCCCTATGTCACAAGATGGGTCGCAAACTGGCTCAAAGACAGAACCCACAGAGTGAGAGCCATGTCAGACTCAAAACCGGTCACAAGTGGCATCCCACAGGGTTCTGTCCTGGGACCACTCTTGTTCGGTATATACTTTTCCGAGGTACAGGCAAACGTGGGAGGACTATGGCTCACCAAGTTCACAGATGACTGCAAACTGGGCGCCATAATCAACTCTCCAGCTGACACAAACATCCTTCAAAAAGGTCTCACAGAGACAGATAACTGGTGCCAGCGCCATGGTTTAAAGCTAAATGCCAAAAAATATATAGTCATACCCTTTGGCAAAAACAATGTGCCCACAAATTACCACATAGGCAGAAACCCATTAAGTACAGAGAAAGTTATTAGGGACCTGGGGACCCAAGTTGATAGCAATCTCTCCTTTGAAAACCACATTGCCAAAGTGGTTAGAAAGACCTTCTACATAGCCCACCTCATCACGAAGGGTTTCACATCTAGATCAAGAGAGGTAATCGTGCCCCTTTATTCATCCCTCATCAGGCCCATCCTAGAATACAATGCCCCTTTTGGGATGTACCTTACCCGACACCTGCAGCAATTAGAAAGACCCCAAAAGTATCTCACCAAGAGGATCAAGGGTCTCAAACAGATGCCATATACTGCTCGGTTAAAAAAAAGTCCAGGTCTACTGAGTTGCATAGCGCCTACTTGAGGTGATCTATGCCTGACATACAAAGCTATGTCAAATCCAGAATTAATGGACATGCTCCACCTCAGTAAATCTAAATCCCTTAGAGCCACATGCTCGAGGGACTTGAACCTCAGCACAGAAATAAATAGAACTTGCTGGAGGGACAGGTTCATAACCCAGAGGCTCCCTTCGCTCTGGAATAGAATTCCAGTTCATGTGAGGCAGAGCACCTCACTGAATCTCTTCAAGAAGAATCTCGATAAGTGGATGGGGGATCATAGGTTTGTCCCAGGGATTACTCCCGTGTCACTATTAGACAGAGGCACAGTAAACTAAACCTTAAAAAGGGCACAGTATACTCAAATCAAGGGGTGGCGTAAGCCATACAGAATCGGGCTAGGCTTATAATTGCCCCAGGGCAGATAGCCTAGTATGAACCTATGAACCTATATATATATATTAAAGCCATGGTTATACAGTCATGGAGTAGAAGACAAGCCAAAATCTATGAATCACTGATAATTCACAGACAGAAACTACACTAGTAGTGATTCTGCATGGAAACCAGTGATTTAGAAGTTTTATATCAGGAAAGTATGGTTGAGGAGACAAAGTACAGTTGTGTACACTTACCATAAATGTAGATGTTCGAGTGTATTCACTGTTGAAGTCATTACAATTGGGTAATCTGCTGGCAAGTTGCCCTCAGTCGGCCTGATTAACAAAGTGTTGGGTCCTGCGTCGGTTGCTGTCCCTTCTTACATGACATCAGGTCATCAGGTGTATAAAACATGCAGCTAACGCCATTACATCGGTTTTTCTTGCCCCAGATATGAGGTGCCCCCCAAATAGGGGGCAAAATATATATATATATATATATATATATATATATATATATATATAAATAATTTAAAACACAAAAATATACCTCCAAACAAAAGCAAATACACCAAAAATGCTTTTAGGTGTAGTAATAGAAAGGAGAGGCATAGTAAGAGATAAAACAGGGGGCTGGAGGGAGGGAGGGTAACCAGGACTGCAACAGTGAATACACTCGAACATCTACATTTATGGTAAGTGTACACAACTGTATTATGTTCTTCATGTTTCACTGTTGCAGTCATTACATTTGGGTAGATTCCCAAAGCTATAGTTGGGAGGATGGAATTATACAGCATTAGGACCGGCTATAAGGCCCTGCAAAACAGCAGTGGCAAAGCCAGCTCTGGATTTAGAGAAAATTGGTAAATGATAGTGCTTGTTGAAAGTATGATCTGAACTCCAGGTAGCAGCTTCAAGAATATCCTTAGTAGGAACACCTCAGAATAGCTGTAGAGGTAGATGCAGCCCTGGTGGAATGGGATCTGATCCCCTGGGGGATAGGTTTTCCATGGTGCTTATAGCAGTAATGAATACAATGTCTTATCCATTTGGAAATGGTTTGCTTTGAAGTAGCCTTTCCCTCTGCCCCTGCAGCAAATGCTACCAGCAGTTGTTCAGATTTTCTTCGAGATTTAGTCCTGTCCAAGTAAAATCTAAGTTGTCTGTGTACATCCAATGAATGCAGAATCTGCTCCCCCTTGTTCTGTGGATTGGGAAAGAAAGTTGGCAAATGAATGGACTGATTTAGAGCCACACTGGATACCACCTTGGGCATGAAGGATGGGTAGGTCCTGAGTGACACCCTGTCCCCATGAAAGATGATGAAAGACTTCACTGCCATAAGGGCCTGTAATTCAGAAATCCTTCTAGCCAAAGTGAATACTTAAAGGAAGGCTGTTTTCCAGGAAAGAAATGTTAAGTCTGCAGTAGCAGCTGGCTCGAAAGGAGGTAGAGTGAGTTTCTCCAATACAAAGTTAAGGTCCCAGGCAGGAGTTTGAGCTCTCCTGGGTGGCCTCAAGTTTTTGGCCCCCCTGAGACACTGCTTTAACAGAGGATGAGAGAAGAGAGGGGGTTCTCTGTTGTAATGAGCTGAAATGGCTGAGGCATGGATTTTTATGGAAGAAAAAGACAGGCCCTTGTGAAGCATCTCAGTTAAGTATTGCAAAATCTGAGGTAAATTGGGCACTGCTGCGCTCATCCCTTGAGACTGATTCCAGGTACAGAATCTTTTCCATTTGTCAGCATAAGATTTTCTAGTACTAGGTCTTCTTGCCTCCAAAATGACACCCATCACAGGTTTGCTGAGGGATGCTAAAGGGGAATTTAAGTGAATAGCCAAGCTGCAAGATTCAATGTTTGGAGCTGGGGGTGCAGAATTTGCTTGTTCTGCTGAGACAGTGAGGAAGGTGTCTGAGACAGGTGCCATGGAGAAATTTGTGACAGACTGCGTAGGAGTGTGTACCAGTGTTGGCGAGGCCAGTCTGGAGCAATCAAATCATTTTTGGTTTGTCCTGTTTGACTTTTAGTAGAACTTTGGAGAGCAGAGGCAGAGGAGGAAAGGCATAGACTGATAGGTTTTCCCAGCTGAAGGACAGAGCATCCACTTTCCAGGCTTTTTTGTGAGGAGTTCTTGTGCAAAATTTGTCCAACTGGTAGTTCTGGGATGAGGCAAAAAGATCTATGCCTGGGCTCCCCCATTTGCATGTTAACATGTGGAAAATCCATGGTTCCAGTTTCCATTCGTGTGGGTCCATGAGATTTCTGCTTAGTTCATCTGCCAGAATATTCAGCTTTTCTGGCAGGAATTGAGCCTGTAGTTGTACTTGATAGCTCAAGGACGTGTTCCACAGTGCCATGGCTAGTCTGTAGAGGGGGTAAGAATGTGTACCCCCCTGCTTGTTTATGTACCACATAACTGTGGTGTTGTCCGTCTTTACCAGTAGTTGTCCTGGATGAAGGTAGTCCTTGAAGGCTATCAGTGCATTCTGTGCAGCTGGCATTTTTTTTGATTGATATGAAGGTGCATTTGATTTGGGCTTCATTTGCCCTGAATGCACTTCCCTGCCAGATGAGTCCCCCATGTATAGTCTGATGTATCTGTAGTTAGGGTTTGGGTGGCAGGGGGTGGTGTGAATGGCAGTCCCTTGTTTTGGAGGCAGGACTCTGCCCACCATAGGAACTCTAGTTGTAGGCAAGTTATGATAGGAATCATTGTTTCCAGGCTGTGACAATGTTGACTCCATAAACTTTTTAAGTACCACTGAAGTTTCCTCATATGCAGTCTTGCATATGGAATTAGAAGAATGCAGAAGGCCATGAACTCCAAGGCTTGCAGTATTTGTCTTGCAGATAGCAGAGTTTTTGTGGCCACCTGTTTGAAGTAAGTTACAAATTAATTTGCTTTTCTGGCATAAAGAAAGCCATCTGGGCAGTTGTATTCAAGCTTGCACTCAGGAATGTAATTTTTTGAGAGGGTACCAGTTGTGATTTCTTTTCATTTATAGTGTACCCTAGACAAATTAGAACCCTTTTTACAAACGCCAGATGTTTAAGAAGAATGGCATTGTTTTCTGCCTGAATTAGGCAATCGTCCAGGTATGGGTATATTTGAATATTTCTGTGCCTGCAAAATGCAATTACTGGAGCCAGGCACTTTGTAAATACCCTGGGCACAGCAGATAAGGCAAAGGGCAGGGCAGAGAACTGATAATGCAAGTAGCCTGCTTTGAAGCGGAGGTATCTTCTGCAAGATTCCCTGACTGGGATATGCAGGTAAGCCTCTTTTAAATCTAGAGTTCCCAACCAGGCATCTTTGCCTAGCATAGGAAGTAACTGGTGAAGAGTCAGCATCTTGAATTTTGGAATGTCCAGAAAGGTGTTTATAGTAGATCGGTCCAGAATTGGATGCCATGATTTGTCTTTTCTTGGTACCAGGAAAATTCTGGAGTAGAAACCTTGTCCCTTTTCCTCTTCTGGTACTAGTTGAATAGCCCCCATGTTTAGGAGGGAAAGTACTTGTTTCTGAGCCTCTGCCCACTGATTTGGGGGCAGGTCTGGCCATCCGTTTGGAGTTGGCAATGTGTGGAAATGAAATCTGTATCCCTGGGATACTATATTTAAAACCCATTTGTCCTGGGTTTTAAATTGCCAGTTTTTTGCATGAAGAGCCAGTTTTCCCCCCAAAGGGACGGCTAAGAGGTAAGTGCTTGGTAATTTTAAAGGAAAGTCATTGAGACTGTTTATCATAGGGAGGTGTCTTGTTGTTTTCAGATTTGGAAGCGGAGGCACCCCATTGTTTAGTTCTGAAAATCCCTTGGGACTGAAACCTGGTGTTTTTGGAATGTCTGGGTTTGGCTTGAGGGGCTCTGGAAGGAACTGGAAAGGACCAGTTCTTAGTAGGCCAGTGCCTACTAAATCTTGGAGGTTGTACTTGTAAGAAATCGTTCACAGTTTGTATAGATTTAGCTTTATCTTACATCTTTTTTAGAACTTCTTCAGCCTTATTGCCAAACAGACCTGCTGCAAAGGAGCATCCAACAATTTTGCTTTAACATGATCAGGCAGAGATTGCTCCTTAAGCCAAGCATGCCTTCTAAGCACAGACCCAGTAACAGCTGCCCTACAGGAGGCCTCCAAAGAATCAAAACCACATTGCAAAGTATGTTTTCCAACTTGTTCAGCTGAATGCAATAAATCCTGTAAATCCTTATTTTCCACACAATCAGAAATCAACATCATTTTCTGTTTAAGCAGTACCATGATATGCTGTTGATATTTTAGCATATGCAATTGACAGTTTAAAGCCCTGATTACTAGGGTTGCAGAAGTATAAACCTTTTTACCCCATCTGTCCAGCACCCTGGAGTCTCTATCAGAAGGGGTAGAATTTTTAGCAGTAGAAGCCTTAATGCCCTTGGGCCCCTGAGAAATGGTTTCAAGATCCGCAACAGGATTTTTGAAAAGGCATTTGTGGGAGTCAGGAACCCTGTAGTATCTGTCTGGCTTACAAGGGGCCGGAGGCAGGGAATCATGGGTCATACTGGATTCTGAAAACACATCATCAACAATGTCAAGTACAGGATGTACAGCCAAAGGCCTATGCTGAGGAAGAAGACGAAAATCCCTAAGCCTCTTTTTGGATTCAGAAAAATCCTGACTTTCCCAGTGGAAATGCTCCCTTAAGGTATGTAAAGTTTCCCCAAAAGAAAAATCCTCAGGGGGAGAAGCAGAAGGAATGGAATCCTCTACATCAGAGTCCTCATAAGTAGGTATGGACAAATCCTGTTCATTAGAAAAGTCAGAAGATATAGAGTCCTGTTCAGAAGATTCATAGTCAAGTTCAGCCCTAGGCCTCTTAGAAGGGGGGGGGGGGTTGATTACCCCTGATAAGAGTAATTAAATCTTCAGCCATTTTGATCATTTGTTTTTTAGGCATAGGGGCCTGAACATGTGGCCTGGGAGTCGGTTTTTTAGACATAGATCGAGATTTTGGCCTTAATATTGACGGTGGTGTTGGTTTAATATACAAATCTGTATGCCTGAATACACCCTCAGAAGCTGGTGCCTGCACAGCGGCTCTGGACCCATCCAAGGTAGAGACATCCACGGGTTCCATAGATGAAGCATCTCGCGGCATACCGGACTCTGAATGGGTCTCACTAGAGGCCTGTGAATCAGAAATAGCAGGTATCAGGGGCTGTGAAAGTGCCTCACTGAGTACCGGCGAACTGGCGACTGGCTTAGGAGTAGCGTTATCGGCAGTTTTGGATTTCAATGGCCTGTCTCTGTCTTTTTCTTTGCATTTTTTCGGTATTCCGGAAGTCGGATGGCTAACCGACGACATTTCTGGATAATTAAACTGAGAACCGAAATATTCCGAATCAAAAATGTACCGACAACGGAGAGTGCGCTGATTAAATAAAGCACAAAAGCAACAGCAAGGTACGTTGTGGTCAGGGCCTAGGCAAGGGATACAGTACAAATGGAAATCCTTATGAGGTATTTGCTTCCCAGAAGTAATACAATTATTAACTTTTACTGACATCGGTAAGGAGCAAGAAAAAGTTTCCCCAATGGAGTACTTAGCTTTTAGTTGAAGACTTCGGTTCTGAAACTCGAAAATGAAAATTTCAGGAGTCGGCCGATCGGCACTTGCGAACTGCTTCTGCTTTGGGCACCACGTGGCAAGAAAGACTGATGTAATGGTGTCGGCTGCATGTTTTATACCCCTGATGACCTGACGTCATGGAAGAAGGGACAGCAACCAATGCAGGACCCAAGGCTTTGTTAATCAGGCTGACTGAGAGCAACCTGCCAGCAGGTTACCTAAATGTAATGACTGCAACAGTGAAACACGAAGAACATCACCTCATCCACTTTAAACTTCACAAAGAGTAGGGAAACCTGATATGATATTTACATAAAGGAGAATGGAATTACTGTACTAGGGAATATGTAACACAAGAGCTCGCTATTGAAATGTTGTCACTTGAAATACTTAGCGCTGACAAGCCACAAAAAAAAAAAAAAACAGAAAAGATGGAAAACACAGGAGAAGGGCGAATTTCTAAAATCACTCTTCTCTTTTAAACTTCTTTTTGGCAGGGGGATGGGGGGTTTCAAGCCCCCCTGCACCCTCAAACTTATATATTCTGACTCCGAGATCACCATACCTCAGAGGAAAGGGAATATTGACATCTTGGAGTTAGTATTACTAAGTCCTTTCTTTCAGCCATTCAGTCTCCATATTTCAGGACTTGCTCTAGTGAGTCCCCACATTTCAAATGGTTACCAGAACAAGTCTATATATATATCCTCACACAAGAATAAATTATATAACAGGAGCATGGGTGTCAACCTTCCATGTCTAAACTGTGGAGCACCTCTTGTAATGTGGAATAAATGGGGAAAATGTGGAAAACACTTGTTAACAGCTTTTTATCAATGTCAACTAGGAAGCTCATAGAATAGTTAAATGTGATACTTTATACTTATTAAAAGTTCTTATAATGAATAGGATTAAGTACACTTTCCATGGATGGTAGTAAAAAAAAATTATAACACTGAATGGGTGACACACACTTTCAGCAAAGAACATGGACTTTTTAAGCCTTAAAATACGAAAACTAAGTACAAGTCTTCTGTATACATCACAGATGTGTTTCATTGTTGATGCCTAGTGCTTGTGGTGTGCACATATTATGTAAGTAATACACCTGTTGTGTGTTTAAAATTATGAAAGCACTTAACCCTGAGTATCACTGTACATGTATCACATAGTACCTACTTTTGATTGTCTACCCAGCACATACACAGCATACAGTATCATACTTTTGCAAGTATGTTGCCATGAGATGCTATCATATAGACACCTAGTCTCTTACCCCATTTCTTATACATGCAGATACTAAAAGGCTACCAGGTCCACTGCGATTTGCTGAAATTCAGTTCTGTGAAACTACAGTTAACCAGAACTGTTTCTCCAAATAGATACTAAAGTAATTCATTGGGGAGGTATAGTGATGCATAATTTGGTGTCACAATGCAGATTCTGTATGATGAGTTTATCCTAAAAAAAAAAAAATTAGCTGGAAGCAAAATACAATGGGAGCAAATCAACTGTACAGATTTTGCAACCTCCGTTAAAAAATTCTTGTAGCTTCCACTTATGATTATTTTGGGATATAAGTATACAAAGACTCTATATCACTTATTACCAATATCTTCCCTCCTTCTCAGAAACTTAATTTTGCCAAATTGATTTAGTAGTTGTCCTGAGACATATAATAAAGAAAAAGTTTTTCTTAAACTCATGAATGTTGAATTTAGTTAATGTTCTCCATAGACAATGGGTCTACTACAAATAATGAGGTACTAGTAGCTTGTGTTACACTTGATTTTTGCTACTTACTCTAAATGGCAAATACCCTAACTCCCACTTACCCAATCCTACTTAATCACTAAACCTTTCCAATACTTAAACCTGTTAAAGTACATAGTTGCACTAGAGCCCAACCTCTAACCCAAAAGCTTGCTCACTTTCCCTAACCTTAACCGTTGCATTTTCCTTAACCTACAGGATGAGCAGGGAGTTGCAAAGTAAAAAGGTCAGGGTGGTAAAGGTAAGGACATGGAACCCAGGAGACATTAGTCATCTGATAAAGAGTAAGAGGGGGTTACAGAAGCTTAAATATGAGGAAAAGGGTACAGTTTTCCTTAAACAGTTAAAGTTAAATATGCAGGAACTAAAAATACGGAGAAGAAGGGATATAAGTGAATTGGATGGAGATGTGCAAAAATGCCATCAGAGAGGGGTTGACATTTTGTGGACAGTAGATGAAGGATGGCAACTGATATTTGGCATAACCCAATGTCAGACTATATTTCAAAAGCATTATTGAATAAATAAATTGCAGTCAAATTTTAAGTGTTTAAATGTGCATGAACACAAAACACAATGAATGTTTCTAAAAATTTCTAATCTGTAATATGTTTTTACTCTTATTTCCATTTCAAAACTAAACCCAGCATAGTATCGAAGGAAATATACTTTTCATATCAAGAATGGATTTTCAGACTATCACTTTGTTGTTATAGAATTAAGTTACCCTATGTCTACAGTTTCTCAAAAAATTATGACCATAACAAGTATTTCATATACAACATTTTCTCAACTAGATTAAAACTTCATGTTATCTCTCATTGACAATCAATATACGACACCTCTACTTCTTTTGTTTTTAACATATCTGAGTGTTATTTTTCAACAACATTATAAAGCGGGATCACTTCCTTATCCTAAATGAAAATGATGTTTGGAGTGGAGTAACCATGGGCATTATACTGTTTCTTATTCCTTATCACCACAAGGCAAGGAACCACCGTTCTAATTAAATAGATTAAAGATGGAAAAGAAGAAATGAAAACTGCCCAAACATCTTTCAGTAAACTAGGAATACTTAAGTTAATCACAACTTATATATTGTAGTTACTGACGTATTATAATACAAGAAAGTCCAGACCATTTTCAAACATGTGTTAACTTTATGTAGCAATAAAAAAAGTCACATAAACTCCCAGAGTACCATAAGCACAGTGATGTATCTCTCATATGAAGTCTAATAATTTACCTCTGTGGCAGGAATTAATGTTTACACACAGCGATACTTCAAGGTAAGCTGTCTTCTCTCTGGATTCCTTTGTCAGATAATTTAGGCTTCTTCAAGTATAACGCACACTACTTCTTATTGAAGTGTGCTACTCGTAAGCATTGTTTCAGACACATAATCCCCATTCTAAGACAGGTCAACATCTCTGGATTGGTAGATCTATAGCTGCCTATTTAAAATGTCACATAATTACATACTGAATCTACTAAAGACAATTTAACTGAACTTTACACAAATCCTCTTTGCACAGTACATCATGGTACCTAACTATTTAAAGCAAGAATTCTGTTTAAAGAATAAATTGTCAAAATGTATGTTCTTTACATTGATCACTGTTGCAGTAGCCTTAGCTATATGGGTTTTATCCTGCCAAGGATATAACAGCCAGTCAGCTTTATTTAAGATTGTGGGCTATCCATAGTGCTTGAAATTGCTTTTTGCTGTGTTCTTTCTGTCAAAAAACAAAAAAGTAGTTTTTGTGAACTGGTAGTTTTTACTGGCATTATTGCTTGTTTTCGTCAGGATAGAGGCACCATTCTTAGCTTGACCATAGAACAGATTGTCACTCTTATGGTCAGTCCTTCTTCCTGTCACCAAATGAAAAAAAATGAAGCAAACAACCTTTGGCACCATAGCAGGTTAGCAATTTGCCTCAGTTGCAGTTGGATGACTTTGCAGTGGCCATTTGTTGCACCTCAGACCACTCATCTTTTACCCTGGATCACTCTGGTGTAGCACCTACAGCTGCTATGGACTGGGAGTTATCCATGTTCTTTGCGGCTGTTGGGGTCTCCTCAGTGAGGAAGGGAGAACTGGTCTTTTCAGTCCTGGAAGACCAAACATGGAAGGTTTTCTTGTTGTGTCAGAATGCTGTGCCCATCCCTGAATATGCAGCAGCTGTCATTAGTAACATAGTTAACCCGATTTCCCTTGTCCAAAAGATACATTGATGCATTTATCTACTCCTCCTCAAATTTCTTTGGATAGGAGTAGTTTACTTTGACTGGTTCAGGGTTTGTTTCAGGCTATTGATCCTTCTTGTATAGTAGTTTTCAATAAAAGAAAGACAGATGCCTCCTTTCCTGAAGAGATTAAAGATTCTGAATCTAAATAAGAGAATGCAGGGATGGATTAAGGGTTTTGTCTTCAGATTTCTGATTCAAACTCAGAGGAGATCTTTCTATGTGATTCTCCCTCTGGGGGTTTCACTTTCTCTGAAGCTATTGCTAGAATATCCAATGTTTTTAGTTGGAGAATACTAAGTTTTCTCAGTCCTTCAAAAAATACTGTGAGTTTTTACAGAAGGATTGTCCAGATCCTACACCCATTCCTCCTGTCCTGTCTGCTTTAAAGAATGTGTGTCTTCCTGCCTGCAATTTTCCTTTTAATTAGCTAGCTGCCCCTTAAAAAGCAGGTATGTTGTATAAAGTTCCTTAGTATTTCAATTTTTTATACATTATCCCTAAACCTGGCACAGTAGCTATAGCCTTAGTTGACTTCTCTGCTTCTTAGTTAAATCCATTCCTACTATTTCTACTAAGGATGGGAAAATTATTGATAGGTATGGGAAAAAAGTGAACCTTGGCAGATAAGCAGCAATAAATAAACTAAAGGAATGAACTGTGCAGAATCAGCAAGCATTTGATTTTATTTACATTCACTTAGCAATTTTGTATTAAACTAATGTGTGTTTTAACTCAAAACCTACAATTTT
Source organism: Protopterus annectens (assembly GCF_019279795.1). Classification (NCBI taxonomy): domain Eukaryota; kingdom Metazoa; phylum Chordata; order Ceratodontiformes; family Protopteridae; genus Protopterus; species Protopterus annectens. Next base: position 929,170,868 of record NC_056745.1, read on the forward strand.
CATGCAATAAAGATGTCAGAACTATTGAATTATGTTACTTTAATCACTAGCCTGCCATGCATAACTTGATACCTCTCAGTCATCCCCAAGCTAGGAAAAATGATCATGAGAGAAAACTTTCCTAAACATCCTTGACTCCCATGCTCCAAATCGATTAATTAGAACTAAAAATCGCGTAGCTCCCTGGCTTACAAGAGAAACCAAAGCAAAAATCAAACTTCGTGACCAGGCTTGGAACAAATGGCGGGCCACCAAAACTCCCCCAGATCGTATTAAATTTCAATTACTCAGAAACTCCACAAAATCAGACATCGCTAGAGATAAAAAACAGTACTTCTGTCACCTCCAGGACAAACATCAGACTAACCCAAAAAAGTTCTGGGCTGGATTCAACAACCTCCTCCATCCTGGTAAATCCTCTACCCCTATACCCGAGAAACTTACTAGTAATAATCCTGAAGAGATAGCCAATGCCTTTAACATTTTTTTTTACGGAGACCATTCAGTCCCTTGCCAATCATCTACCCACCTCTTCCCCATCATTAACTCTTCCTCCTGACTCACCTCCTTTCTCCTTTAAACTACAAACAGTATCCACCTCCTATATTCGTTCCCTACTAAAAAAACTGAAACCATCCACCCTTGCGGCCGATCGTCTCCCAGCGGAATACCTCCAACTAGCCTCTGATGTCATTGCCTACCCCATATCAATTTTGATTAACAGATCCATAACCGAGGCCACCGTCCCCCCCATTTGGAAAATCTCATACATCATTCCACTTCACAAAGGAGGCTCCTCCACTGAAACATCTAACTATAGGCCCATCGCAATACTTTCTCCAATAGCAAAAATTTTAGAACGGTGTATTCATAAACAACTCCTCCACCACCTCACCCTCAATAATCTGCTATCATTTACCCAGCATGGCTTTCGCCCCCATCACAGTACTACTACTGCCCTCCTCTCCTTTGTCGACTCAATAAACAACAACCGTAACAATAAACTTATCTCCTCTGCGCTCTTTCTTGATCTATCAAAAGCTTTCGAGATGGTAAACCACCAGTTACTACTCCATACCCTGCAAACCTTTCATCTGGACAACTTGACACTCAACTGGTTTAATGACTACCTTTCTGGTCGGCATCAAGCAGTCCTATGGCATAATAGTCTATCCCAACTACTCCCTAACAACACTGGCGTCCCACAGGGCTCTATACTTGGCCCCCTCCTTTTCTCTGTTTTTATTAATGATCTTCACACAATCATCCCTAGAACCACTTGTATACAATATGCGGACGACTCCACCCTGATCTGCTCTGATCTCTCTCTCCAGAAACTCCAAACCGCCACCCAACTATGTTTTGCCAAAGTTGAAAAATGGTTCTCTGACCTGAAACTCATACTTAACCCAACTAAAACCAAGTTACTCCTATTTTTCCCCTCGTCTACCACTCTCCTACCCCCTGAGCCACAACCTGGAAATTCTAGGTCCTTTTTTGTCGAATCCTTTAATGGCACCATCATTGAACCTGTCTCCCACACCAAGCTATTAGGTGTCTATATTGATCATAAGCTCAAATTTGATATGCACATTGCCCAAACCATCAAGTCAGTTAACAAGAAACTAGGCTCAATGTACAGAATCAGGAACTTTCTCACTCCTCATGCTAGATTAACCATTGCCCGCACTCATCTCCTTACCACTCTACTGTATGCCTCCCCTATATTTTCCTTCCTCAATAAACGTGAGCTCAATAAATTTTCTACCACCTACCACCATATAGCCAGATTTATTACAGGAACACCCTATCGCACCCACCATTGCCTCAACCTCAGGAAACTAGGCTGGCTAGAACTGCCCAATCTTCTTAAATTCAATCAACTCATCAAGCATTTAAAATTATAAATCAACCAGACAAAACCCTCTCTGAGTAAAATCCTTACCCCTTACACCAACTTAAGTTCCCTTAGGTCTTCAAATAGTAACCTAGTATTAACCATCAAATCTAATAACTTGGTGACGCTCTTTATGCTAACTCTATTGGAAAACATTGGAACTCCTTCCTAACTACCTTAGACTTGTTCCATCACTTAACCAATTCAAAACAATCTCAGAGAATACTTAAAGTCCCACTGGTTGTGCCCATGTCTAAACCCAGACTAATTCCTATAGGTTTCATAGTTCCCTTCACTCTTCTCACTCTAAAGCTCTTCTCTACCATTTGATTTTCCCCAATTGTACCCATGTCCTTACACCACTTTAGCCTGTCCTGTCACCTCCTTAGCTTAGCATTTTTTTCTTCTACCTTCTATATATAGATGTCATACTGATTTGTTATCCTTATAATGTTGTATCTCTAACTAATTGTAGTGTGTTATTTTTCTCATTATTGGAGCTTTTCTCCTCGGGCCTCTACTGAAAAAGGATATGTATCCAGCTAGACTAGCCCGGTCAACAAATGTAAAATAAAATAAAAAATAAAATAAATAAAATAAACCCACGTGAACATCACTAGACATATTCTAGCATAATATCAAGCAGCTACTTTGAATAATAAGGAGAGTGTCAATCAGCCAACACTTATATGAATGAGTGCTGAAAAAGCAAAGAAATTTACAAGAAGCAACTATTATCGATAGTGGAGTTCCCTTTTTTCTCCACTGCTGTGTGATTTCGAAGTAGGTATATTTAAGTTCAGGGTTGTGGGGGCATCCCCTACATGAGAGTGCATGGAGGCTTGCACCCCCCCTGACAAAAATAAACTTTCTCTGAGTTTTGGGAGTTGTTGATCGATTGACATTAATCCAAATTATTACATCGTACATAATAATGTTAAGGAAACCCCAGTGTATTTGCATTTCAGCTTACAGAAAAAGATTATTTCATTCACTATCTTTTTTGAATGGTTATAACAGTTTAAAATATTTAAACAGGTGTACTGTTATCATTTGACAATAGCTATATATCCACTGCACATCTCCAGGATAACACAAGCCTGCCAAATGCCAATGCATGTCTTGCTTTATTTATCTATTTGTTTGTGCTTGAACAGCATGGCAAACTGGAAAATAACCTGGCATTGGTGGAATAAACCTGACATTGGTGGAAAAAACACTGGGAATGTATAGGCTATTTCCACCTAAAGTAATCCAGCAACTAATTAAGATGTATGGTGACACCCAAATACCTATGTATTAAAGGTAATCATTAACATCCCCCAATATTATAGCAATATAAGAACCCAAGTCATTGTACATCACATAGACCAATCAATAACATTACTAAATTTGGATTAGAAAAACATCTGCAGACAAACTGAAGAATTTCGAAGACTTCTAGTTTTCAGTGGAAGCAAAGTTGCTTGAACAGCACACAATTATTCAGAAGTGATTGAATATCCTATACACTGGCCATTTGAGATACCAATGGCAGGGACATTGAATGTGAAACATTAAAAGCAGCAAAGTGGCACCATACAGTGTATGTCACAGTAGGCTAAGATAGGATTTTGCAGAAGAAGCTGGCAAGCTGTTTACTGGAGTAGTGGTTACAGACCTTGACCTTGGAATTCAGTATCAGTGGTTCAGATCCCTGTAAGGTTTTGGTCCTGGCATTTTGTGAATCCATTTGATAAAATGATTGCAGTGAAGTGTGCATGATTTGCTGGTAGTACCTGTACTTATTTATTGATTTGCTTAATATCTTATGCTACAACTACCTTTATTCATTTATTTATTTAATTTATGTGCTTATTCTGCCACTACCTTTAATTATTTATTCATTTACTTCCTTCCTTACTTATGTATTTATTTACTTGCCTACTTATCTGTGTCTCAGTGCTCTTGCTCTTGATATCAATGGTATCTTAAATGGTCAAGGTAGAGGATGTTTTTCATTCATGGAACTATGCTTCAAGTGAAAGTTACTGCCTTTATTTATTTAGGTTCATAGGTTCATAGGTAGGTACTAGGCTATCTGCCCGAGGGCATTTATAAGCCTAGCCAGTGTGTCGGCTTTCGCCACCCCATTGATTAATTAACTGATCCTCTGTCAAGCAGAGCCAATGAAGTGATCCTAGGGGTGTATTTTCGGTTACCCATCCACTCATTAAGGTTTCTCTTGAAGAGTGTTAGTGAGGGGTTCTGCCTAATGTAATTTGGAATTTTGTTCCAAAGCATGGGGAGTCTCTGTGACTGAAATCTATCCCTCCGGCATGTTCTATTTATTGTTGTGGCAAGGTTTAGCTCACTAGAGCGTGTGGCTCGCAGTGACTTGGATTTCTTTAGGTGGAGCATGTCCATCAATATGGACATCAGTTCATCACTTAATTTACTTACTTAATTGCCTATGCTGCCACTACCCAACTTATTTATTTATTTATGTATTTATGTTTACTAGCTTACATGGGTTTTTGTGTTCCTCTTGTTGGTATCTTAAATGATCCATGTAGAGGATGATTGATCTGAGTGATTATATGCCATTCAGGGAACTATGCTCTGATTGAAAATTAGGTCATTAACACCTATAAGGTTTGGAATGTCACATCTCTAGCAGTCGACACACATCTTTGTATTCTAGAGAACTTTCTGAAAAAAATAAAACTTAAAAACCATAAGATAAACAAGCATAAATATTTTGTGAACAATAAAAGCTATTAAAATTGTAGAAATAGCAATATTGTCAGTAGGAAGTATCATTTACTGGAATCATAGCAATTGCATTCATAGTCTTTCTATAAATATTATATTATATAATAATGTGCTCAAACCTAGGGCCCAACTCCAAAAGACTTGCTCTCAACGTAAGTGATGACTTACACTGAGAAAATGTTGAGAGCTGGTGTTTTAGAATCTGGTCCCTGTAGCAAGCCTGTTTATAGATAGACCTCATACCCTTACACTTAAGAGCAGGTCTTTTAGAGTCAGATGAGACTTACACTGAGAGCAACTCTTTTGGAATCTGAACACTAGAATTATATATTTTATTAAACTTTCATAAACAAACTGTCATATCTTGGAAACTGTACAGCCTAGACATATATTGTTGGAACGCTTGTGCTGACCAGACATATGCTTTCACATGGCAGCAATAAATTTATTGCTGAGTGCATGTTTATTGAGATATTCATAGAAATATGAAACCATATCCTTAACTATATAATAGTAAAATAAATAATACTAAATATTTCCTAAGATGTGCAACTTACATTGTGAATTTCAAAGACAATTTTTATTCAACATCTAAGGTTTCACCTCATACCACACAATAGTTTACAAGTCACTAAGTTGTTGAAGTATTAAGTACATATAAAAATATTACTTCTTTTCAAAATTACTGCCAAACAACCAGCAATATGTCCAGTATAGTGTGACATAAATCTACATTGTCAGTGAATTTTCTGTCTGCCACCATGGCATTTTACACCGCATCCCTTTAGAGCATGTAGGTCTTTTAGTTATGAAAATATGAATACAAATATGAAAATATAAATAGTAAGTGGCTAACAGTGATTAATTTCTCTAATGCAGGGCATCCAAGGTTAACAATCTTAGTGTCAGTTTGTTAATAACACTTTGCCCTTTCTAATATGGCCTGTTATTAGCTGGTAAGTCACTTAAGAAATGAGATTGTCAAAAGATTTGGATGCCATAAGGAGCTATGGGAGTTAACTGGAAGTAAACAAAAAGGTGCTATAGGCTTGAATGAGTTAGATTACCAATTTCAAGAATGCACTTGAGCAAGCTTAGATAAAAATGCATTCACGTGCCTTATGAAGCTTTATGGAGTTCTAATTGATAAAAATATTTTTACTACCACTTTTGTGTGGGGCCCAGTATGGGTTCTTTTGCGTGTACTATTAGAATATATACTGGACCTTATCTTGAGTTCCTGTTATTGGTTTGATTAACATCCATATGATTTGCACTTGCTATGTAACCTTTGGTTAAGGGAATAAAAATTATGTCTACAGAAGACATCTGGATTAGCAATGAATATGAGTATAAATGTTTACTATTCACAGATGATAACTTTTTAACAGATGAGGTGATCGTTTTCAGTCATGTTCGAAAAGTTATTGTAGAATTTAAAATTTTAAAAGTATGTCAGCATTAAAATGTAATAATATTAAAACTAAGCTTCTGATCATAAGCCAAACTGAAATAAAACTGAAAAATACTTAACCCAAACATATTAGCTTCCAGTTTCAATAACAACCAAATAGTGATAGAGCCTCTACTCTCTATACTATCTTAGATTCTTAAGTCTACCTCAGTGTGGTGATATTCACCCAAACACATATGTCCTCTCTTAACCCTTCAGCTCTTCTTAACCCATGTCCTATCCTCTCTCTTAAACCTCCTATCACCTCCAAAATCCTAAAACTAGTTATGCTAAATTTAGAGAGTATTTATAATAAAATAACTGACTATCATGCCTAGATATCTCACAATCTGCCTGATATCATTGCTACTACTGAAACCTGGTTCAAACCAACATGAAAGTCTCTGAATATTTCCCTCTTGGCTATGAAAGTTTAAGGTCAGATAGACTTCACAAAAAAACTTGTGGTATTGCACTCCTCTTTTCTGATGCTTGCAATATACCATATAATATGTACCAGAGCTTTACACATACCCCTGGCCACAATATATCAGTTCCAGAAGATTGTAACATCCCCTCTCTGGGGCAGTAATCAAGGAGCTTGAATCCTCACCACTGACACTGGAGATGGACGCTCACTTGGAATAAAAATAGATGTACACAGTATTTCCAGATGCAGCTCTCTGCATCAAGCACAATTTCCCTTAAGAGCACACAGGGAACACACTCAGTCTGGTGCCTGGATTTCTCTATCTGTCTCCCTCAAAGTCCACAGTAAGAGTCCCCACTGGCACAGCTATAGAGTTGAGACCTCACCGAGTATCCAACCCAAGTTCTCCAGCACCCTCTCTGTGAAACCAGTGGTTTGTGTCCCTGGTCCAAACAGCTGACACACATACTGTTTGAGATTTGATTTTTACACACACACACACACTCACAAACACACACACACACACACACACACACACACACACACACACACACACACACACACACACACACACACACACACACACACACACACACACACACACACACACACACACACACACACACACACACACACACACACCTGGGAAAGGCTGATACAGATTTACTAGCTATGCCCCTTCTGCTCAGACTACATGGTAGTTACACTGCCACCAGACACTCCAAAACCAGACACTCTAAGGCTGTTGCAAGGGTACCCAATTACACTGAGTGAAATTAATATTAATACAAATGGTAGTTTGACCAACTGCAAGGCTTTCAGGAGCAGCGAGAGCTGTTACCCAATATAATATAAGTACGCTCAGAGATTAAAATATTCTCTAAAAGACCGGCCACAATGAAAAGTTTAAATATATTTCATAATAAATAAGAAAAAATATGAAAATACTAAATATCTATTTGCAGTAAACACCAGAGTTTCAATCACAGGAAATATTAAAATAACACAGACAAACAGCTTCACACAGATACAAAAAACCTAGCTCTTAACTAATCTCACTATAGTTTCCTGACTGATCTAAAGAATACTATTCCCTAGTTCACTTACTAGAGCAAGGCAAGATGAAGTAGGTGAGGGGTCCTTCTCTGTCAGGTTCCAAAAACAGACTTGCAATGAAACTTCAGTCTCACTTAGTATTAAAATATAATTTTTAGTGATGGATTACAGAATGATGTCACATGCATTTGGTCATCTAACGTCTGGTTCCCATGCTACCCCCTTGGCTAGAAGCTGTCAGGATTTTGCACATATGTGTCAATAATACACACACACACACAGAGCCTTGCTAAGATCTGCTGCAACTCCTGGAAGTCATAAAACAATTTCAAACCTTCACCCTTCTGGAGTAGCAACTACTTCACCCCAAAGACAATGCAGAAAGTTTCCTAGTACAGACTTTATGTCTCTGGCTGCATTGAAAACTGTAAGGTATAATCTTTATGGCCTAAGCCAGGTAATTCAATTTCAAAATATTTTCAAACTTATGCAGATTGACATTAACCTCTTGTCTTCTCTTCCAGTATCCTCTTTTAAAACATATACATGTAAACAGTTACAATAATACATGTACATTTCTTTTTCTGTCCAGCAGGACACATTGTTGGTACAATTTTAACACAAGCAGCTTTACAAATGCATGTTTCAACCCAAGCATCTGGACAAATCACTTTGATATACAAATGACACATAATTCTTTACAACATTTTAGCTAACTGTGCTGTCATGTGTCAGACAGCTACTGTCCTACTTCTCCTGGCATCGCTGGCAATACCTCATATTGTCACATCTCTCCCCTCTATGAAGACTCAAGCTACTTTTTCAAGTGACCCTTGAGAAATGTTGCTTGAGATAAATGGGCCTGTCTGGGAATACATTAATCCATGTCCTGTCTTGAGATCCTAGCTGCCTTGGCATTGCTGACCCCACTACAGTGTTGCACTGTCATGCCACATGCCTACAACCCTAAGCTCTACCTTAGTAACTTGGTATTTTGTTGGCTGGCTTGATGTAGCCCTAGATCCCCCTCAGAATCCTCCTGCCTCCTGCTGCAAATACTTAGCGCAAGGGCCTTCCTATTATGGTAACGTTTCATCTTATTAACTTGGTACAATTTGTGCTCCTGCCTCCTGTCTAGGAGTTCTGCCATGTAGTTAACATCACTGACCTTCCTTTCCACTTTGAAGAGTCCCTCCCAAGCTGCCTGCAGCTTATTGTATCTGACAGGAATGAGAACCATGACCAGATGTTCCAAAGCATACTCTTGGGCTTGAGCATTCCTGTCATACCAGATCATTATCTGCTGTTGGGCTCCTGTAAGGTTCTCCTGGGCCAAGCCAATGAGCTCTCTAAGCCTTGTTCTGAGGTTTAGGACATATGCCACAATAGACTCCTTGTGGGATTCACATTAACCCTCCCACTGATCATGAATCAAATCTAAAGGTCCCTTTACTCTATGCCCATACAGAAATTCAATTGGTGAAAAACCTATGGATTCCTGGGGTACCTCTGTATATGCAAACAGCAGATGGGACAAATATTTTTCCCACTCTGTCTTAAAGTGGTCTGCAAATGCCCATAGCATGGTCTTTAGTGTAGAGTTTCACCTCTCCACAAGACCATTAGTCTGGGGATGATAGGGGTGGTTTTTGTGCTTCACCCCACAACACTTCCACAGACAAACCAGAAGGTCTGACATGAAACTGGCAACTCTGTCAGTCAGTATTTCTCTAGGGAAATCTACCCTGCTGAAAATCTCTAACAAAGCATTTACCACCTCTTCTGCCTCATTGGAAGACAGAACCACTGCCTCAGGGTATCTAGTAGAATAGTCTACTACCACCAGGACATATGTCTTCGCTATGGAACTTGGGGTACTCAGAGGCCTCACAATATCCAGAGCTACCATCTGAAATGGCTCCTCAATCACAGGCAAAGGTATCAAAGGAGCTTTGACCTTATTTCCTGCCTTGCCTACATTTTGGCACTGCTCACAGGTCATGGAGTACACTGTTGCATCCCTTGCAATCCCAGCCCAATAAAAATTCTGCATAACATCTCTTGTATGCTTTATGCCCATATGACCTGAAAAAGAAATGGCACAGGCTATGGCTAGAAATGCCAGATGGTAGACTCTACACACTACCAACTGCTGTGTTACCTCATCCTCTAGCCCACATTCAGGGGTCCACTCTCTATACAGTAACCCTTAGTTCTAGTATACAGACTCCCCTTTTCCTTGAGGATCAGGTGCCTCCCTAACTACCTCCAACAATCCTTGTAGTGTAGGATCAGAAAACTGAGCTTGTCTCAACTCAATCTTTGTGACCCTTCCCAGCTCCCTTTCGACAGGAAGTCTGGTTTCTTCTGGCAGCAGTGCCTTAGTGTCAGCCTGCATACTACAACTCACCTCTACCCTTGTAGTCACTCTGTCCAAGGGAACATCCGCACCTAATAACAGCTGTAACTCACCTTCAGGCTCAGTGCTACATGGTAGTTCCCCCTTTGAAATAGCCAGCTCCCCAGCTCTGGCTTCAGGTGTGGGATCTATCCGGGTCTCCCTCAGGTTACCAGACCCACATTTCTGTCTCTAAGACTCACTGCATGTAACCGCATGCATACAAGGTACTGCATTATCAAAATCATTCCCTTTCGAGGCATCTGCAGGGATATCCCCTAACACACCTACTTGCTTGCTTATTTTTCACCCTCCCAGTCACAGTGAACCCTGGTCAAAGGCATTTGGAATGGGACCCCTCCTAAAGCTCTAACAGGAGTGGACTGCTCAAGAAAGTACTGCTCCTCTTTAGCTTTACAGGCTTCACAATGGTTATGTCAGAGATTGTATCTCTGTTAGCAGTGGTCTGTTTTCCATTCACTAAGGATATAAACTCTGTTGAGAGCTTGGTACCCCTGTTGTCTCCAGATAACTTACCACTGGCATACTGTTATTCCCACTTGCTGGGTCTCCCACCTTTTGTTCCCCACCTTGTCTCCATGGGCATCTATATGATAAATGGCCCCACTGGTTACATTTAAAACATTTAACCCTTGAACCTGGCCATGTGCCTGAACTAGTGGCTTCCCCTGTTACTGGTGGACTCTGTTGGGGTGGTTTAGGCTGCCCACCATGGGTTCCCTTATATCCATGTGCAGCAATGGATCTCTCCTTCCTGTGCAGTGATGCCCTGCTTTCTAAGTAGAGATCTCCTTTTTTTCCCAGCTCATTTGCAGAGTTGCATCCTCGGTCTGCCAACCAGATTCTCATGTCCTCAGCCAAAGTGCTAAGGGCTTGTTCCCTCACCAAAAGGTCTGTCAGCCCTTCAAAAGTGGTGATCTGACACCCATTCACCCACCTAGGAAAATAAGTGCTAAACTCAGCAATATAAACACACACACGTTCATCTACCCTGCATCTATGTTCATGGAACTTTTTTCTGTAAGCTTCAGGTGTTAACTTAAAACATTCAAGTAGACATTTCTTTACTTTATCATAATTTAAACAATCAATATCAGATAATTTTGGAACAGCAGTTACAGCTTTACAATGGAGTAAGGAGATCAGGAATCGTACCTAGAGCCCTTGGTCAACATTATACTGTTTACATACTTTTTCAAATAGATGAATAAAACTATCAAAATGATCACCTTCTGTAAGTAGTAGAAGAACTTTACTACCTTTATTGCTTCTGAGGTTCAGTTATTCCCTTCCCCATTACCTCCACGACTCTGGCAAAGAGTCAGCATCTCCCTCTCATGTTGACGCTGCTTTTCATTTTCTTCAGCCTCCAAACAATGCAGTCTCTCATTTTCTTCAGCCACCAAATGCTGCAGCCCCTGTGCTGATTCTAAGCCCAAACCTTTGTCCTCCAGTTCAAGTCTCTTTAACTCCAGATGCATTTTAAGTCCTCTGAGGAAAAGGTGAACTGCCCTGTTTCTGAGGGCTGCAAATCCCTATCACCAAACTGGTTATTCACCTGGTTATTCTGAGCTGTGACTAAGGCTGAAATAATTTCCTCTTTAGTCAGGTTGGCATTCACCAGTTCTTTGGCCTTGCACACCTTGGCCAACTGGTTCTTTGCCAGTTTGCCATAATCCTCTGTTGACACCTTTGCCTGCTTTCCCTGACTAAACTAAACTAGCAAAAAATAAATAAATACAACTGTTGTGAAATGAAACTCTGAATGCTTACCTTGTGACTGCTGAGAGGCCACACCTTTAGTAACAACTACCTATGGGATACAGAAGTTCAATTAACATCCACATCACTGCTCACCAATATGTGATGTCCCCTCTCTGGGCCAGTAATCAAGGTGGCTGTATCCTCACCACTGACACTAGAGGGGGATGTTCACTTGGAATAAAAGTAGATACACACAGTATTTCCAGATTCAGCTTTCTGCATTAAGCATAATTTCCCATAAGAGCACACATGGAACGCACTAATTCTGGGGTCCAGATTTCTCTGTCTGTCTCCCTCCAGGTCCACAATTAGACTCCTCATTGGCACAGTTATAGAGCTGAGACCTCAGCTGAGTGTCCAAGCCAAGTTCTCTAGCACCCTCTCTGTGAAACCATTGCTTCATGTCCCTGCTCCAAACAGCTGATACACACACTTGTTGAGATTTGATTTTCAGATTTTCACACACACACACACACACACACACACACACACACACACACACACACACACACACACACACACACACACACACACACACACACACACACATTCATAGACACCTGGGAGAGGCTGGCACAAATTTACTAGCTACGCCCCCTTCTGTCTAGGCTATAAGGTAGTTACATCACTACCACACACTTCAAAGCCAGCTACTCTAAAGCTCTTTGAAGAGTACCCATTATACTAGTGAAATTAATATTAATAATACAAATGGCAGTTTGACCAACATCAAGGTTTACAGGAGCGGTCAGAGCTGTCACCAAATATATATATATATATATATATATATATATATATATATATATATATATATATATATATATATATATATATATATATATATCACTGCTCTCAGAGATTAAAATATTCTCTAAAAGACCAGCCACAATGAAGAGCTTAAATATATTTAATAATAAATAAGAAAATAACAGGAAAACACTAAATATCTATTTACATCAAACACCAGAGTTTCAATCACAGGAAATATTAAAATAGTACAGGTGGATAGATTGACAAAGATATAGAAATGCAGCACTTAACTAATCTCACTATAGTTTTCTGACTGATCTAAAGAATTACTATTCCCAGGTTCATTTACTAGAGCAAGATAAGATGAAGTAAGTGAGGGGCCCTTCTCTGTCAGGTTCCAAAAACAGACTGCAATGAGACTTCAGTCTCACCTAATATTAAAATATCATTTTTAGTGATGGATTACAGAATGACATCACATACATCTGATCATCTGACTTCTGGTTCCCATGCAACCTCCCTTGGCTAGAAGCTGTCAGGATTTTGCACATATGTGTCAATAATACACACACACACACACACACACACACACACACACACACACACACACACACACACACACACACACACACACACATATGCACAGCCTTGCTAAGATCTGCTGCAGCTCCTGGAAGTCATAAAATAATTTCAAACCTCCACCCTTCCAGAGCAGCAATTAATTCACCTCAAAGACAATGCAGAAAACCTTCTAGCACAAACTTTTTCTCTGTCTGCATTGAAAACTGTAATATACAATCTTTATGGCCTAAGCCAGGTAATTTAATTTCAAACTATTTTCAAAGTTAGGAGGATTGAGATTAACCTCTTCTTTTCTAGTATCCTCTATTAAAACATATATACATAAACAGTTACAATAATACATGTATGTTTCTTTTTCTGTCCAGCAGGGCACACTGTTGGTACATTTTAATACAAGCAGCTTAACAAATACATTTTTCAACATAAGAAGCTATACAAATCAGTTTGATATAAAAATGACATATAATTCTTTACAAAATTCCAGCTAGCTGTGCTGGCATATGTTACACATCCACTGCACTATGTCTCCTGGCATAGCTGGCAATACCTCACATCATCACAAAGATAACCTCTCCTGGATCTCTAATACTATCAAAAAGGAAACTATCCTTCTCGGAGATGTCAATATTAGTTGGCCGAACCTTAGCTGCAAATTTCCATCCTCAAGCATTAATCTGTTCAGATTCACCAGATTTATTACCACGCCAACTAGATTTAACAATAGCAACATGCAGGGCTCCATCTTAGACTGGATCCTGGTCACTGAGCCAAGCAAGATCACCACAGCTGGCACTCTCTTAATATACTTAGTGACCGTCTCCCTACCTGTGTTCACAGAAAAATTCCACCCTTACAAAAGGAACATCATTATAAAACTATCCAAAAGCCGTCTAATTTTGATCAACAGGCATTTATCAATTTACTAAAAAAATATGAACTGGAATATCCTAAAGATAAGATCTCTAGATGAAGCTGTAAAATATTTTAATAGAACTTTCTTAGATACTCTAAACAGCCCTGCACACCTTCAACTAAAAAGATTGAAATTCAACCATGCCCCATGGCTAACTAGACCAACAAAACAACTAATGTCAATTAAGGATAAAGCTTGGAAACAATGGCTAAAAAATAAAACCTCCTCGGACCTATTGAAATTTAGTCAGCTCAGTAACCAGGTATAAAAGCAAATAACCAAAGATGAAAATGATTACTATCAAAAACTACAAACATATCATAAGCAGAATCCAAATAAATTCTGGTCATCTATTACTTCACTGCTCGGCCCTGGAACCAAAAGTAATCCTTGTCCGCATCCTGATAAAACTTCCACACAGATCACCAGCCTTTTTTAACATACACTTCATTGAAAGTATATCTAACTTAACTGCAAGCATATCTCAGCCCCCCTTTTCTCCTCCTTCACAGTCAAATAGCCCCAAGCTTGACATACCTTCTCAACAGTCTACTCCCATTCTTTCCCCTTCCACTCCACCTTCTTTCAAATTACCTCATGAATCCACACTTTCCTCTTCCACCTTCACTCTTAAACCCGTCTCAGCTAATAGCATAAAAAGACTACTTCTCAAACTCAAACCTGTTCCACCTCCACTGACAACCTACTCACAGAATACTTAAAGCTAGCAGCCAGTGTCATTGCATGTCCAATTAATATACTTATTAACAAATCCATCCTTGAATCCTATGTTCCAATACTCTGGAAAAAGTCTTTCATTCTACCTGTCCATAAAGGAGGCAATTCTTCAGGTATTTCCAACTATCATCCTGTCACCCATTTCTAAGCTTCTAGAACAATGTGTCCATATACAATTTCTAAACTACTTTCTTAGCAACCAGATTTCAACATCAATACAGCACAGTTTTATACCAGCGCATAGGACTATGACTGCCTTGATATATTTTATGGATACTATTAATAAAGCAAGAGACTCTGGTAAAATTGTTTCTTCTGCATTTCTTGACTTATCAAAGGCCTTTGACACTGTCTCTCATCCCCTACTTCTAAATCAGCTTTCTAATATTGGTCTCTCCTCCCCTTTTCTTAAATGTTTCTCTAGCTACTTATCAAACAGGCAACTGGCAGTTAAATTGCATGATTATCTCTTCTCTTATTTACAGAACAGTACCAGAGTCCCCTGAGGCTGTATACTTGGTCTTCTTCTATTTAATGCCTTTATTAATAACCTTCAACTTTCTTTCTGACAGGGCTCTCTTATACAATATGAAGATAACTCATCTTTATTTGTTCCTTTGTACTTTGCCTCATCTCCAACAAATCACTCAAGATGCTTTTAGCTCCACTGAGACCTGGCTTAGTAACAATTAATTGATACTTAACCCACAAAAAACAAGCTACTCCTGTTTACCCCCAAAACAACTCTCTCAAACAAAACCCACTTCACTACAGTCTCACAAAATAATGCAATAACTGAAGCTGTTCCTTAAACTAAACTGATTGGACTAATAATAGAGGAACATCTAAAATCTGACTTACATATACAACACAACATTAAAAACACACGTCAGAAACTTTGCATTCTTTATCGGAACAAACACTTTCTCAACTCATCCACTAAACATATCTTTGATGCCACCTATTTGCTTTCTTCTCCCTTATATGGTGCCCCAATACTTAATAATTTGTAAACTACTCTAAAAACAAAGCTTGAGATGTGCTATAACAAAACCACCAAATTTGCTTCTAATGCTAAATATTCTACTAATCATTCTATAGCTTTTCATTTTCTTAGCCGGCTTGAATTCTCATATTACCTTATCTACCTTCAACTTCCAACAACTCACAAAATAGTCCAAAACCCCTGGCCTGCTCTACCCTCAGCTCATTATTTAGCAACTGTCTACTCAAAAAGCCATTAGATCTGAAAATAAACAATTTCTGATCGAGCATAAGCCTAGCAAATCCATTGGTCAATTTCTGTACTCTTATTCTGTGGATAAAAGCTTGTACTTAGCAATCAGCTAACCAAAACCTTGCTTCCTTTAAAACTACATTAAAAGAAGACCTCTGTAAGACTTGGATTGGCTTCTGCTCCAATACTGGTTAAATATTTTCTTTTCTTGCTTCAATTTTTTTTCTCCTGTTCTAACTTTGATTAACCTACTTTACTCTTGCCCTTTCAATATACTGTTTAACCTTAACCTCTTTTCTTTAAATTTTGGTGTCCTCTCCTCAGTCTATTTATATCCTATATACTGTCATGCATCATTTTTTTATTCCTGTTGATGTAGTTAATACAAAAAGAAACTTGTACCCTGGTATTCTTTCTGTTCTTTTGCAACTTCTGTAAGTCCTTAATAATAATAATAATAATAATAATAATATCTGGTTAAAATATATGGAAATGTTCTTCTTGTTTATTCTGTATCAACATGCACTTTTTGTATATATGATCTACTTGGTAGAATCTCCAGAAAGTGCTTATTGTTTTGCTTATATTTTGATTAGCCTTGTAATTTATGATTTATTGTATTACATGTGACTAATCATTGTTGCTTCTTTCTGTTTATTTTGGAGCTTTTGTCTCCTGGTCTCCACTGAAAATGGGCTCTTTTTTGCCCAGCTGGACTATTCCAGTAAACAAGTGTCAGTAAATAAATAACCCCCACAACAATTATTGCCTAACATTTAAGAAAATATATAATTTGAAAGATGATAATGAACTAGAATTTCCTCCAATTACAAGTAATTGTCAATGAGAAAATCGAACAGTTAATTCAAGAAAATTGAGAAAAGATTATAGGATACCAAAATAAGATTATTATACAGTGGAACAGAATGTTGGGGATAGATTACATTTTATTAAAATGATCCTTCTTCCTAAGACAATATATATTTCATACAAACCACACATCTGTTCCCTTTTATATTGTAAATAAAAAGATAGACCAAATACTATTGACATTCCTATGTCATCCCAATAAACTGTGAGGGGGCTTATAAAAAACATACCAGCAGGGTTGGGTTTTCTTGATATACAGTTATATTGCATATTAATGATTATTATAAAACAGACAGAAAAAAATAAATTTAAATCTCTTTAATGAGAATATATAACTTGGTATAATGTTATAGACAGTGCTAAAAAATTAAAACAAATGAGAACATAAAAAAGAAATTTAACTTATCCAGCACAGAACAGTTAAACATATATATGCACAGAAAATGTGTTATATCTTAAACTAAAATTTGTGATGATGAGAATGTAAAAGAATGCAAGAAAATTATACTTTAGGGAGTACCAAAAACAAAACAACTTCAAAATAATAATGATACCCTGGGTCTATAATACACAATAAACTCCAGAGCTGTAAAATAAAAAGAATCTTTATTAAAACAATAATCATTAAGCGCTTTCATCCCTTTTAGCTATTTACGGGACTTCATCTGAACAGTTAACTATTAAAACACAACCCTTATATATAGGAAGTACCACAAATCAATTCCCTTTGTTAATTGATACTTAACAATGTTCAAATACACTTTATTTATTTATTTATTTTTATTTATTTATTTAAATAAAATGTAAGAATAAAAATAAAAATAAATAAAATCAATTTCCTTTGTTAACTGATACTTAAAAATGTTCAAATAAACTTTTACAAATCTCTCTTAAAAACAGTTAAAAACATTTCAAACACATTCTTATTACTCAGTAAATACAATGCTTATAAATGCAAGACTCTTTTCTTCAAAACAGGTAGTAAAGAATGATATTCATTTAGCCATGGAGGAAAAAGGGAGTTTATCTTAACAATCCATTGGAATTGTTTTACTTCAATGTCTAATTCCCACCAATCACCCCTGACATTAATAGGCACTACCTCCAGGATCCCAAACTGAAATTTATTAAACCATTGACATACTAAAGACTGTTTATACAAGGACTTGCTCATATTTGCCTGGGAAATGGCATGTACGTGTTCATATATTCTTTTCCTAAACAATCTTTCAATTTTCCCACCTAATACATACAATATTTATCACAGATTGCAATATAAATCAAACCTCCAATGGATTAAGTTAAGCTCCCTTTTCTCCCAGGGTTAAATTTATGTCTTTCTTTATTACCTATTTTGAAGAAAAGACCCTTGAATTTATAAGCATTATATTTATTGAGTAATAAGAATGTTTGAAATGTTTTTAACTTTCTTCTTAGGAGAGATTTGTAAAAGTTTATTTGAACATTGTTAATCATCAATTAACAAAGGAAATTGATTTGTGGTACTTCCTGCATATAAGGGTTGTGTTTTAGTAGTTAACTGTTTTGATGAACTCCTGTAAATAGGTAAAAGGGACAAAAGTGCTTAACGGTTATTGTTTTAATAAAGATTCTTTTTATTTTCCAGCTCTGGAACTTATTGTGTATTATAGACTCAGGGTATCATTATTATTCTGAATCCAAAAGAATGCACAAAAACGTTGGTTTATATACATAACACAGCATGTCTCATGTGTATAGGTTCCTAGGTTTGTACTAAACTAAAGACTATGGGGGGCCTATTTAATCCTAAACATGCCTCCCAGATCTTTGACTAATGCTGGGACACTTGGCAGTGTAAGTTGGGTTGGGAAGGAAAATATTTACAGGGGCCTGAGAGATGAACCATT
The DNA here is from genome assembly GCF_019279795.1 of Protopterus annectens. Lineage (NCBI taxonomy): Eukaryota > Metazoa > Chordata > Ceratodontiformes > Protopteridae > Protopterus > Protopterus annectens. Next base: position 929,189,620 of record NC_056745.1, read on the forward strand.
GTACAGACTACCTGTGCCCATTAGAGACATAGGTGCCAGACCAGTGGTGAATTTCTAGTTTCCCATCCAGTTTTCCAAGTTACACTTGAATTGAGCTAAGGAGGTATTCTGCTTCACATGGATAGGGAGAAGGAACATAGTTCCTGAGAAGGGATAGTCTCTGGATACATACCTGTCTCCAGAAGGTCCTATTTATATCACTAGGTTTAAGTCTTTAGAATGGGTAATTCTGGTGCTATGTGTTTTGTAGATATGAAAGAGGAACATCAGAGAGGGGTTTGAAGATGACTTATATGCTAGGCATAGATCTCTCCTCAACAGCCTGTAGAAGAAATAATACAGGGATATAACTTTGAGGCAGTCTGCATAACACATGTTATTTATGCCCTGTATTATTTTAGTGATGAACCTGTGTGGATGTTTCATTTGTTGAGTATGCCCAGTTAGGTGCATACCAAAGGGTCGTTGTACTCACTGATAGGTCTGATGAGCATGAACTACAGTGAAACAATGACATCTTTGGACATAGATGCCATACCTTTTTTTATAAGTTGCAAAACACGGAATGATTTCCTCATTAATGTAGACTCATGATGGTTGAGTGCAGGATTAATATCTATATGTGCCCCAAAGTCCTAACTACTAGGTCGACTCTTAGGGGTGTATTGGCAATACAGTAATTAGCAGAGATGGCCAGCTTCTTGAAGAATACTGTTATGCTTTTCTTGGTATTTAGTTTTCATCTATGGCTCTGCCATCATTTATTTGTTTGTGTCAGCTCTTCTTGGAAAACATTAGTGTCAGTGGCGGATTATATTGCTGCTCTTAATTTGTAATTGTCTGCTAATTTGGTTAACCAGAGGCTCTTGACATTGGTTATGACATCAGAGAGGTAGATACCAAAAAGAACTGATCACAGGGCCAATACCTGAGGGACTTCACTGGTGACTGGCCTCATTGTTGTGGTGGACTCCATAATTCTAACTTCCAGTGAGTCTGCTGGCTATCCGTGGAATGACATTAGAGTTTATAACTAACCTCTTGAGTTTATCAACAATGCCTGATTGGGGGTATTGTGTCAAATGCCTTGGCCAGGTCAAGGTAGGCATGTGAACCATTTTTCTCTTGTCTGAATAAAACAGATCAATAATGTTTAATATTTATAAAATAAGAAAAGTTCAAACTACAGATATTAATGAAAGATATTGAATGCATATATTCCATTCTCCTTTCAAAATAAATTACTTATGTTAAAATGTGTTCGGTACACAACCTCTTCCTTATTTTGGAATCTATATATGTGAAATTTATATACAGGACATTTTATACACCAGATCAACTCAACATAATAAATAAATACATAAAAAGAAAAACTAATATCCTTGTTGGAGATGTAAACAAATGTGGTAGCTAATTGAAATGACAGTCCCCAGGATTCACGAAGCCTCCGTGTAAGAGTTATAACTCTTACATGGAGGCTGCAGTTAAACGGAGTGATGTCAGCATGCTCTGCATATTCATGAGAGCATGCTGACTCACACCTAAGTCTAACACGGTCCATGTAAGACAGTAGGGGGCGTGTCCATAGGCCGAGCCCTGCAAGCGGACACGCCCCCAGAAGTGTAAAAGTGCCCAAAGTAGACACCCACAACAGAGTCCACTGAAATGTGAATAAACACAACACAACACATGCCCCTACAGACTATAAACATAAAAGAAATATAAATGAACATGTTATATTTTTTTTTAAATTGTAAAGATGTTTAACCGTGAGTGCACTCGTTTGCGCGGGCGTGCCCGTAGCGCAGCTACAGTTAGCAGTCAGTGGGAAAGCATATAAGAACTAAATATGCAAAATAAGCCAGGAAGCAATAGCGTAGCGGTAGAGATGTTGAGGAAGAGCAGGCATTCATGGTTCGAGCCCCCACAACACCAATTTTTTTTTTGCAAAATAAGCAGGAAACAAGTCCCTGACAAATATGTACACATAAAACCACAATTCATGTAAAATGTAATGAAATAGCCCATTTATATTGAAGACATGTGAGGTACCAAAAGAAGAAAAAATGCCAGATGTGCTCATAGCTGAGCTACAGTTTAACAGAGTGAGTGCATGTGCCCGTAGATGAGCAGTGGTTTAACTGGTGCAAAATGCATGCCCGTAGCTGAGCAGTCGTTTAACATGTTGAATCTATGTGCACCTAGCTGAGCTGAACGTAATATGCGTGCCGATAGCCAAATGAGGCTTAAAGCAGCGTACCCCATTTGCGCGGAGCTGCGCTCCACTCAAACAAGCTAACCGACGGGCAACGTTGAGCAAGCCGTATCAAAACTGCCTTTACACAGACACACCCCTCAGCATGTATAGACAGTCATGAAAAATAAAAAGCAGTGGCCAGGTTCGAACCCAGGATACTATACACCATAGTCAAGGTAAAGAACCACTAAGCCATGACAGCAGTACCTAGAAATGCAATAATAGCTCATATATAGGAATGAATACAAACTAGAGCATGACAATGCAGGTTTACTGAAGTTGATACAATTCCAAAATGGCCAATCACAGATATGTGCGGGAAAAACTGACTATATTAGCCCCATAGGCGGGAATACACAGCATAAACGATTGTAGAACAGACCTGCAGGCAGAATGTCAGGAGTAGGAGAGGGTAGTCGCTTTCGAGCACAGAGGTGGGGTGTTGAGGAGTCCAGGTACATGGCCTGGCTCCTAGTCCACAATCATGAGGCCCAACTCATGCAGGGCCAGGTCCTCTGGGGAGCATACAGGGCTGAGGCGTGGGACCGGTTGGCTCATGAACTCACCAGTGCCACAGGGATTCCAAGGACAGGTGAGCAGGTCTGTCACCACCATGCGGACCTGAAGAGACGCAAGCAGGGCCAACTGAACCTTTGGATCCAGGAGGCCCGGCAAACACCCAACTCCCCAACACTGAGTAAGTAACATTTAATTATGTATGTAAAAAGTTAAACTAGCTGATATTATGGAGATGTGTATTCCAATATTACTTCATTTATATTACAGCTGCAGGTGTCCGTTCTGCGAACCGCAGAGCCTATGGCGATAGGCTGGTGCGGTTGCACCACCCGGCAGGTCAGTAATCCACTACCAGTAACTGTAAAGAAATATCAAAGTATGACAGTCAGCATAAGAGTGCAGTGTAGTCAGTAAGGAATAAAATCTGCAAGTAACAGTGTGAAAGTGTATGCAAGTATTGCTTGATCACAATAGTTTGCAGCCTGTAAGTGTAAGCTAAACATGAAACTGTCTGACATATACCCTGAAATAAAAATGCCCTGCCTGTAAGAAAATAGTACACAACCTGCAGCAGGCTGAAAAGTATAGCTGCAGAAGATGATAAATCACATGTGTGAAATATATCCCTGTGGAAATACTGAAACATGACAGAAGTGAGACTGCTGGAAAGGATTGTAATAACTACTGTTAAAACATGTCAATAAAGCCTAGAAGTACCATCCTGAATAGTAAAATGAAAGCAAGTGAGAGAGTGTGAGAAAGTGCCATGAATCCAGCAATACAGTAGTAATAACCCCTGAATAAAGTATACTGCAGTCAAGACAGAATGGAAATGCATGTGAGATTCAAAACCAAACAGCTAAATCTGTTCAAAGTGTTGCTGCATCTGGAATGTGTATCCCAAAATCAGGATATGTTGCTCTCAGTCTGCAATATGCAGATAGGATGTTTGTCTGATATACCATACATCCACACTTGTCTACAGCCATATAAAGCAAATGTAGCCTAGATGTAGCTGAACAAAGCTAGATATGAATGTGTATGAAGAACCATAAAATGTATATTGATGTTGCATTAACAGTCCTATCACCAAGTTGAAATAGTTAACATATAGGAAACTGTAGTTAGAACAGTAGTGTGTATATAACTGTAGCTATTAAAAATGTACAGCATATGTATTGTTATTCGAAGGTGTTAATATTACTTTCTTCACCCCAACCTATAACTACATATAACCCATTCCACGTGAAAATGGTATGTGCAATCACAATTAACACCCCTGGACGTTTGTCCTGTTGGGTCATATATATTTGCATGTCTGTTGATGCATCTGCCTTGTTCATACATCCACACCTGATGGCCTGTTGCCATCAATTAACCCTGCATGTTGTTGGACGGTGTATTTCTGTTCAAATTATGCATGTGTTATGCACGCTGTTCAATGGTGTGAATATCTGGGTGTTTGGTTAATGGGAATACTAATGCATGCTGTTACAACTAATTGTGAATGGTATTATATGTCACTAACCCAAACTGTCATGACATAATGCAAAACATAGAACGACAGGAAAGGCGGGTTCCAGCGGACCCACCTCTCCCACCTCAGCTGGCGAGTGCACCTGGCACTAGTGCCGAGTCCAGACCCTCCTCCGGTGGCCCTGTGCCACCTGCGGGTGGAAGTGCTGCAGGGGATGGGGCTCGCCCCCCCTCTGCAAGTGTCCGGAGGAGATCCACCACTCACCCTCCATAGCGTCCGGACTGTGGTGCGTAGGGAGATTCGGGACTCTGTCCTTGAGCCCCTACGCCAGCTCAAGGCATGGGTGGCGCAACTAACGGACATGCCCGTTGCCCCGCCTACCCAGCCCCCAGCACAGCCCCGTCCTGGGCAGTGAAGTAACAGTGGCAACTGCCTATGGGTGGGGATATCAGTTCCACTGTTGCCATCTGTGGGCTCATGGGCTCTGGATATCCAAACCTCCATCCCTGTCAATTGTGTAACCCCCCCACACGTGTCATACACCGCCCCTGTATGCGTCTTGTTTGTCTTGTCTGTTAACCTACCCTACCTACCTCCCCAGCTGTACTGACTACCTTCACCTGACATACCACTCTCACCTGAAAAAAAAAAAAGGGCACTCTGTAGCCACAAAAAAAATTACGCCCCATACATAGCTGCCCATTCCGCACACATGTCTACTGGACATGGAACCTATCAATTCCAATTGGCTGTACAACAAGTATTATTGTTGTCCTGACACCTCTCTCAGGGGTGGAAGGTTTCAAATGTCACACCAAATTACATATATATGCACAGCTGTTGCTGATGAAGAAATGGGCAGCTATGGGCCTTACCTACATCCCTCCTGCACATCCCAAGCTTGTTTCCCTACTGTCTTACCCTCTTTGTGACCCCTTTTTCACCACTTTCCTGTCTCCCCATTTTTCTTTTCTTTCAAGGAAAATAGCGCGGGTGTGTGCAAGAGTAAGCACGTTTAAATGGTTGTAATCAGGTGTGCGCGGAGCTAACCGGCAGTGCGCATGCGTGAGCTCCGCGCAAACCAGCGCTAACCCGGTTACAACTGCTTAAAAGTGCCTTAGTCACTTTGATTGACAGGTCCTGTACTCAGTTCAAAAGAAAAATAAAATCCCACTGTGAGTCCTGAACCCAGGACCTTGGCAACTGTTGTCTGCATGACTTACCACTAAGCCATGACTCTTATACAAGAACATTGTGCTAAAGTAAATATATCATGTAACAGTAGGAATGAATGTAAAGGGAATATAGATGTGTAGTACACAAAGCATGACATTTAGAATTACAAACAAAACTGGTGGATTTCCATAATAGTAGTGTGTGAACAGATACAGCCATGCTAGTTGGAAGCTAGTGGGTAATAATGTCACCATAGCACCTTGCAAGACACACACATACTCACAGCAGGATAAGCACTGCCCATACCCCACAACCTCTTACAGGAACACATCTGGACCAAGTAATAAAATATGTGGAGCAAAGGCCCAAAACCAGGGACACATTACAAATAATGTTACAACAAACGCAGACAGTTCAGAAAGTAACAGGGTCTACACTTTGTGGGATGTTTGGAAGAGTATGCAGTCTGAAACTTGAATGTTTGTCACCATATCCTGACTTGAGCCCAGAGTGACTTGCCAGAAAAAGGTGTGCATGAGATATTGACCAAATTATGAGGCAGAAATGTGGACAACCTGCAAATATCTGTACACATGACGGGTCCAACACCACCATATTTGAATAGTTAAGAGCCTAGACATAGCAACAGTGAATGACTTACAGGGATGCCCCACAGACCCCATGTGAAATGTACAAACAGTAGGCAGAAAGGTGTAACACATGCAATGGTAACTATGGAGTCCGGAAAGTATTCACCACTGGCATGGCAGAAAAAGTGTAGTAATACATATGCTCATGCTAACCCACAGTCACAACTGCAGCATACCAGACATTTTAATGGGTGTACCCCACTGATATGTACCATTCCATGAGGCACATAACAGATGAACCTGAAAGTCTCTGGGGCCTGCTCAGCAGCATACTCAAATACCCTAATAGATGTCAAGGCCCACACCATGGCCAGACCACACTGCAGGCTGTAACACCCTAGCAGATATAGCAAGCATTCCAAGGTGTGAATGTACATGGAAAATAGGAAAGCTACAGCAGCACACTACAGTCAGGACACCTAGCAGGCATACAAGTAGTGACTGTAAAGGGCAACTATTGAAGCCTTAGCAACAGAGTGCAAGCAAAAGTGAAAGGAAAGCACACACACACACACATTAACAGTAGTAGTAGTTGTAGTTGTCAGTGTACATACACAGTTAGTACAGGAAACTGGAGAAATGAATGGAGGAATGTTAATCTACAACACGCCTGGAAATATGAGAGAGATACCAACCTTTACACTCACAGAACATTGTCCACAGCATAACAGCATGGTCCCTGCCCTTAACATCTGAAAGAGCTATGCCTATCTCACACACCTTTTTATAGCACTGTTCTGAAATCACAGTGAGAACTGCAATCAGTACACAACTGGCTGCATGCAATTAGCAAATGCTGGCTAACAATTGGTGCAGAGGCCATCACATGGGCATATGCAGATACCTACAAAAGTATGCTGTACTCCATGTCCACACATGCAATACTTTCATTGCACCCTGAGAAGGACGTGAGAGACAGGCAGAGAGAGAGAGAGAGAGACAGAGACAGAGACAGAGAAAACTGCAATTAAGCAGACAGAAACAAATTGTTCAGCAACAGCTACCTGAAAGCTGACAACTGGGAAGTGGAGCAGCAGGACAGAGAACCAGACAGCAACACAAGCAGCTGTGACAAACACAGGTAATGTAAAGTAATACTATAAAGGTCTACATACTGTGAACCCTCCATATGTGTCATTGGTCTGTATCCATATGTATATGAAGATGTGTAAAGGGCAGGGGACATACAGCAACTATCAGTGAAGGCTTTACATACATTTGTATGTGAGAGCATCTATGTGCACATATCAATGTTGTTTGATTGTAGGTTGTAGTGCCATGTACAAAGTAGGTTACACAGTTATGTATGTTTAGCAGTATGTTAGTGTGTGTATACAGTATGGTAGACAAATATGTTGATATACCTGTCTAACATATGGATATGTATGTATGTCAACATATGTATGTGTATATATATATATATATATATATATATATATATATATATATATATATATATATATATATGATATGCATATATGTATACATACATAGAGAGAGAGATGTAGGAATACATAGACAGATGTAGATAGAATATTGTACAAACATATCTATGTAATGCACACATACAGATATAGATATATGTAGATACATATACATAGACAGACTGATCTGACAACCTACAGGTATGATTGTATATGACGACCTGCAACACAGCCTGTCCCACCCCCTCTGTCGCTCACACCACTCTGTGCCCCCCCCTCCACATCTATAGCAATATATGTACATCAATATATATATGTGTATATGTATACAGACATATATATATATATATATATATATATATATATATATATATATATATATATATATATACATATAGATATATCTATATACATATATATATATATATATATATATATAGAGAGAGAGAGAGATGTATATAAATTCTGAGTGAGGCACATGTGTACAGATGTATTGCAACAGGTGCCTGGTGACAAAGGCATGGAGCGAACACCAGTGTCAAATCCGGAGTACCATACCACATTCCAGATCACCTACACCAGTAACCACCAGATATGTGATTGGCTGCCCACCACTGCATGTGTCAGGGGTGAGCAGGGTCAGAAATGTGTACAATAGTGGCCCCAATGATATTCACAGTGGCACACTATCCCTGGAATACCTGCACATGGTATGTGTCAGCAGACATGGTGAGTCAGGTATGGACATGTAGGTCGGTGTACCCCTCCACACCACATAATGGATGCCATGGTATGGACCTCACATGACAGCTACAGATATGGAGAAGGACACAGTGACATGTACAGCACTGTGACAATGCACTCAAACACATTACCAATGCACAGTGACTGACAACACCACAGAGTACACATATGCTACCCACATAGAGGTTACCACTCCCAGATCTACATATGGAGGTCACACCCATGACAGATGTCCAACAACCGTATTTACACCTCCCACCATCCACAACCTAAATGTCTGCTGTGTGTCGTCCGTGCCACTGCAATAGTGTGCACATGTGGAGGTAAGAGTTCCTACCCACAGATAAGACATACCCTGCAATAAACCACACAGTGTTAAGAAGCAAGACTTCCCATGAGTACATGTCACACATACCCCTGCTGAATGTTAGTCAGATAGGTAATATGCCATATGAGTCATCCTGTGTAACTGTGTGATAGCAGCAGGTACCATCACACCACATGTGTCACAATGGTCAGGGTAGCAGAACAGTACACTGCTGTAGACACAGGGGCAATAGCATATTGTATAGTATTGTATTGTAATGTAATGTATTGTGTTGTATTGTATTGGTATGGTGAGGTGCCTCCTTCATGGAGTGGAACCACTGCTGCTGTGCGCCAGTGTACAGGTACATATCCTGTAGTCAGGCTAGTGTTACATAGCACTTCTATATGTGTGTTTAGCTCCTGTCAGAGGTTATGTAGCATGCAACTGGGGATACCATCAGGTCCCATCCATGTTGTGTATTCTGCTGTCCTGGGTGTCTCTCACCTGGACATCTGTGATGACAGGGAGGTTACAGTCAGCTGGGATAACTATGCCTTATTTCAGGGGAGAGGGCGGGGTGACACCTGCACTGAACCTGTCTGCCACAATGTTGTCGATATCTGTGGTGTCAGTGAAATATTTGTTGTGTACTACCTATGGGCATAGAGGATGGCTCCTGACCAGGTTGCTAACATAACTGAAGAAGGCCTTCTGGTTATCTGTAGTGTCACTCTTGATTTCCCTCTCAAAGTTGCCCATGTAGTTTGTATGATGGAAAATAGATCCTTACCAGTGCTGCTCAGACATGCCCTCCCTTTAGTGAATTATGCTCTCTCTTGCAGTAGCTTCCATCTTCTGTAATACAATCTGTCTATGGCTGGGGTCCACCAGACAGGATGCTGTCCCTTTGTGGAGAGTGTCTTGGTCATATATGGGATTGCATGATCCATGCATTCTCGGAGATGTCTGTAGAAAGCAATTGTGTAGGGGTCAGCATTGTGGGTTGTATCTGCCACTGGCCCAGTGGGCTGAAAGGATACCATATCACTGTTACAAAGTGTAAAGTTTGTATCTGTAATGTTATGCACTATAGTCGTTTGTGCTGGTGGTGGAGGTGGGATATGTATATCCAGGGCAATCAGTGTGTGGTCAGCTCACAGTAGTTGCCGATGTAGGCCATACAGTACCTAGATACAAACCCCCAGAGTGAGGAGGTGCTCTTGACCTGAATCAGTGTTCTGACTGCTGGGGTTTGGTAGTATGTCGTATGGAGTCTGCCAGGTACTGTTGCACAGTTGCTGGCCGAGCACTGATACCTGGCCATCTACATGTGTATCCACCAATAGACAGACAGATGCTACATATGTGAGATATGTTGTATCATAACAGTTGAGTAGCATGTGTAGTATGTGTGCCAAATTCTGCTGACATATATTGCTGATACCAGGTTATTTTCTTTCTCAGGTACATGGCCCACCTGCGGAATCTCACCTACTCCACAGCTGAGGATGAGGAGATACACCAGAGCCTGGTGCGGGATTATGCAATACTCTTTTCCCACACCAGCCAAAATCAGCAGGAGAGGGCTGCACTGTGGCAAGACCTTGTCCGTTGTGTAAATGACATAGGCACGCATAATAGGACATATGAGCAGGTACGACATCACTGCAGTAATTTAATCAGACATGTCCGTCAGCGTGCGTCAGATACCCACAGGCAACAGGTCGCCACAGGTGGTGGGGTGGCTACACATCCCCCACTCACCAGACTGGAGGGACTACTCATGAGTGTAGTGGCTCCAGTCCACCAGCAACAACAACAGCAGCAGACATGCATTATGATGGAGGCTGGAGCCACACAGCAGCAAGACAGTGAACGTGCAGGTAATATGTCATATGTATAGTTGACTGTTGTGTACACTGGTAGTTAATGCATGTGTGAGGTGTGTCCTTGGTTTGTAGCTGTCACCATAGTATTTAATGTGCAAGTGTGATATCCTCAATATTAGTTGCTGACCTGTGAAAGGTGACTGTTGTACTCCTGACCTGTATCATACTCAGTAACAATGGCACAGTTGTGCCCACTGACATTAGTTTCTTCACGTCTGCAGGACCCTCTGGTATAACAGCAATGCAGCCTATCCATGCTGGTGAGTGTGTATTAACAATTCCTGTAATAGTGTTGATAGTAATAGTACTATTTGGCTCACTTAGTAGTGCTCTTTGTATGCATGTAGGTGTGTCTGTGTCTGTGTGTTGATATCACGCATACTGAGTACTGTACAATTGTGTGAAACTGTGTGCATGTGTGCATGTGTGCATGTGTGCATGTGTGCACGTGTGCATGTGTGCACCTGTGCATGTGTGCATGTGTGCACCTGTGCATGTGTGCATGTGTGCATGTGTGCACCTGTGCATGTGTGCATGTGTGCACCTGTGCATGTGTGTACCTGTGCATGTGTGCATGTGTGCATGTGTGCATGTGTGCATGTGTGCATGTGTGCATGTGTGCATGTGCATGTGTGCATGTGTGCATGTGTGCACCTGTGCATGTGTGCATGTGTGCATGCATGCACGTGTGCATGTGTGCACCTGTGCATGTGTGCATGTGTGCATGTGTGCACCTGTGCACCTGTGCATGTGTGCATGTGTGCATGTGTGCATGTGTGCACCTGTGCATTGTGTGCACCTGTGCATGTGTGCATGTGCACGCATGTGTGCACGTGCACGTGGGCATGTGTGCATGTGTGCATGTGTGCACCTGTGCATGTGTGCATGTGTGCATGTGTGCATGTGTGCACCTGTGCATGTGTGCATGTGTGCACCTGTGTACCTGTGCATGTGTGCATGTGTGCATGTGTGCATGTGTGCACCTGTGCATGTGTGCATGTGTGCACCTGTGCATGTGTGTACCTGTGCATGTGTGCATGTGTGCATGTGTGCATGTGTGCACCTGTGCACCTGTGCATGTGTGCATGTGTGCATGTGTGCACCTGTGCATGTGTGCATGTGTGTACCTGTGCATGTGTGCATGTGTGCATGTGTGCACGTGTGCATGTGTGCATGTTTACACGCAGTGTGCATGTGTGCACATGTGTGCATGTGTGCACTTGTGCATGTGTGCATGTGTGCACCTGTGCATGTGTGCATGTGTGCATGTGTGCACCTGTGCATGTGTGCATGTGTGCACCTCTGCATGTGTGCATCGCTGGTAATGTGTAGACATTGTAAACTGTGTTTCCTGTTTCCTTCCCACAGGTTCTGTTGCTGCTCTGGTGTCATGTAGCAGGGAACCTGAGTCAGGTGCCGTGGGTACTGATAATGATGACATCTGTGTAATGGCACAGGAAGGTATGCCAGGGTCCGCCATTGGTCAGCCGATTGACAGTACACAGCTGTCGACCCCATCAATGCGCACAGTTATCCTGCCAATACACCCTTTGTCACCACTGTCCCTAGGTGATGGACAGCATACAGTGGGCATTGACCAGGGTAATGTGGTATCTGTGGCACATGCCTCCCCACACAGCAGCCATGGGCATGGCCCAGAGATGGTACCACACAGACAGATGTCCAGGGGTTCTCGTGGGAGCATCCATGGGTGTACTGCCCCTGTCAGACATGCCCACAGAGGTCTTACAACCTCAGCTATGTTTCGGACTGTCATGCAGGCACAGTCACGTATGGAACGGTACACCAGACAGGGTCAGAGGGAGCTGGCAGCATGTCGCACAGCCATGACTGACAGTATGCGTGACATTGCGGCTGCCATCCGTGATTTCACCGATGTCATAGACAGACGTTGTGGGGACATATTAGACCGGTTCCACAACTACATGTCCATGAGCCAGGGCGATGGTGGGCGGTTGCGGCGTCGACGTGGCCGTATGCCAGCAACAGCAGCAGCTGGCAGTCGTCGCGGATGACAACAGGGCTGCAGCCGACCCCGTAGTGCCAGCAGCAGCCCCAGCAATGCTGGGTCTGTGCTGTCATCAGACCGCCCCAGGAGACCACGTGCACGTGGCTCTGGCCAGGCCCGACAGGGATCTGTGTCCAGTCAACGAACACCTGCTTCTGATGACAGTACCCAGTCTGGGTTGGTACTGGATACGGTCCGTAGCACCCCTGCAAGGCACAGGTACCATGTCCGTGGCCAGAGACACTGATCTGTATGACCTGGCAGGTACAGTCTGTGGCTGTCCACAAACACCAGTATATGGCAGTCATGAGGTGGAACTGTGTGCATCCATACACACATGCAAATTGAAAACACCTAGGGCTACTGCATACACTCACACACTGCATCAACATTGCCCCACCTTCTACTGCTGTCCCTCACCAACACGCATACACATACATGTCAATTGGTGGTATGGGTGGCTGACTCAGGCATACCAGGTTCACACCCTGTGCATATTATGAAACTGTGCCACCTCCTGTAATCTGTAACAACTGTGCAGGTACAGCTTAACATGTTGCTGATGCACAGGATGACCACATAGATGTGTAGTAATAGTATCATGTTGTTAACAGTACTGTGTGCTGAATTAATTGTGGGTATATCACAGCATGCCTGATGCAGTAAGTGTGTGATTGTCATGTCCTGTTGTCTACACCCATGGTAAGTACCATAGTGTATCATCTGCACATGTTAGCATACTGGTGGTAATGATGTCAACAGAAGGCTACATACATAGGTAGCACAGGGGATAGGGTAATGAATGTAGTAATACACAATGATGGACATGTAAATTGCAAGTGGCATGTTGCCCACACTAGACTCTGCATTGCGGATGTTTGAGGATGTTGATATGTGTGCAGTACTACATGACTGGTACAGGACACACAGGAGCACCCTTGCACTGCATGCTCACATCTCATACCATGCTAGACAGCCCCAACACACATAACTAACTGTCACAAGAGGGAGAGTCCCCATATATGCCAGGGATACTGTGGTGGCAGGCCAGGGAGCATACATACTACTAAGTATGGAACCACTGAGTGAAGGCTCAAGTCTGTTATTTGACATGTGTATTACTGCAGGTATGAGCACATGGGTTTCTATCCAGTTATTGTACATCCTGACAGTACATGCATGGTCTGTACACTTGTGTGCACTGAGACTGGACCCTAGCCATCTGACCCGTGTATTTCCATGTACATGTGCATAGTGCCTGCATATTTGCAGTGTTACCTACTGGAACTGGTACAGCTTGTTTGTTGTGCAATGGACTACATGCAGCCCTGTTTACTGTAGCTTTGTTTGCATGCATGTTTGCTTGCAATTACCCTGGAATACTGATCACACCTGCAATGCATAGTTATAGAGCTTCTGTGGACTCCTAGTGACATCTGCATAGCCTACTATATGTATGTCCATGTCCCACTTGACAGGATGTCACTGTTTGTCCTGTTCACATGTACATTGCCTGTGACACAGTGCATATGACCTACCTGGCATGTGTCCACGTGAGCAGTCATATATGCTACTGCTAACTAATCACAGGCACTACACCTTCACACATTCATCTTCTGTTGAACTACCTGCTTTGCTAGGGACGGCCTGCACCTGTCACCCCTGGGCTTTCAGATATTGGCAAAGGCTCTTGATACCCCCATAGTGCCTATGTTAGGCAGGGCTCAAATGACAAACCCACCTTCATAGGTATCACAAGGGATAAGACACTAAGAGCAATGCTACCCAATGCCAGAAGTCTAAACCTCCAGATGCATGCACCCAAAACACTCCTTGGCATGGAAAACATCGATATCTGTGCAGTAACAGATGCCTAGTTCAGGGCTACTGAGAGCACACCAGCACTACCGGGTTTAACCTGGTTGATTTCTTTGAAACAGTCACCAAGGCCATTGACGAGGGGAAGGTGGTTCACACAGCCTACCTGGACCTTGCAAAAGCCTTCGCAACAATACCCCACTTGGGCATTCCAGAGAAGCTCACCAGCTTAAATATAAGCCCCTATGTCACTAGATGGATTGCACAGTGGCTCAAGGACAGAACCCACATGGTTAGCATTGCTGGAGCCATGCCAGACCCCACAACAGTTACGGGCTGTGTCCCACAAGGCTCAGTCCTGGGACCCTCTTGTTTGGTATATATTTATTGGAGGTACAGGCCAACACGGACGGACTGTGGCTGTCCATATATGCAGATGACTGCAAACTGGCCACCATAATCGACTCTCCAGCTGACACAAGCATCTTCCAAAGGGGCATCATAGCAACAGACAACTTGTGCCAGAGCCATGGCCTTCTGCTGAACAGTGTTTAGAAAGGGGAATGTGCATCCTGTAGTCTGTTCACCTAGTTGCCAAAAGGGACATTTCCCTCACGCACATTAACCCCCCTCAGCCAAAAACACACACTTGCCAATTGCAGGATTCAAGCCCCTATCCGACTATGCTATGACACTTGAGACGGACGCATTAGCAGAACACGCTATTTGCATTACTGTGAGTTTGCCCTTCTCCTGCTATACTTATAGAGTGCTGACATCATCAGTGTTTAGAAAAGGGAATGAGCATCCTGTAGTCTGTTCACCTAGTTGCCAAAATGGACATTACCTTCACACACACTAACCCCCCTCAGACAGACACACACACTTGGCATTCACAGGATTCAAACCCCTATTTAACTATGTTATGACACTTGAGACAGATGCATTAGCAGAGCACGCTATTCACATTACTGAGAGTTTTCCCTTCTCCTGCTGTACTTATAGAGTGCTGACATCATCAGTGTTTAGAAAAGGGAATGAGCATCCTGTAGTCTGTTCACCTAGTTGCCAAAAGGGACATTGTCCTCACACACACTAACCCCCCTCAGCCAAAAACACACATTTGCAGGATTCAAGCCCCTACCTGACTATGTGATGACACTTGAGAAGGACGCATTAGCAGAGCGAGCTATTCACATTACTGGGAGGTTTCTTTTCTCCTGCTGTACTTATAGGGTGCTGACATCATCGGTGTTTAGAAAGGGAATGTGCATCCTGTAGTGTGTTTTCCTAGTTGTCAAAAGGGACACTTCCCTTACACACACACACCCCTCAGACAAACACACACACTTGCCATTCGCAGGATTCAAACCCCTACTTAACTATGTTATGACACTTGAGACGGACGCATTAGCGGAGCGTGCTATTCGCATTACTGGGAGGTTTCTTTTCTCCTGCTATACTTATAGGGTGCTGACATCATCGGTGTTTAGAAAGGGAATGTGCATCCTGTAGTGTGTTTTCCTAGTTGCCAAAAGTGACATTTCTCTCCCACAGACTTACACACACACCAACCCCACTCACACACACACACAGAGCATTTACAGGATTTGAAACACCTACCTAACTATGTTATGACACTTGAGACGGATGCATTAGTGGAGCATGCTATTCAGATTACTGGGAAGTTTCTTTTCTCCTGCTGTACTTATAGGGTGCTGACATCATCTGTGTTTAGAAAGGGGAATGTGCATCCTGTGGGGAGGCAGACACCAAGCACACTATGGCTAAGCTGTCATTCCCTAGGGCAAACAGCCTAGTGTTGACCTCTACACCCATATGTTTAATTGGCAAATGCACATTATTTGTTGCTGATAGACTGTTTGCATATCTTTATTTCCATAGCATTCCCTGTTTGTATGAACAACTTGTGCATCTGTGGAAGATGTTTGCATATGGGAGGGATCCACTATATCACGTATGTCTCTGTAGTCATTTAACTGTGTGCACTGGGCAGACTGCTGTAATGTGGTTGGTTCCTGGAATAACACATAACAATACCAGATATGTGTGTCCAACTGCTAAACCGAGATTTGGCCTAAGTGTGTGAGCATGCCCAGTTCAGCCTTCCCATGGCATGTTGTCAAAGTGTGTGAGCATGCCCAGTGTGAGCATTCCATATGTTGGACTCTGCAGCCCACCACATTTGTGGATGAGTGTGAACTTCAACAACTATCACCCGTTTATGGTTGTGTGTTGTGTGTCATGTTGTGTAGTTACTGTACAAATGCTTTGTGTGTGAACACAACAGGATTATACTGTGCCTGCAGTGTTTGCATGGGATACTTTGCATACAGTTGTCAACATCCTTTCACACTGACCTAACACTGTAGTACTGTATAGTGTACTGGTAGTACTTTGACTGTGGTGGACAGTATCCTGGGCTTTACTGCTATCACTGCTTTACATTTCGATAGTGGGCACAACAGCCTGGTTAGGGGCCAGTTGTGTACATCTGACCATGTTGCATTCTGTTCAGATATGAACTACTTAAACCAGGCTTGTCCAACATTGGTAGTGCATTCCACAACATAGGTGTACAATTGCAAACACTAGTGATGTGCCCTAGTCCATGTCTAATGCTAGTTGGAGAGTGTGTTTGTCCTTCAGCACACATTGTAAGTGGAGTTTGCCATGACATATGTCATGGTTAGTATGCTGTGCCTCTGTCTACCTGTGACATGACAGTGATACCCAGGATAAATCTACCATCTCCCATCCACTCATCAGGATTCCTATTGAGGAAGATTGATAAGTGACTCTATGGGTAGCCTGTGCTGGGGGTTCACTCATGGGTGGGAGTGGCTTCTATGTTATGGATCACGCAGTACAGCTTGTCCTATGTAAGTCAGTGCTGGGGTTCAGGTCTCTCATGTGCATAGCTCACTGCCATTCAGATTGTACAAGGTGCAGCATGTTTATTGATGCCAGCAACACAGGCAACACATGGCATCTGTGCAAGCTCTTTGATACTCCTGATGAGGTACTGTTGGGGACTTTACGGTTGATGGAGGTGTCTGCTGAGGTACATCCCACAGGGGCTATTGTAGTCAATTGTACTGCTGATGAAGGATGACTGCAGAGCCACAATGACCTCCCCTTATCTAGATCTGACAGCCTTCATGATTAGGTGGGTATATGGTATGTTTCTGTAAACACTACAGCACATGTTTGTCCAATGCAGGATATCTATCACCTTGTGTCCCCAGGTCTCTCATTACATCCTAACTACATAATGGGTTAACACCTATGTGGTAATTGGTGGGCACTTACTGTATACCCACGGGGGTTGACTATACACATTTCTGCACTTAGCTTGCTGACATGGCTATGGCACCAGTTGTCTGTTTCTATGTGGCCCTTTTGTAGGATGCTTGTGTCAGCTGGTGGATCATATGTGGTGAGCAGTTTGTAGTCCTCTGCAAACATGTTCAGACACAGTCCTTCCATGTTTGCCTGTACCTATGGGACATATATACCAGATGAGGGAGATCCCAGGACAAAGCCTTGTGGGATGCCAGTTATATCTGGTTTGTAGACTGACATGGCTGCAGCATGTCTGACCATGTCTGTTCTGTCCTTGGTCTGGTTTGCAACCCCTCTACTGACATGTGGGTTTATATTTAAGCTGGTGAGCCTATCTATACTGAACACGTAGGGTATTGTATAGAAGCCTTTGCAAGGTCCAGATACACTGTGTAGAGCACATTGCCCTCATCAATGACCTTAATGACTGTTTCAATTGAGTCAAACATGGTTAGGGGCAGGATCTGCACTTGAGAAGGCCACACTGGGTTGGGTCCGTGTCAGTAGGTCCCCAACATCTTTATGTCTGTGGTACATGCTGATCCTTTCCATAGCTGTGCAAACCGAGCTTCTCAGGATTCTGGGGTAGTAGTGTTCAGTATCCATTCAGGCAACACCTTTGTTGAGAAGGACCACTGTTGTTGTACACTGCTCTTTGGGTACATATTCTGTGGTAAGGCTGACATTGAGCAGTAGTGTGGTTTGGCATTCCATTCATCTTGGAGTCCATGTTGCACTAAGCCCAGGACACCATCTCATACCATTGCTGCTGTGTGTTTTGCTTTGTAGATGTTGGCTGTTACCTCAGCATCTGCAATGTCAGGGGCCAGCAGTCTGCTGGGATAGATATTCTGCATTCTGGGGTTTGCACTGCACCTGTCAGGATGTATGTTGGCAATATGTGTGTGTGTTTGTGATATTTGTGTGATTCAGGGCATATCTGTGAATTCCCAACATGGTTCCTACCATCAGTTGTGAAAGCCTTGGGATTATCCTTAGTGTCCTGTACAATTTGTATCTTCATAGGTTCATAGGTTCATACTAGGCTATCCACCCTCGGCATTTGTTAGCCTAGCCAGAGTGTGTGTGGCTTTTGACACCCCTTGCTATGTGAATATTATGGCCATTTATGATTTTCTTTGCTGTGCCTCTGTTTGGACATGACACAGTGAAGACCCCCAGTGTAACTCTACAATCATCCATCCACTTGGCAAGATTCCTGTTGAAGAGTGTCAGTAAGGGGCTCTGCCTAACATGGAGTGGGATTCTGGTCCAGGGTGTGGGGAGCCTCTGGATTATGTATCTGTCCCACCAGCACATCCTAATTCATTATTTGTTGTGGTTGACATCTCTCACTCTCACAGCTCCGATGGATTTGTGTTTTCTGGGGTGGAGCATGTCCATTACTCCTGTGTTGGGCATGGCCTCCTACAACAGGCATGCAATGCCTCTGTGTAGGCAGTATGTGACTGGATTCAGCTGGGGTGTCTACAGCCAGGCAACATATGACATATATTTGAGACCCTTTATCCTCTTGGTGAGGTACCTTTGAGGTCTTTCTAACTGCTGCAGGTGTCAGGTATGGTACATCCCATATGAGGCATTGTACTAGATTATGGGTGTGATTAGAGAAAAGTATAGGGGCACAATGACCTCTGTTGCCGTAGATGTGACTCCTTTCCTGATACGGTGTCAAATGTAGACAGTCTTCCTAGCCACATTGGCAATGTGGGTGTCACATAACAGGTTACTGTCCACTTGTGTCCCTAGGTCCCTGGTTACTCCTTCCATACATAATGGTTTACCACCTATGTGGTAATTTGTGGTACCTTGTTTGGTATTTGGTGGGACATTCATACTGTCCAGTGTCTTCAGGATGGCTGGGTGGGGTTATTGTGTGTGAGAGTGCGGTCTGTAGCATGCTACAGACTGCACAGCAGTCTTGCCTACAGTTAGTTGCACATGGGTGAACTCCACTGCCTTGTGCATTGTCAGTTACCTGGACGTATGGGTGTCTGTGCTGACTATGGATACTCACCCTCCTTTTATGTTTTGTTCCAGGTTTTGGGGCCATGACACATGATACGTGGTATAACCTGGTAGTGCTGGTGTGCTGTCAGGAGGCTTGCAGCAGGTTTCTGTCACTGCACAGACATCGATGTTCTCCATTCTGGGGATGGCCTCGAGCATGCATATTGGGGTGTACACATCTGGCATTGGTCAGCATTTCCCTTATGTTTCTTCCCACTTATGTTTTCTAGGGTGGTGGGTCAGTCTTTTCAGCCTTGCCTACAAAAGGCTCTATGGAGGTGGCAAAGGCCTTATCCAATATTCAGACGCCCAGGGGTAACAGGTGCAGGCCATCCCAAGGACAGCTGCGTGGCTTGTCAAGCATGACATCCCAAGCAGACAGACATTGGATCCCCTTGGAATGACACCAGTAAGTGTGCCACTTGCTATGACTGATCATTCCGTGTTTGTACTGTGGCATTATTCTTGGTAAGGGTAGGATGCTGCGAACGGTGAGTGTCATACCGGCCTGGACTACATAATCAGATAGCTCATCTATGTCTCTTTTCATGTGGTCTAGGGCGGTACATCTCAGGTCATTCACACCAGCATGGACAATGACTGCATCATATTTCTACTTCCTTTGGAGTGACCTACATACTTCTGTTATGTGGCATATTGTGGCAGCCTACAGGCAGCTTACTGTACCCTTTCCCTTGTTCAGTCTGGTGTGCGGGACAGCAGTGTGTCTGACTATGGAGTCACCTATTACAACTGTATCAGGCATGTTATTTCTCCTTCTGGCCTGTGACTGTTTGGCACACCAGCTTTGTGTGCTATGTGTTGCATGTGCTATGTTTGGAGGCTGTTTGATTGGGTGTCTGCTTTAGAGGCCTCTGTTGGTGTGCTGTGTTTGTAATTTGTGCCTCCGGGAATGTTTTTCTGTGTTTATGTGTTTGGTTTGCAGTTGTGATAGGTCTATGTGGGACTGTGTTTGTGGTGTGTGTGGTTACCTTCTCCTACTGACTTGTTTTGGGAGTACTGAGTTGAGGGAGCTCAGCCTCCAGTTTGGATGGATGGTTGCATCTCTCACATATATTTGTATTTCTTGGGTGGAGTTGGGGGTTGTCTGTGTACTTGGGGCAGGTGTGACATTGCCTCAGGATTCACAGATTCCACTTGTTGTGGCTGGCCTTAGTGGATTGCATGTGTGGACAGATTTTATTGCCATACTACTGATCAGTGATTACTTCATTGTTCACGTTTGCTCTATCATGTAGTAGCTTCCTCATTCTCTTGCATGTTTTGGTTATGGCTGGTGTCCACTGTGTCTTGTTTTAATTTAGGACTGCATAATCCAAGCATTCCTGGCAGTGTTCATGGAATGGCTGTATTACAGGTTCTGAGGTGTGGCCCATATTTTGCACCTGCACGGGACCTTTAATGGATTCCACATCAGTTTGGAGGAGTGCAAATATTGCTTAACACATGTTTTCCACTGTGGTTTTCCGGCCAGGGACTGTGGTCAGGATTTGTATATCCAGTGTGATTACTCTATGGTCTGGTTTTACCAGTGAGCAATACACTTCTCATCTTGACATCCAGTACCCATGTTGCTGATTATCACATCCAGTATGCTTACCCTCTTGTGGGAGTGGTACGTTGTTCCTGGGCCTTTTGGTTTGTGGATTCTATGAACTTTTGTCCTACACTGTTGGAGCTAGTATAATGCTCCCAGTCTATGTCTGGGTATTTGCAGTCACCCAATATAATGTGGTTTGGAGGACTTGATATATTCATGTATTCCAGCATAGGCCGGATGCAGTTCCTGGTGTTGGGACAGTAGTCTGTAGCAGGCTATAAACTGGGGGGCAGTTTTAGCCACTGTTACTTGAGCATGGCTAGTCCATGCTGCTTTTGTTGTGGTACCGACATGGGGTGTGGTTATCCTTGACAATTCTTGCTAGTCACCCTCCTTTGTAGCTTGTTCCAAGTTTTGAGGCTGTACAGCACAGTATGAGGTGTAACCTGGTAGTGTTAGGGTGCTGTTGTGAGCCTTGCCTCAGTTTTCTGTTACAGCACAGTTATCAACATTCTCCATACTGGGTGAGTTTAGACTGCATGCATTTTGCTGTTTCAACTTATCCCTTATCTTATTCTTATCCCTTCTGGTACCTATGGAGATAGGTTTGTGTTTTGAGCCTTACCTATTCAGGGCACACTGTGGGTGACAACAGCCTTTGCCAGTATCCATACGGCCTGCACTAATAGGTGCACGCCAGTCCTAGCAGGTGGCGCATCATGTCATGCTCAGCATGTCATCCCAGACTGGCACACATTGGGTCCCCTTTGACTAACTGCGATACTTCAGTCAATTGTTGCACTTGATCATCTCGTTGTCATGTTGTGGCATGATGCTTGGTGAGGGTAGGATGTTAGTCAGGGTCCTCAGGTGTGCATATAGTACTTGGTGTTACATTACTTAACACATAGCATTCATGCCTCAGGTGGTGCTGCAGGGCTGCCTCTGTCGGATGCGCATATTACACTTCCCTGTACATGTTTGAGAGCAGGTTGTGTCACGTTAGGCATCCCTGTTACTATATGAGTGAGTCAGAGAGGGGTATCATTCCCAAGGTTCCTACTGAGCCAATGTATGTGCTATGTGTTGCCTCTTTGCCAAGGCCAGGGCATACTGGGCACGCCTCCTTCTGCCTACTGGGGCAGGCTCAGGTTGTTCCTCCTCCGAGTCACGCTCTGCCTGTGATGACCTTGGCAATGGTGGGGGGCTGTTTGGCCCAGCCCTATGCTGGTCCTGCTGCATCTGTTTTCGCAAGATCATATTATGTAGCATAGCACATACCATGACAATTTGGGTACATGTAGTTGGTGTGTACTGCAAGGCTCCACCAGATGTGTCCAGACACCGGAACCGTGACTTGAGCAGCCCAAACACATGCTCTATTACATTACGTGTTTGTGCGTGTGCCTCATTATGGCGTTCCTGTTCAGGTGTGTGTGCGTTTCTGATGGGTGTCATCAGCCACGGCTCCAGTGCATAACTTGCATCCCCCACTAGGTGTCCATGCGGGATGTCCCCATTGGCAAATGTCTGGTACAGCTGCGTCAAATGCCAGATGGGGGAATCGTGGTAGCTCCCAGGACAGCCAGCACACGCATTCATTATTATGCCCTGGGCATCACACACGACCTGGCAGTTGATGGAGGGGAAGCCCTTGCGGTTGATGTATGCCCTACCCCGCTCACCGGCTGGTGCTTTGATGCATATGTGCGTGCAGTCTATTGCACCCACTACCTCAGGGTATTCCGCTATTTGCTGGAAGAAACGCATATTGCTGGCCAATACCTCACGGGCATTGGGGAAATATACATGATCACCGACATGTGCTGACATGGCATCCAGGAACTGGTGCAGTACCCTGGAAGCTGATGCCTGTGATATCCCCATCATATCACCAGTTGGTCTCTGGAAGGTACCTGTTGCTAGTATTCTTAGGCCAACACATACCTTGGTTTCCACTGGGATGGGTTCCCCTCTGTTGGTTCTGTGTGTGAGGCGTGGCCTGCACAGCTCCACTATTTGCTGCAGGAGGTCTCTGTCCACTCTATAGCGCTCTACTATCTCCAGCTCATGTAACCCATGGTAGGTGACCCTGGGCCTGTACACTCTTCTCCGTCTCCTCACTGCGGGTTGTCTGGCAGCCCCTAACATTTCTGCTCTGCGTTCAGCTTTTTCAATTTTCACTTCTGATAACTTAATTCCTGTCTTGCAGTGTCTCTTGAGAGAAACATTCTGCACTGCTGTTTGCAGAGTTTTAAGTGCTGGGCTGGGCTAGTATTCTGCCTGTGTAATTGCCTGCATCTAATTGTTTTCACCTGCTAGCTCCAGCAGTATTCCCTGCTAACTTCCTACTACATCTGTTGCTTCCTTTTTCCTTTCTGTTTCCTCAGGGTGGAGCCGTGTGCAAACCAGCAGAAACACGCTCACAGTGGCTTACACGCGCGCACACATACTTACACAGTTCAGAATCTGCTTATTCGGTTTTAAACGCGTGCACGCCCGCGCAAATGGTGTTAAACATCTCCCAACACGCTCCCACATGCTCAGTCTGCCTTACACGCGCGCACACTGCCTTACACGTGCGCACACTGCCTTACTCGTGCTTTGTGGTGCACACACGTGCGCATACACGTCCAGCAAGAAACTTTGGTGTAGGAAACAGTGTACACCTTCCATTTCTTGACTTTCTCATGTTTACTTAGTGGCACACCTCTTTCCTTGATATCTGTCTGACATCTGTCATGTAACTCTAACCTCCAATGAACTGCATTTCTTTCTACCATTCCCCCCTGTGATGTCACCTATCTCCTACTCTGTTCCTCCCCCTTATATAACTCTTACACTACTCAGAATGTGCTCATTTGCTATGTGACAGTGGAATTCAGTATCCTTACACTCATTTGCATCAGATTGCCTACTAATGCTTAGTTACATCTCTTAGACTCAGCTTCCCCCCTTAGCAACCACTACACGGTGGCCATGTTGGTTTTGCTTCACTGGTCCCTGCATTGACATTCCATGTATTGCATAAAACCTACATTTGTAGGTTTAAAACCTTCGTTTTTATGTTCTATGCAGCGCAGCCCGTTTGCGCGGGGCTGCGCTGGGTTTACACATCGGCAATCGCCGAAAAAAAAATTATATTTTTAATATATTTGCATCAGGTTACCTTGCCAATGGCCACATATTTGGCCATTGGCATGCTGCCTGTCACATATGCACCCTTTATTTGGAGCTGACATGGCTCCATTGCCGTGTTTGCAGAGACGTACTCAGTTGTCAACTGAGTACATTTCTGCAGCTAAAACGGCTCTTACACGGGCTGTTCTGGGCTTCCTGGATCGCTAATCAGCCTTATTTGCATGCTATTCGGCTGCAAGTGAGGTGATTAGCTTATCCACGCCCACTCCGTGTAAAAGCCGTTTTAGCTTGACTCTTACACGGACTTTGGGCTGTTCCTGGATCGCGAAGGCTGCATGGAGTCTTACACTATTCTTAGACTCCGTGCAAGCCTTCGTGAATCCGGCCCAGTATGTATACTGCCCAATAATAAAAACTTTCTGGAAGGAATTCAATAGTTTTGTCAAACCTCATGGACAGATAATTTCATTTTCTCAATAAGTCTTATATTATATAATATTTCAGATCCAAATTGTGCAAATTATACTCAAAACCTGATTTTGTGGTGTGTACCAGCTACTTCAAGAAAGTGGGTCAGATTCATGAATGTCTACACTAAGTGTACACTAAATGTATGCAAGCTGTATTCAAGAACATCCCTACCACATTTTTTGTGCTGACTATTCATTCATAAAAATTACACTACACATTGTGGTAAATTCCCCTCAGTATTTAAGGTTACAAAAAATTAGTAGGAAAATTAAAATTAGGAGGAAGAATGTGGGAGTTATGATTGTGTTGTCTAGTCATTCAGAATGATGTACACTTAGTGTACACTTAGTGTAGGTGTTAATGAATGTGGCCAAACTAAAACCTGAAAAATTGTAAAGCAAAACATAAAGACTTCCTCTCTTCAGTTAGAAATGCGTGTTATGAAAAAGTAGCAATGTTAAAATCTAACATTATTAGTAAGCATATATGAGTGTCATAGAACTTTTTAATGGTTTTGGACTTATATATTTTAACATGACTAAGCACATATCCAGTGTTAGAACTAGGTGACTAGCAGATAAGTAGGTTTTTTATATATACTTAAGCCATACTAGAAGTTACAATTTGTTTTATTTTTTTAGTACATATTCATAGCTCTCAACCTTCCATCTTCAAAATGAGGAACACTAGCCCTCATAATGTGGAACAACTGGACAAAATGTGGAACACATACTAATGGCTTACTGACAGCTTCAACTAGGAAGGTCATAGAATGGTTAAAATATGCTGGTTTTACTTATAAGGAAGATATTTTAATGAATTAATAGGATTAATTTCTATTTACAATGGCTTTCACTTAAAAAAATTCCTGACACTGAATGTGTGACAGAGTCTTTCAATGTGGAACTTTGAGGAACTTCGAGGAAGGTGAACTTTTTAAGACCCCAAATGAGGTACGTTCCTCGTAATGAGGTACGCTTGAGAAGTATGTACATATTGGAAGATCATGTACTGTCTAATTTGCTGTCATTGTTTCTATAGCTGATTGGACAGCTTGTTATGATGTCATAAATGGAATTAGTTTCTGATTTGTGGATTGCATTTTAAATAGTGAGTGTTAACTTGTGTATTTTTAAAGTCTGATGAAGCATTAAGAACAATACGAAAGTGCTTACTAAGGTATAATAAAAGCTTTTTGGCTTATTTTACTTGGCCATGTTTGTTGTCACACAATTTTTATTATGGTTCTAATTATTAAAGGTGACTTGTGTATACTTTCTTGCTATTACTTCAATATTGGTTGGCAGTGGTGAGATCCAAATGCCATTAGTTCCGGCCATCTTGATATCACAGTTGGTGAATTTTTCTTTTAAGGTGTCACATTTTTGGCAGTGGTATCCTTGCCCTGTACTGCTGGAGGCAGTGGTACCATCCCTCCCACTGTCACAGCAAGAATAAGCATATTTTCTATATTATGTTAGAACTTCTTTGATTAATTAAGGGTGTACATGCTGTTGTTCAAAACAGGTTATTTTTCCTTTTGTGGCTGATACAGTGATGTAGTTGTTAGTATTATTCCCTCTACCACACTTCATTTGCCAGTTTGTTTCTTGGCTGCGGTGCCTTCTGAATTGTCATGTCTTTTATGTGACTACATTTTTTTTGTTAGGTACTTCAGTTTTCTCAAATATCTGAGAAGGAGTACCACAGGTGAGTTTGCAGTCTTTCAGATTGCTTGTAGGTCTGTGTGCAAGTGATTACATGTACATTTTTATTTCTGCAAAGTTTCAAAGCACGAACCTCCATTACTCTTTCTCTTCCACCCTCTCCCCTAGGTCATAGAATGGAAGGCTCCCTTCACTGCAGAACTGCAAGGAGGTTTTACTTTGTTTCCTTTTATATATTATGACATATATTTTCTTAATTCATTAACCTACCTACTTTAAGCAATTTGTAATGTTGTACTGTCTTAGGACCAATTCTTTCTACACAATATATATTCTATATTTATTGTTTTCTATGACACATTTATTTCTGTGAATTTTATCTGATTACTAGTTCAATTTATGTTTTTTTTTACTGGTTTTATGGGGTTAACTAGTTTGTGCTGAGTACTGCAATAAGCTGTACAATCTATTTTGTGTTTTGCTTATGCATTGTCTTTAACTGGCTATTTCTCATGTTTAGTTAGGTAATAATAGTTCTAGATTTTCTAAAGGCCACATTGCCTTTGTTAATGTTTGTTATATATTAAAAAGGATGAATAGATTACTTCTTGTCACCATTTAAAATGACAAATATTTCATTTACTGCATCTAATGTTAAGCTGTACCCTTTAAAATATGTTTGGATTGCTTGCCTCTATTCTCTTCCTCTGTCTTCTAAGTCTATCTCCCTCTATAAACTAATACATATATGAAGTTATTTCATAACACTTTCTCTCACTGATTCACATACCTAACTTTCTTATAGGTTCCTGCTCTAGTTTTACCTGTCAGCTGTACAAAGGGAAGCTCTGGTAGGTCCTGAACCCCCTTCTACTTTACCAGCAAATCAACCTTAAACTCAAATAAAGTAAAAGCAATTTCTGACCACTCCTGATCAAGTCTGTAAATGCATGTATTATCCCATTCAAACTTCTTACTGAAACACTGTTCCATGTGTTAAAGTAAGTTAAAAAATGATTTAAAGGGTCAAAGCTTCTTTACACCTGATCTTGGCAGACTACAATTAAATAGCTCATCTTCCTTACCCAGTGAAACATGATGCATTTACTGAAATGCCTGCAAGAAGATTCTGTCTCATTTATTTATTCAACCTTGCACAATTGTCTCTGATTGTGAAGGTGAACTATAGCTTTATCAATTAAGAGGGCTTAGTTTTAGTTAGATTTTCTCTCCCCATTGTATACATATACACACACACACACACACACACACACACACACACACACACACACACACACACACACATATATATATATATATATATATATATATATATATATATATATATATATATATATATATATATATACGGTTCAACTTTATAATCACAAAACATTGAAATTTAGAATTTCGGTATCTTGAGACCATAAAGTTGAATTTTTAAAATCGTGAAACTCCATAAATGCGAATCCAGAAATGTCAAATTGATGGTTATGGTGTTCCGGTATTTGTCGCGGGATGTAGTGTATGCAGCATGTACGGTTTAGTGTGTGGATTTGGCTGGTATGTAAGTTAAGTGAGTATTTTGTAAGGGTTTTATGTATTTGTTTGAGTGTATGTGAGTGTGTTTGGAAGTTTTATGTGTGGGTTAGGGTAGGCAGGTAAAAGTATGAGTGTTTAAGTGTTGAAAGTAGTGGTGTTTGTATATTTGTGATGTTTGTGTGCGAGGGTACTATAGAGCGTCTAGTGGTGAGTTTGCTGTCTTTTTCTGTTTGGTGTTATCTTGGAGTTAGTATATATAAGTAGGGTGTGTGTGGGGGTGCAGGGGGGGCTTGCCTCCCTGCTTATATGTAGTGTAGGTTTGTTGATTTGTGTTTTTATGTTTGTGTGCGTTTTGTTTGTTTATTTGTTGTAGTGTGGGTCGAATAGTGTATGTGTTGTGTGGTGTATGGTGTGTTTATGTTTGCAATTTTGAGTTTCACAATTTTGGGGTTTCGGGATTTCAAACGTTCGACTTTACGGTCTCGAGATACTGAAAGTCGAGATTTTAGTGCTTCAAGATTATAAAGTGGAACCATACATATATATATATATATATATATATATATATATATATATATATATATATACATATATATATATATATATATATATATATATATATATATATATATTTCCTTTGACTGACCACTACCGTGTTTCAGCTGTGTTGCCTCAATATAGAAAACAACTTCAACATATGCTGATAACACCAAGAATTTACAGAAAAATGCTAAAAGCTCAGGATAGTGTTAGAAAATGTTTTATTTCAAAACATGAAAGCTTTCACATTTAAACATTTAAAACTTCATCAAATAACTCATTTGTTAAAGTTCTAGTTTTTATACTGCTTTCAAAATGGTGGACTATGTCATGTGATGGCCAAGCCACCTTCTAAAAGCCACATTTAAAGAAACAGGAATTAATTTTTGCAAAATAGAGCTTTAAAACACAAAAGTTACAACAATTTTTATTTTTCCATTTTCCGTTTAAAAACAACAAATTTTGTATAAAACCATCTAAAACATCAAATTATTTATCTAACTAATGACGTCAACTTCAGTAAACATGCAGTTGATGTTTGTTCATTTAGATCTGGAAGATTCCCTGCATTAAGGTGAGCTTCTAGTACAGCTCTCTTTTTTTCTAATAGGCGAGACCAAAGCCCTCCTCTTATATTGAAGTCACTTTCTCTAGACTGCTGAACTTTAAACCATGTCCTGGATACTCTTGAATATGTTTGGAAAGTGTGTTTGTATCTTTCTTCTTCTTAATGTCATATAGATGTTCATGCATCCTATCCCTTAACTTTCTTTCAGTCTTGCCTATATAGAATCCAGGGTAAGACTGGCACACAGCCACATACACTGGTTACCTATTACAACTGCGAAACTGCAGTTGCACGAATACAGAAACGTCTACACATATTGAGTGAACCACGAAAACACTGAATGTCCTGAAGCACAAAATTCGAAATGTCGAATCGTCATAGTTGGCCCTTCTCCGGTATAGCTCCTTAAGGTAAGTGTGCAGTAGTTACAGACCTTAGGGTTAGGGTGCGGGTTAAGGTATGTGCATACATAGTAATATATATAAGCTTTAGTTTAGGGTTAGAAGTAGGGTTTTGTTAAGTGCATGTATGTGGATTATTTATTTTGTTTGGGTATAGCTCCTTAACATAGTTGTGCAATAGTTACGGACCTTAGGGTTAGGGTGCGGGTTAAGGTAAGTGCATACATACAAGCCTCTCTTAACAAATGTAAATCCTTTATTCTTACTATCATCTCAACTGCCCACACTATAAAAATATTGCTATTCTAGGCAATTCTTACCTAAACTACCTAGGTCCCTTGAGAACTGGCATTACTGAATTTCCTCAATATCAACATTATGCAGTTAGTCAATGACACTACTCATCCAAATCTCTAAAACAACAACTATTCCCTACTGGATCTGCTAATCACTTACAACCCTCCCATAATCTCTAATATATCAATTATCACCCTTATTCAGCAACCACTCCCCGATAGTCTTTGAAATGATCCCCCAATTGCCAAAACTGCCACCCAAATTAACCAGCTTCAGACCCAGATCCACTGTCAATACAGTCATCCTTAAAAACACCTAGCAACTTTTAACATTTTTATTTATTGATATAACATTTGTTTACCTGGAAAGTCTGACTAGGACAGAGCCTATTTTCAGTGGAGGCCCAGGGTGAAATGCTCCAGACATGTCTTCCATTAACAACTTACGTACCCCAACTCAGCTGCAACAGCTCTAACACACAGACACCTTCAACTTCAAGATAAATTCTTCCCTCTCACACAGAAACTTTTCAAATACAACTGAAACCCCTGACTAACCAATGAAGTAAAAACTCTGTTCAAACTTAGGGATAATGCATGGTCGTCATGGAGTTAAAACTCCTCTCAAGAAAATCATACTGTCTTTTCCCCCTCTATGTAAGCTTGCTAAGCAAGTCATAAGCAGGCACAAAACCAACTATTTCAAAAACAAACAACTTGCTCTGTTAGGCAAACCCAAATCTTTCTTGCAGGAAGTAAAGCTTCTCACAGGCCAAAAATCCAAGGATCCCACCACTACTCCTATCACTATCCAAGCCTGTCAAGGCCAACTTTTAACCTCTGACTTTCTCAAGGAATTCAGCCATCTACCCAGTGCCACATCCTTTACCTGTTCTACCAACTCACCAAGTCCCTCTCCTTTTATCCTCCACTTGTTAAGAAAATATACACAAAGACCTTGACCCCTTACTAAAAAATATACCCCTGGATACACCTCCTGTGCAGGTGACCTACTCCCTTATTTTATATCACTTTGCAAATACTTCCTTACCACACCTTTTCTCCATATTTATAACCTCTGCTTAACTCAAAATACAATGCCAGACTTATGGAAAACTGCAGTTAAACCCCTTACCAAAGAGCATCAGCCAGTCAATGACCCCCCACGTCCACCCTATCTCCATCCTCTGTGCACTTGGGAAAATACTTGAAAAACTAATCTACAACCAACTGTCCACTTCATCCAATAGTACCTCTTCCAAGCTCTTAAACATCATGGATTCTGGACTGGCCAGAGCACAATGACACTGTTATGGTCACTTACAAATGATATCTTTCTCAACATGAATATAGGAAAGCTTTCAGGAGCTCCCTTCCTTGACCTTACCAAATTTTTTGATT
>NC_056745.1:929225897-929235897 GCF_019279795.1 Protopterus annectens
GCATTCTTTTACCCTTTTATACTTTAACATCATTCCCTTTTGAATCAGATGGTCTGCTGTGGTTGGAAGCACCTTTAATTAAATTAAATAGTCATTCTTATTTTTGTATTTTGGTTTCCTGACACATTCATTCAGAAGCAATATGCAAAATCTATATTTCTAATGAAATCAGTAAAATAAGTAACTGCTGAATCATAATTTACAGATCTTATAATCTGCATAAACATTAAAGCATATGTACGAAAAGTAAGTTATCTCTACAGAATTTTTCCATAGCTCACTGCATTGCAAGGACTGAATGGTACTCTGAAAAGTGGCAAAAAGACAATGCAGTAGTCAGGCCGAGACATTTTTAATTAGGGTACTGTGTGTTCATTATTCATTTAACCAGTACATTAAATATTTATAATTCAGTTGATGTGTGTGAAAACGATATGGATTTTATCACCCAAGAGGCTAAGCAGATTTAATAAAAATTTGTTCAGGCTAGGACTACATCAACACACTAAATATATTGGACACTTGAGGCCTGGAATAACAGAGGTGCAGTATGAGAAAGCACAGAGCTATTTTGTGTGCAAAATAAATAATTGGAAGTCAAAACAGCTTGCTGTTTCCTTTTTTTTCTTCTCTTCTATTTTTTTGTAAATAAATGAAATAAATCAGTTAAATGCATAAAGTGTATGGCGTTTATAGCTCTGTCTGCCTCAACACTGAATGATATATTGTCATTCTCTGCAATGTAACAGTACTTAGACCCATGCAGTTTTCAGGTTTATGCTGCCTTTGTGGATGAATGGTGTTATTTAGAGATACCACCAACTGCATACAGGTCCCCTGGACAAAGAAATGCATGGAGAAGCTGAACTCCCCATTAAAGGTAATTGAGCAGTAGAAGTATGATGCTATAGCCCACCACATAAACAGCTGTGAATAAGCTCCAAAGCATGATTAGATGTAACACAATCCAGAGGCAGCTATATGGTATTTGAAGGCTATCTGTAGAAACTGACTTGCATCTCACAGTTACAGATGTACATTAGTAGAAGCAAGCCCACTGTGCTTGTAAGGAAACATAGTTTATGATTTCTAGACGCTTCTAAACACATTCATAGACATTTTTACAGATGAAAATGAAATCCGTCCTTTCTCTGGTTCCATCACATTCCTGCATATGCAGGCCAAGCTTATAGGAGCAGAGCTGCATTATAATCATTCTTATGTGCATCACACATGCACATAAATATAGTAATATGTATATTTATATACAGATTTCTGTCTAGCTATTCATCTATCTACACATATGTATACAGCTGCCATTCTGTTGAGTGTTGGATACATTCAGGAAAACCTGACTCTGCAATCACAACTCATTGATGAACTGCATATGGTAAATAGGAATTGCCTCACTGCTGGAATCATGGTAGTTGTCGAAAGGGAGTTTCATTGGTTTGGGTTGTGTTTAAAAATTTTTGATGATTTGTGGCATATATATATATATATATATATATATATATATATACAGGCAGTTCCCGAGTTAAGGACAAGATCTGTTTTTTAGTATGTCCTTAAGTCAAATTTGTATGTAAGTCAAAACACATACATGGAACATTCTATTGTACTGTACTGCAGTACAGTACAGTAGAACATTCCATGCAACAAATATGTTAAACTTGCCTCTTTTTAAGTTTCACTTCACATTTCTGTACCACAGGTATCACCCACGAATGTTTTCCACTCTTTCCTGAACTTTCAGACCTCTGCCAGACCTTCTACTATCATCTAGACACTAGTGAGCCGCAATGCCATTCGCCCATTCTACTGTAAAGTATAGTAACTGCTTCAATACTGTGTATTGCACAAGCCAGCAGTCCTGACCAATCAGATCGCCAACACAGTGATCTCTGAACCAATTGGATCTCTTATTCTCTGTGAAGGCGGAAGTAACTGCTCTAACAAGACATGTGAGCAGCTTCGTGAATGTGGAAAAGGAAAGTACAAAAGAATTCTTCATTTTAAGGTAAGATTTGAGCAACTTTAAAGATTTTTATTCGTACATTATTTCCAACATTGCGGCAGCCCGTTCTTATCTATGGGTCACCTGTAAGTCGGATGTCTGTAACTCGGGGACTACATATATATATATATATATATATATATATATATATATATATATATATATGTATGAAGTTTTGATTATTTGATTAATACTTCATCAGGAATCCCCCAACCAAATTCCTAATGCGTGCTAATCCTAATCCTACCTCTAACCCAAGACCATAATTTGGAGAAACCCTTTCCATGTCTCTGCCACCACACACTTAATCTGAATGTAGTGGCATGTTTGTTGTGATAGGATTTCATTTTTATGTTATTTGTTGATCAAGGTTGAGAACTAATCTCTGTGGACCTTTTTCACACTTAGCCCAGGAGTGCTGTCTGGTTAAGCGACTTGCTCAGAGTCTCACAGTTAGGCAATGGAGGCTTGGGGAATCAAACCCTGGACCACAGGAAACACCTTGTTAGCTCCTAAGTCCTTTGTGCCAACTGTCACACTATATGATTTTCTTTGCAATCTTTTTTACTTGTGTTTTTCATTAAGTTCGTTTTTCAGAATACCAGCATTGATCGAATATGTTTTGATGCATATGCATTTTAGTGAATTGCCAAGTCCCCTAAACATATATATATATATATATATATATATATATATATATATATATAGATATATATATGTCTATATATCTATATATATATATATATATATATATATATATATATATATATATATATATATATATATATATATATATATATAGAGAGAGAGAGAGAGAGAGTCAGTCATATATGAATGGCTGTCATTTGGTTGAATGTCAGTTTCATTGAATGGCACCTTAATATGTTGACATGATTGAAATCACCATTTAGCTGAATGATCATTTGAATCAAAGTCAAGTTTCACTGAACATGGCATAACTATGCATAATTCTGTAATGCAAAGGTAAAGTATATAGAAATTTTGAAGCTTTATCTGTAGACTTGAGCTACCTCTATATAACCACTACTGGTGTGGTTTCTGTCTGTGTACTGACAGTGATTTCCTGTTTGTGATACTTTAAATTTCTCATAATTTATATAACCATTACATTAGCATATGTTAGAAAATTATTAAAGCAATAGCTGACAATGTGGTGTGGTATATTGAAGATTTACCCAGGGTTGGTGTGGTTTAATCATGAGGGCAAAGCCCGAGTGATTAAACAAAGGCAACCATGGGTAAATCTTCAATATACCACAACCACGGAGTCGGTTATTGCTATTATACGATGACATTATTTAAGAAAAAAATACTTACTTTTCTTACATAATGTCTTCATATAATGGCAGATTACTGTTCTTCCAATGGTTGTGGTATACTGCTTCTTCGTTTTGATGTATTGCACATGCATATGGGATTTGCATTCCCACGCATACCCAGTACATCAATGCTTTGAAATGGAAGCAATGGAGAAATGAAAGTCTCTGTTGCTCCATTTCTCTCTTTTTTTTTAGTTGTAAAAAAAAAAGATTTTGGGGCACTTTATACTAATGGAAAAAAGTCTAGGAGACTGGACCTTTTTCTGTTGGTATATTGTGAGATTTACAAGGGACATGGTGGTTGGGCTGGGCCAATCAGCATGCACGTTTTCAAACAGTAATAGGGAGTTATTGTATAATAAGTGTTGCAGCATGAGACGATGGAAAACATGTTTAGAAATATAACAACCAAAACTGTCACTAAAATGATGAGAGAAACAGATTATTACATGATGTTGTCAGCTAGAAAATATGAATTGTGAATGGAAGGATATTCCATAAGGAAACGCCTATGTTGAGAAATTGCTGAGTTTTGTACTTTGTTATATATAAAATTAGCCATGTAGTCTGCCATTTCTGATTCACCTTTGTGTAGTCTCAGTAAACTGCTAATCCTCATCTGAACAATAAATCTATTTCTACACCATGATTTATGCCTCATTGAATTTATTTGATATGGACAGCTGTAGAATATTTTCATATTTTGTAAAAATATACTGGAGTCACTTGACTGTACTAAGGAATGAAAGGTGCTTGGATATGAAATATGTATCCATAAAATTGCCAGTCACATAGCTAGTGATTAGACTACAACATTACATTTCTTTACGTATGATTTTCTTAACATTATTTATTTTATTTTATTTTACATTTGTTAACCGGGGGTGTCTGACTGAGCCGAAAAGGTCCTTTTTCAGCAGAGGCCCGGGGAGAAAAGCTCCACAAAGAAAAATTACAAACACATTTAGTTATTTAGACATGATCAGTATACACACAAATTACAAGAGACATGTTTTTACAGTGGTATGCGGCACAAACAGTTACAGTGGAGAGAACAATCAAAAAAATATTAATTTAGAAAATAAAGGTAAGTAATAGATTTGTGGTGTACGGCTGAACTTTGGAACGTAGGTAGAATACATACATAGTACACAGGTACAATACATACATTGTAGATTAGCCAGTGTTTGTGAGTAAGATTGAAAAACTATTATCAATTGCTCTAGATTTAGTATGTATATGTTATCCGCTTTCACTAGCCTTATGGCAGATTATGGCAGATTTATTTTTTAGATTTTTGCTATATTAATTTAATATCAGTAATCAAAGAGTTCTGGCTGCATTTGACACAATATTCTGTTCATTCAAAAGTCATTCATTCACATTGATGGCATAACTGTACTTAAACTGTCAATTTTGCCATATTCAGATTACTCATTCAGAGCTGGCTGTATACAATTTTAACAAAGTATACAGATGGTCATTTGTTTTCCTCATGTGTCAGAAAAAATAGATTTCTAAGAGTGAGTTCAGATATATCTGCTGCTCTGCAAGAACTAATGTTTCTGTCTTAGGGAATCAGCACAATCTCAACCAAAGAAAGAAAAAGAATAAGAGAGATTGCAAGTTACCATAAGCAATTCAATAGTAATTGCTATAGTATTCAACAAGTAAACAACATTTGCCAAGCAAACTAATCAAAATTATTTTAACTTTTTTAGGTATAGGTCAGGTGGTGCATAAAGGCAAGGTTCTAAAAGTGCACTGTTTAATGCTCACATGAGCTATAGCCTTACCTATAATCTAGAAATCAATTTATATAAGACAACTGGACTTGAGTGTCTGACCTTTTCCAAGTGGGTATTTTGTTCTTCATGCAAGAATGAACAATTTGAAGCAAACCTGAACTATATTTTCTGCCATAAATTGTACTTCTAGCTAAGATATGCCATAACATCAAACTACCAAACAAGTAGACAGTAAAATATCAATCCTAAAGGATGGAAACTGGAAATGAAAAAAATATAAAACTCATGCTTTTTGTCATGGAGCAAGCCCCCATGCACCCCACACCTCAGATAATTATCTATACCAATTTTGAGATTGCACAACAGCAAGGAAAGGGTGAATTCCCCCTCCCCATTGTGCCACAACCTCCAACAAAGGGACTGTGTGTGTGTGTGTGTGTGTGTGTGTGTGTGTGTGTGTGTGTGTGTGTAAATTAGTAATCATTCCCATAATGAGTATCTAACACTTCCTGCATTAAAACATCAAGAACTCAGCAAATGGTTTTGATGGCATCTTCTTTATAATGTTGGTCATACATGACCCTGCTTCTCTTTAGGAAGTAATCATCAAATGTATTATATATCTTAGATATACCCTGATGTCAGTCATATCAGGAAATTCATAATGTTCACATGCATGACAAATATACAACTGTTATGTAAACTGACTGTTGTGCAGATATGTTACACTGAAAAGAAAATGCAAATAATGCAAAGAGTGTGTATGTGTTATTATGATTCATATCTGACTTATGTCTTGGAGAACACTGAAGTCTACCATTAATGATTTATAGTACATACCATGTTATAATGATAGAATTAATTAAGTCAGTATATATATATCTATATATATATATGGATCTAGGACTTTTGAACAAAAGTTCAATAGTCCGAATCCAAAATAACTGAACACACTTTAACGAAAGCGCTTTCACCAAAAAAGCGCTTTCGTTAAAGTGCGTTTGAAAAAAACTCAAAAAAGAATAAATCTTCTTTTATGCAGGGGGCAAGCCCCCCTGCACCCCCTGTATGGGGGCTGTGCCCCACACCCCCCTTACTTTTATATTCTCACTCCGAGGTCGTACTACAGTGAGGAAAAGGGAATTCTCCCTTAACTGCACCGTAGTGCAATTGGCACAACCAGCATACTTAACCGAAAGTGCTGCTTCGGTGAACAGCACTTTTGGCTATGTATGTTTGGTGATTTCTGCTTCGGCAGAAAGTGCCGTCGGGGATCTGTACAGATCCCATCTATCTATATATATATATATATATATATATATATATATATATATATATATATATATATATATATATATATATATATATATATATATATATATATATATATATATCTTCATTTCTTTGAGGTTATATCCTTTCCAGTCCTCCCAACTAAATGTGATGATACTAGTGAACCTCAAAGAAGAAAATGGAATAGTGTTACTCCTCTGGACTATTGGATTTTTGTTGGAATTAAATATTCTCATGGCATCGTAACACAAAACTGTGATGAGCCAGATTACAAAGCAAACCTGAACATACTTAAAGGAGGTGAAGCTTATCCATATCTAAATTTCTGTTGGTGTGTGTGTGTGTGTGTGTGTGTGTGTGTGTGTGTGTGTGTGTATCTAAGTGTGTGTGTGTGTGTGTGTGTGTGTGTGTGTGTGTGTGTGTGTGTGTGTGCGCGTGTAGCTAGATACAAAGATTTTGATAGAAACATATAGATATAGATACATACAGATAGAGATATAGATCTGAAGAAGGGTTGTAAGAACCCAAAAGTGCTTAGCACATTTTATGCATTCAAAGTTTTTATTGTGTTTTTTATACATCTTTGTATATTGTATTTTTACTTGTTATGTTCTGCAGTTCTTTGACTGTTGCTCCTGGGATTTTTGGATTTACATTTAGATAGATATATAGATAGATAGATAGATAGATAGATAGATAGATAGATAGATAGATAGATAGATAGATAGATATAGATATTTACAAAGATACATATAGATATAGATACATAAGATTTTATTGCATGATGTTACATTCCTCTGATTTTATTGGTACTCTGTTACTGATATATTAGTTAACTGCTAGGTGAAACTATATTTTTCATTATATTTTATTTTCTGATACATCCTCTTACTCAAACTAAGGAAATTCATTTATATGAATACATGCAAGACATGAATATCATATAAGGTGAGATGATATATGTTTTGTTTTATATTTGTCCATTTCAATCTGATTGTTGTATTCATGTATTATAGCTTTGTAACAAGTATATCCTTTTATTCCCATTTTTAAATGAGATCGCCATGGACCAGTTATTTCGGTTTGAGATGTGCCGGCCTTGGCAATTTTCTTATATTTTTTTGCCTTTACTTATTTAGTTTCCATGAGCTACTGCTACCTATTGAACACGGAGTAGTTATTTATCTCTTGGCAATGTAGTCGATTTTAAAAAGAGTGATCTATTGCAAGTCATTATACATTGTTAGATAAATCATAAAACTATCATGTTAGATATAGTTTTTATTGGTCCATTTTGACTGTATGATTTTTATGCTGTGAATGAAAGATCAGCATTTTAGTGGGTGTGAATGGATTAAGAAATGTGATTGGCTTATCCAACTTTTAAATTGCTGTTGATTTTTAAGTCATATTAAAGATCTGATGAAGGGCATAGTAATTGCCCAAAAGTGCTTATCTGTAATAAAGTTTATTTTAGTTTGAGCTGTGGGGCCCTGGTACTTCTTTTGTTTTTTTTTATTTTTTTTTATATAGATACATACAGATATAGATATTGATATCAATATAGATATATAGGGGTATACTTAATCAGCAAATGGAAATGCTGACAGGTCAGTGTGCATGCAGGAGGAAGACCCTTGCAGCATTCTACAAAACTAAAAGAAAAAGAAAAAAGAGTAAAAACAACTTTCTTGTTTCCTCAACACCCCTCACTAGTTATATATACTCACACTAAGACTGCAAAATACCCATGGAATCAGCATTTTTCCTAACAAAATATGTTGACATTTGGGAATTTTTACCCACTCCTATAATATAGCTCTATCTATCTATCTATCTATCTATCTATCTATCTATCTATCTATCTATCTATCTAAATGAGTGTATGCCATAACATCAAACTACCAAACAAGCGAACAGTAAAATATCAATCCTAAAGGATGGAACCTGGAAATGAAAAAAATGGGAAGTGTGGTGGACGTAGCCCCCCACATATTATAAATGTTTTAAGCTATACAAATGGATACTTACAAGTGCAATGAATGACTGTTTTTCAGAAAACAATATACAACCAAAGTATGTGGGGGGGCTTCGCACCCACACATACCCCTTACTATATATTCTAACTCCAGGATCGCACTACAGTGGGGAACAGGTAATATATCACTGTCAATGACATAAGTTGTCAGTGAAATGAGTTGTCAGTGGAATGAACTTTCAGTGAAATGGTCATGCTGATTTGCTTCAGTGAAATGAGCTGTCGATGAAATGAAGGTAACCCATATATGTGTGTATATATATATATATATATATATATATATATATATATATATATATATATATATATATATACATATACACTTCAAGTGCAAATAATCAGTTAATCACATAATATTATATAATTACTAAAAATAATAATTATTAGCTCTCTAATGCTTTTATCTTTAATAAGCATGTAACTGAGGTTTGTTCATTGAGTCCGGGTGAATTTTTGGCATTAGTTAGCAATTGCCAATACAACTCACATTCTTCAAATATAATGGTCACGGTCCCCCCTTTTCAACCACTTGTATTTGTTCTAATGTACAAAATTTAAAATAATGTTCATTACATAAACAACATGCTTGTACAAAGCGTAAGTTTCATTTTTGTTTCTAATTTCATATAAGTGTTCATATATCCAATTTTTGAATTTCTTTCAGTCTTACTGATATAAAATACTGAACAAAGCATACAGCAGGCACAATAAACCACCCCTTTGTTATCACAAGAATACCTGTCAAATAGGGGAAATTGCAAATAATTAAGCCTTATTTTATCACAAACTAAAACATGTTTACAATAAGGACACCCCCCAGTACTTCATTCCAATATTAGTCTTTCTTGTATACTTTTTTCTCTCAAAGATTGTTTTCAAACTTTGCCTACATTTAAAAACAGCTTGAAGTTTCTGACTCACCAAGTTTCTAAAATCCTTATCCTGCGTTAATAAACACCAGTTTTTTTTCCAACACATTTCTTATATCATAACTGTTGTTAAAAAAACATAATAAAAGAATATTTAAAGGCATGCTTACAAACTGGTGAATTAGTTTATGAGTCATTATCTGAACATAAAGATGTACCATTCAAAGTAGCAGTGCGAAAGACATGTACCATATGTTGGTCCACCCCCCCCCCCCGTATCAGACTAAAATGGCTATGTTCTCATTTATTAATAACCTGTTAATGAAACCAAAGGGGTATCTATGTTTTAAAAACAAGTCACTGAGAGTGTCACATTCTACAAGGAAGGTCTCCCAATCTGTGGTCATACAGGCAGCTCTAACAAACTGCCTCATGATCGCTGCTTTATTTGATGCAGAAGATGACAGCTATTAAAATCCAAAAAGCTGTTTGAGTAAGTTTCCTTACTGTATATATTTGACATAAATCTATTATTAACACAATCTTTTTCAAGCCAGATGTCAGGATAAGCAATAGGAATACTATTACATTCATGTGCAAAGGTGAGAAAATCTGTTGCCTGATTCATATATGAAAGGAATGGGGGAATATCATCAGCTTCCCCATTCCAAAGAATAAAAATGTCATCAAGGTAT
>NC_056745.1:929240897-929255897 GCF_019279795.1 Protopterus annectens
AATGGATGCCAAGAAATATACAAATATACATATATATGAATCTGAGAGAACACATCTGTAGCAGATTTGGGAATATTGTTTTAATTCAAGCTACTAGAAAGAAATGTTGCAGTCAGATACTGTAGGTGAAGTTAGTAGAAAATCACTTTATTACTAATTTTCAAGAAAAACTTTACTTGACTTTCATAGCATAACAGTATTACAGTTAACCTTAGCTGGAATAGAACCTGATAAGTTTAGTTTCATGACACACTAAAATACTATGTGTAAGATAAATTCTCTAGACTGCATTTTGCCTTGTCTATTATTCAAAGGTCACTGTATTTTCAGTCATTTTGACAAGAAGTATAGATAGCCTTACAGATGTTTGGCATTAGATGTGTTGATTTCCATTTGTATTCTCTCTCCTTTCTTCTCTCCACTTTGATTCTCCGTATTTTGACTCCTAACTTTGAATTTCCAGTCAGTAGTTTAGCATTCCTGATTTTTATGCACTCTAAACACCTTGAAAAGGAGAACACACTCCACTTTCCCTATGGAGTATGTTAATCATAAACATAGAACTGTTCACAGCTGCAGTAACAATCATCAGAGAACAATATATATTTTATACAAAACAGAAAGGCGTTCTGCTGCATTTCTAACATGGCGGCTCTGATCCTTTAGCCCTGAAGTCTGAATATTTTAACTCTGAGGTTGCACATACGTAGACTAAAGGGCAAACTCAGAACAAAGCTTACTTTTTCCATTTACTTCAAGTCACCCAAACTTTGAAATAGAAAAAGCAGCAGCAGCTCCAGTAATCTAGCAGTTCAGTTACTGCAGTGCTAACAGGACCAAACATTACTTATACATACATGGCACTTGGAATGACAACAAAATGTTACTAGACAATTGTACTATTCCCTTGCACACATCAGAGATTGTTTACTAAACTAAAACATAACAGTAACATTAAACCTGACTCTAACCCTATCAGCAGTCTAGCCTCTAATCTAACCTTAACTTTAAATACATCTTTAAACTTAATACAAACTCTAATCTATAGCCTTAAACATAACCCTAAATTAAGCCAAACTCTCAAGTTTAACCACAACTGAAATACAAACTTCAACCATAGAGTCACTGACATACAGGTACTATATGAATCACTTTCAAACAAACAATATTCCATTAAATGTAATATTTGAACTAATTTTTCAATTAATGCAATATTTAAACCAGCAAAGGTGATTGCCTAAACTGTGCTTGACTGCATTGTTCATAATCAGTCACTCTACTTACAGACATCACCACAAAATGTATACTACCTAAAGCAAAAGATGACTGATAATGCTTCAAATGCATGAATGAGTGGGTGTTTCTATGCATATGTGCTTTTAAAATGCATGAATGTATGTGCGCATGTGTGTGTGTGTGTGTGTGTGTGTGTGTGTGTGTGCGCGCGCGCACGTGCGCGCGCCTGGTATATGTGTGTGTGCCTGGTATATGTTTGTGTGTGTGTGTGTGTGTGTGTGTGTGTGTGTGTGTGTGTGTGTGTGTGTGTGTGTGTGTGTGTGTGTGTGTGTTCCAAATGCATGAATGTTTGTGTGTGTGTTTCCTAGAAAATTCTGTTTATTTATTTATAGCCATAATGTAACAGAATATTTGGTCTGGAAGTCTTCATCAGATTTGCATGGAGCAAATAAAAGATTAGGCCTACATATCTTACTGCTTAAACGTAGCTCCAGTTGTGTGAAAGTCTAAAGTTCATAATCTTCCTATTATGTTGACACTTGCAGCAAGGTAGTATAAGGAATAAGTCTCTTTAATCCATGCTGACGTACATGACAAAAGATAATGCAAATGAGTATTCCGCCATATCAGACTTAGCCTCTTTATTACACCATGAAATGCACGTAAGTGTATTGTTAGAGTCAGCTGTATAGCATGAGAATTTAGCATATAACACTTTCATATGATCCCAGATTCTCCTTGCTATACTCATTTCCAGAAGACAGTGTCCAGTGTAATCCACTAGCAGAACAATTTTCTGCATTTGGGAACTTTTGCAATCATTACCAACATTGTGTATATGCAGTTATTTCCTCTATTTTTCCTGCTGCTTGGTCTACACATACACGCCACCTTATGGAGGAGGGACCTTGATATAATATCGGTGTACAATGAAAGAGGAAAAGGGTACTTACTGCATATGCTATAGTATTCAGTGCAAGTCTCATTATGATTCATTATAATCAATGCCACAACCAAGACCTCTGCAAGGACAGCAGGTGCACAGGCTCAAAAACCAAAAATAACAACAGCAAAAAGCCAATATCCCTAAATCACAATTTATGCAAATACACAGAATCTGCTTGAATACTGAAGACTATATGCTTTTTGATGAAGATTTAGTAAACCGCTTCAGGGAACGTGGATATTCTTAGTCTATGGTTAGGCAGACCAGTAGGGAAGTGCAACTACTCTCCAAAAATGATCTTTTTAAATATAAGAATCACTATCCTCAAGGGGACAATAAAATCAGGTTCATTATTATCTATGGTAGGAACACTCATGAATTTCTAGACATAGTGCAACAGCGCTGGGATATTCTTTTGACTGATGATAGATTGTGTGATGTATTAGGCAACAGATGTTTATTTTCTTTCCATAGGGGTAAAACCTTGGGGAGTCCTTTTAGTCATTATAATCATTTTGTGCCTATGGAGTACAAGCTACATTGGATGGTACACAAGAGGTGGGGTGCCACCCTTGTTGCCATTGCTCTTTCTGTAAATATATTTGTCAGACCAAAGAATTTTCTATTGAAAAATACCTCTAAGGTTTTTTCTATTAATGTGTTTGGTAATTGTAACAATGATTGGGGGTATTTATATTGTAGTCTGCTCAAGTTCAGCATTTTATGTTGGCCAAACCTCCAGACCCCTTAAATTGTGCATTTCAGAACATCTTAGCAACATTAGAAACAAACACTTAGCAAATGCTTTATATAAACATACCATTGTTCATAAGACAGCGACTTTTAAATTTATTGTTATTGACAGAATTTTGGGACATAGATCCCTGAAAACAGGTTGGCATAAATTGATAAATAAAAAGGAAAAATCCTGGATTGTGAAACTAGGTGGATTATTTCCACCTGGTCTTAATGAAC
Source organism: Protopterus annectens (assembly GCF_019279795.1). NCBI lineage: Eukaryota > Metazoa > Chordata > Ceratodontiformes > Protopteridae > Protopterus > Protopterus annectens. The sequence goes on from NC_056745.1 coordinate 929,244,055, forward strand.
ATTTATAATAATTGTTTAATTCATGTTCAATTATTCCATTACATTTTGGTATATAATGCGGTGCTTATACTGATTGTGTTTCACATTGAAAAAGGCCATTGGGCCAAAACCGGTCTGTTTTTTTTGTGTTTTTACACATTAAAATATGTATGCTTCATTTGGGTGCTGGCTTTTTGCTGTTGTCATTATAATCAATGCCAGATACAAAACATGGCATAAGCCACCTCTGTAGCACCTGCATGACCTAATAATATAATGTATTCATGTCATAGGCATGCTATAGATGGATTGGACACTCTAAATATTGGCCCTAGGTGTGAATGTGTGTGTGTGTGTGTGTGTGTGTGTGTGTGTGTGTGTGTGTGTGTGTGTGTATGTGTGTGCCTTCCGTTGAAGGTTGTGCGCCGGGCTGGCAACATGACACTGTAAAACTCCACTGCCAATCATGAACGGACAGGTGATCCGCTGTGGCGACTCCTAACTGGGAAAAGCTGAAAGAAGAAGAATTAATGTCATAGGCAGTCAGCTCAATGGAACTAGCTCCAGGATGGATCTATACTACATAGTCATATTACATAACAAAATATATAATCATGAATCTCACCCTTATTATATAATTTAGTAGACAAGGCTATCTAGCTCTGGTTGATCAGTTCAGCTAAAGGATTTCTAGAATAGAATTTCTTGTCATATTTGTAATCTACTTCTTCATATTGCAATCATTGGTAAAGGCTGCTTGCTTTTAGAACAGCTGTGATGATTCTGATCTGCATAGTTTTAGGAAAGACATCTAAATCAATTGTACATTGACATCATATTTAAAATAACACTTTTGCTCTCCAGTTATGGAAAATCTTTTTTTTTTTTAATTCTCCTGAGGCAGTCTTTCATTTGCTAAGAAGTGTATGGCCTTGATAAATCTGAAAGTGACAATTATTTCAAACAGAACTACAGCTGAAACATATAAAAGTTCTTCTTTCTGTATATGTTTTCCTGTTTTTATTTTTTCTTTCAGACAAATACCCTATAACTACTGAATACCATTTTCCAGCCTGTACAATGCATTTCTGAAGGATGTGATGATACTGGCCTTTGTCTGACCACATTAGATAGTGATTACATGTTATTAAGGCATCCCTTTCTTATTTGTCTCATACATTTTAGCTCATGTGTAATTAATCTTGCCTACCACCATTACCCTCTTTATTTCTGCTGCCTTTGTACAGATGCCTACAAGAACAGGGCCGTAGATATCAAGAACATTAATGAGACATAGCTATTATGGACAAGTAAAAAAGTGAACAGAAAAGCTGTCCAATGATCCATAGTAGTTTATGGGCAAAGGTGACTTAGTTAAACTGGTTGTTTCACTTGAAATGACAGAGAGACAAATGCATCTTGAAGTGCAGTCAGAAACATGGTTTATTTGCAGGTCTTTATAACCATTTTACTTCTACAACCCAAACACATAGGGCTTTTTCTTCTCATATTACAACAATTGCACTATTAGACTGAAATTGGCATTGTAAGTTCTACTGCCCATGTTCTTTAATTGAAAAATGAACATTGTCAGCAAGAAAAAAATGACTGCTTATATTGAGAAACTGTAGCTTGTTTAAAAAGTGTGGGGATGACACCTGGGCTTCGTTTTCCAAAAACATATGCATGTGCTATAGCTCGGCCAATGCCACGAGTTTAGAGTTTACAAGTCTGCATGAATGAGAGAGTTGTGCTATTTCAACTTAATTTCTAGAAAATGGTATTGTCTGCCCAAGATGAGAAAGACATGACTAAAAGCAGACCAGGGATTATAAATGTAAAAGGAGTACTGAGATCCCTTTACATTTTGATCAGCTAATCCATTTTTTTCAAACAGCTAAGTCTATACAGTTGCCAGACTAGCTTCGTAAGTAAGATGCAACAAATCTTACCTTGGTGCTTCAACAGAACACTCAGTATTTGTATATTTTTCTAGATGTTTACATTATGTGTTCATTACAATCTGCATTGCAAAGTTTTATATGGGAAATATGTAGCTTCATGTAGAAAGGCACAGCTAGAACCGAAAGGCAGACTTCAGTCAGCCATGAGCTAGGACTGAATGTCTGTCTTCTCTGTAGTAAATTTATAATCATTTTGTCTATCAGGACATTTAATAGGATGCATTACGTATAATAGATGTATCATGCAGATTTATTGTAAGGGTTATACATTTACACTTTAGCCACAACATCCATCTTTCATCATCCTAGGAACACCATTTTATCTGAAAAACTTCTCTCTAAAAAAAGCTATGTGATTTCATTTTATAATTATACAGGGAAAATTGAGGAAATGTGGTCAAGACAGACACAATTACATCTTCAGTTTGAAAGACCCTTATGCTACAAGAGTGCAGTTGTTAGAAGTGCTACACAGAAAATGAGTTTACATATTAGGCATTCTCCATTCTGCTCAGTAAGAAGGCTGGAATTAAAGCCTATTCTGAATAACAGAAATCTGTTTTAACGATTAATAGGTGAGGCAGGCAAATCATGTAATTCACTCAAGCATCAGTAACAGGGAATGTAGTTTTCTGTGCTAAATTCATTGCAATGCCAATGTCCTTGTAGCATTAGAGGGCAGTAGTTTTGAGGCTTTTAAGCTGTGCTAACTAGATCTTAGCAGTACTTCCTTGTGACAAACTAAAGAAATGAGAGGAGGAGCAAGTAATAGAGATATGGAGAAGAGTGGGAGCAATTGGACAAAACAGAAAGAGGCAGAGCAAGACACAATCACTTCCACTTTAGAAGAGTAACCAGGAAAGAGAGTCACATTGATAGCCCATGCTTTGGGCAAATAAAGAGCGAGAAAGTGGGCTCAGAGCAAGTTGGAGTCTCAAGCAGTGACTAACTGAAATTCAAATTGTGTAAAATTACTTCACCTAAATGCAGTAGGAAATGACCCAACTTGCAAGAGCAGAGGGGAGAATAGCTTTAAGGTATACTAATTAGAAGTCTGGCATTAGTATTTGTTACTGATGAGCATGAGATAAGTAGCTAGAAGCAGATGGGAGCAGAAGAGTGTTGTGTGCTAAGCATGTCCTACTGGGGTACAGCACTCTCTATTACACCTGCCAGTTTAAGCACTATTGCTTTCTAAACAGAATTTTTCAGCACAAATGTTATGTGTCCAAGCAAGGAGAGCTAAAATGCACTTGTGTTCAGAAGGAGGCAGAGGGCTGCTGTCTGTAAAAAGGGCTGTATAACTGGTAGTGCTGAGCTCTAGACTAAAACTGAGTGGCAAGCATTGGGAAGACAACTTTCACTAAGTCACCTATGGATCAGTGTGTTGCTGAGGTGACATAACATAACTGAACCTTCAGCATGGTAAAGTAGCTCCTTGCAATGCACTGGGAGAAACTGTGCAGCTGAAAGTGCTCACACGTGCAGTGAAGCAGGGCATCATTGTTATTCAGCAACTGACATTCTTATCATCAGCATTGATCATATTGTATTCTGTTTCTCACTTTCAGGACTAACTTTATGGGATGCCATGTCTCATTCAAGTCTACAGTGCTGGAAAAGTGGACAGCACAGAGCTATTTTTCAGTCTGTCTGGCAGTTAATGCCGCGGTTTAAGGCTATGAGCTGTGAATGAGCTTCTTCCTGTGGTATGGAGTTTAATACCCTCAGCCTTTTTTTGTTTCTGGGTGGACTTGAGCAATTCACTTAACAAAACATTGCTTTAGGGGACTTTTTAATAGGCTCCTTAATAGTCTCCTTAATGCAAGCCTAGTAGCTATATTTAAATGTAATCACAGTACTGAATTTATGGTATTCCATGATAAAGCACTTTAAATGAAAGAAAACTATTTTATTCAAAGAAGTAAGGCAAAAACCTGCTATACTTTTTCCATTTAAAATCATTTTCTCACTAATTATGACTGTGAGCTCTGGTAATAGCTGTTCAACCTACCAACAGTCAGGAATATGACAACTTATTTACTGATTGTCAGCACAGCTATATCTTATTGATTATTGATTCTTTGGATTCAGTAGTGTTTCATGAACAGGCACATTAATACCCATGAAGGTCATGATTTAACTGTTTAAAAAAAACATTTAATTGAAATGTATTACAAGTTGCTTGTGTGAGCAGAATAGGCTTCTGGCACTGTAATACCGAGCACCTAACTGACAACAGTGTGGCTTACTGATGGCTCAAATAGGCTATCAGGGCAGCTGTTAAAATGACCTTTTTACATAGATTGCTGTTCTGGACTACTTTTTCTGAAGTAATACTAAGCAGACTGAAGTGGCAAGAAGTGGGATACAGCAGAATATATCAATGACATAAGCATTTCTGTGACTGGCTGGCAACAAAAATAAGAGAACTGTTTCATTAAAGACAGCACTGGGTTTTTGTTATCTGCAATATCCCTAAGTCTCTGTTTATGAGGGGTATGCAGATTTTTTCTAAACTGAAAGATTATGAGGAGTTTGTTGTGGATCTAAGTAATAGACTTTTTTAGTACAGGTTATCAAATGTAAGATACTAATTTAAAAAAAAAGAGGTGCAAAACATAAATAGATATGATTTACTTAGGCATAAATAAAGAGGTGCATGATAGGGAAACAACAAAAGAAGTAGAAGTTAACACTGGTTAGCATCTATGGCAATAACATCCAAAGAGTTAAGGATATTATTGGTAGATATTGGGATATTTTAAAATAAGATCAGCAAATGAGTAAATTAGTTTCAGACTGGTATAACATCGCTTACAGAAGAACCTGAACTACTGGATAGTATTTGGGTGGATACGGGAAACCGCACTTCCCAGAAAAATACAGCTGGGTTTGGCCAGGAATATAATTAAGGGTTGCAAACTATGTAGTCACTGTTCATTTTGTGATTTTTGTGATGAAGAGTAAAGCATTCACTTCAATAAATACATCTGGTGTTTATTATTTTCTTTTCTTTATTACCTGTGGAACTATGGGTATAGACCACTTAGTAACATATTCATGTAACACATTCTATGAAGAAAAAAAGAAGAGATTATTTAAACGGATGTCAGAATTTTTTTTTATTAGGAATGGTGAGCCTTTAAGAATGCCTTAAAAATTAATATGTTTTGCCGCCATATGTGATATTTAAACAGTGTTAAATTTTGAATGTTGTTATGTTACTGAAGAAAATGCTTTGGACATCAAAACTGGTCTAACTGCTGTGTTCACTATTTTCAATAAATGGAATTTATCATGATTCTATAACTTTCATTAGTGGTACTGATATTGTTGGTTTATTGTGGATGTTTTGTTGCATGCTGTACACTATTCTGAAGTGGGTTTTTGCATTTCTAGTTTTTATGGATTTTTAAGATCTATAATTATTTGCAAAACATCCTTGCTTTGAAAGAAACAGTTGTAATTCAAGGATGTTTATAAACAATTTGGAGAGATTTTGGCTCTAATCTGCATTTTTATTGAACATTGTTTTCTCATAATGGGTAGGTTACATGGATGTCCATCAAATTTGCTCGGGAATCTTTGTTCTGTTCATGCTGTACTTGATAATCTACCTCTAGTGCATTTATCTTGTTTTGTATGTCTGCAATCTCTTTTTTGATTAATTTTACTTTTGAATATGATCACACTGATCAATTACCTCCTTAGACTAAGCTTGAGTACTGCTCATCTAATGTCACAATGTATGTGCTTCCTCCTTGAGGGGCCTGGCAGGAACTTGCTATAAAATTTCTCTATCATTTGGCTAAGTTTGGTATCACCCAGATCCCCAAATCCTGTTAGCAGATTGTCATGGGCTAACACACGCTCTGGGTTCTATCTTTGCTTCCTTAATTCCACTATCTAACCTGCTAAAATACAAGAAAAAAAATGAATACATAGGTAGCTCCTTTGCTGTATAAAAGGAGTAATCTTTGTGTTTGGGTATTTAATTTAGCTTACATTATCACTAAAACTTTGTGTAACTGATCTGTATAGCATGTCATTGCTTCCTATATGTATTGAATGTTTTCTTTGTCATTCATTTGTTCATTCATTATGTAAACAAACTACTTCTTCTGTAAATATTGGTATGTATAGTTTGATTATTTATTTTTGTAGATATTTAGACTAAATAATTGCATCACTGTATGTTACTCTTCTGCTGTGTTGGCCCATTGCAGCCTGGGTCACAGAAAAAAAAGATCTTTGGACCAGTCTACCTACCCAGTTACACTACAGGAAATAAGCAAATACATTCAATATGAGTCACATGATTCACATGTCTCAATCATTTCCTTTAGGATATCAGATTTTGAATCCTTTTGATTAACTTTGTTGTAACTGGGATTTGACTTGTAGAGCATAAACAAGGGCTATAAAGACAGATTTTATATGTAAGGGTGAATTACACTCTAAGATAATGAAGCTAAATTTGCCACTTGCTACCTTTGTTATGATTGCCTTCATGGTCCGCCTAAAGATTATTACAACTCTTGAGAGTTATTGTTGATAAAGCAGGCAAGTATATGAGAGTATTATTTTACTAGCATTTTTAAGTAAACTGGTTTTAAATAAGTTTCCTTTAAACAGACCACTTCAAAGTTTATATTATAGAGAACAGGCCTGAATAATTTTATTTCATTAGATAAATGGATACCACTCAGGTTCCATTAGATCGACTCAGCATCAATCCACATCTCAGATGATTTTAAATAGCGAGTTCAAGGGCACACAATGATCTTCTTTGTTAGTCACCTTTCTTTTTTGGATACTTTCATGTCCTTATTGATATGTATACCCCGTTCAGCATTATTATAAAGTTGAGAACAGGACTGGCATCCAAGGGAACTCTAGCCTAAAGCCTAATCCAAACATCTAATACTCCGTGAATCTTTCTTACGGTTATTAACTTTACATAAAATACTAACATTAAGAAAAAGAAAGATAAATTAAGAGGAAGGAGAGAATGAAGAAGAAAGAAAAAAAAAAACCCTGACCAAAATCCAAAGTAAAATATCTCAACCGTTTACTATTTACTGACTATACTTATAAAGCTAATCTGCCAGCTCAGAAATGCTGTACAACCATTCCTTTACAGCAGGAATATCCTATCCCTGTAAGTATCACAGGTTTAAGTATTTGCTTATCGTTTGGCATTCTCCTGCACTACCTTACTAGTATATACTAACCCTAACCCTAACCTTGCCCCCGTCCTGTCCCTAACTCTACACCTTAGCTTACCTTACAAAACTCATTCTGTAATAGTATCACTGCATAAAACACTCACACACCACCAGAAGCATCAACACATATGCACAACACTAAATCTGTACATTGTCTAACTCTAATTCTAACCATAACCAGCAAACACTAGCTCACCCACTTAACTTCCACTCATGCACACACCACAGACGAAAGCACACACACAGTGCTAAATTATCCCTACTCCCAGTCCTTACTCTAACCCTAATCCATAAACACACACACACACACACACACACACACACACACACACACACACACACACACACACACACACACACACACACACACACACACACACACAGACACACACATGCAGGCACACACTTGTGCATATATAAACACACAAGCAGTCACACATATGTGCACACACACTCAGAAATCCAAACCTTTCAGCATTAAAATAAAAAAAAAAAAAACACCTTTCCCAACTGAACTTCCTCTTTCTGACATCATTCACAATCGATCAAACATCCACTTGATATATATATATATATATATATATATATATATATATATATATGTATGTATGGGTTCACTTCAGATGAACGAGTTTCCGAAATCTCAAAACTCATATGATCGAGACCATATGATCGAGGTTTCAGAAACTCGAACATCTGAAGGGGGGGTTAAATAAAGTGTGAGTACCTTAGGTGAGGGATTCTGCAGGGGGGCAAGCCCTCTGCACCCCTGCTACTTAAACATATGAAATCTGAGATAGTGTTACAGGGGAGAACAGGGAAATCTCCCATTCCGCAGTGTCTGCAGAAGCGCGGAATGGGAAATTTCCCTTTTCCCCACTTCAGTGCGATCTCGGAGTTAGTATATTTAAGTAGGGGGTGTGGGGGGCACAGGGGGGCTTGCCCCCGTGCAAAAACATCTTTAAATGTGTTTTCTTTTTTTTTTTTTTATTTTCACTTCTCATGTTCAGGTTTCTGAAAACTCAAACATATGGTCTCAATCATATGAGTTTCGAGATTTCGGAAAGTCGATCATCTGAAGTGAATCCATGTATATGTATATATATATATATATATATATATATATATATATATATATATATATATATATAAAAAAAATATATATATATATATATATGTATATATATAAGTCTATGTCATTTGATCACCAAAAACAAACCATGACTCAAAGAACAGTATAAAAAAAAAAGTGTTTTTTTTTGTGAGGTGGCAGGTCCGTAGCAGTCAACACCTCTTTAATATACACTCCAATTCCAAAATTGTACTACAGGGAAAAAAAGGGAATATACATTGCATAGTCCAAAACACTGTAGTAAACCAAAGTGCAGTATTACCTATAAATCCATAAGAAAACTAACACTGGTCATTCCAAAATGATAAGATTTCCTTTTTGTAAGAGTTTGGTGGTAGTATATAGCACAAGATCTATATTAGAGCATTGACAAAGCCGGTAATCGAATGGCTTTATAATCAAAAATGCTTGTGATAGAGCTCGCTTTTCTGGGGGCTGCAGCACCCCCCCCCCCACTAATTATATATGCCAACTCCAAGATTGCACTACAGTGAGGAAAAGGCAAATTTTCCGATATTTACTGTATCGAGAGCTCACAAAACACACTTCTATTACCACCATTTCCGAATATAAAGCTATTCAATTAATGGCTTTGTCAATGTTCTAATATAGACCCTATAGTACAGGCTAGCATAAGATGGAGAGTTATCAGATCACTTTTATAGATCATTTATATTTAGATATAAAATGCCATTTTATTACTAGGATGAGTACAGTTCAGCAGGATTATAACTATACAAAGTTACTGGGCCCGGGCCATTGCATGTAGCATGACATTTTGAGCACTGCTTTATGAGTAAAATTATTAATTCTATTTGTGAGTATGCCTATTCTTTTTCTATTCAGAAGTCAGACTTTGGGGAATAACTGTGGCTGTAATGCATTGTGCCTGTGTATTAAGAAGGGCATGCTCCCTTTCACCTATGTTAGGTTGAGCAGGTGTACTTCAGAAGCTCAAAGCAAGGCAATTTTGTGTGAATTGTAAGTATACTACTAATTAATTGTCATAATCATAGGTAGTACAATTATGAATTAATAGTGTGCAAGTATCCCTGTAGGGAGCTGAAAGATCCAACCATCCCTGTGCTGATCTAGTGCAGTTATAGGAATGCATTTTAATCATCATCTTCTTTCAGCTGTTCCCGTTAGGGGTCACCGTAGTGGATCATCTGTTTTCATTTCTTCCTGTCCCCTGCATCTTGCTCTGTCACACCAACCACCTGCATGTCCTCTCTCATCACATCCATAAACCTTATCTTAGGCCTTCCTCTTTTCCTGTTACCTGGTAGCTTCATCCTTAGCATCTTTTACCCAATATACTCAGCATCCCTCCTCAACACATGTCCAAACCAATGTAATCTTGCATCTCTGGCTTTGTCTCCAAACCTTCCAACCTGGGCTGACCGTCTAATATACTTATTCCTAATCCTGTCCACCCTCATCACACCCAGTACAAATCTTAACATCTTTAACTTTGCCACATCCAGCTCTAACTCCTGCCTTTTTGTCAATGCCACTGTCTCCAACCCATATAACATAGCTGGTCTCACTACCCTCTTGTAGACCTTCCCTTTCATTCTTACTGGTACTCGTCTGTCACAAATCACTCCTGACACTCTTCTCCAGCCAGTCCATCCTGCCTGTACTCTCTTCTTCACCTCTCTTCCACACTCACCATTACTCTGAACTGTTGATCCCAAGTATTTAAACTCATCCACCTTCGTCACCTCTACTCCTTGCATCCTCACCATTCCTCTATCCTCCCTCTCATTCACACACATATATTCTGTCTTAGTCCTGCTGACCTTCATTCCTCTTCTCTCTTGAGCATATCTCCATCTCTCCAGGGTCTCCTCCACCTGTTCCCTACTCTCACTACAGATCACAATGTCATCTGCAAATATCATAATCCACGGGGACTCCTGTCTGATCTCGTCTGTCAACCTGTCCATCACCATTGCAAATAAGAAAGGGCTCAGAGCTGATCCTTGATGTAATCCCACTTCCACCTTAAACGCATCCATCACTCCCACCGCAGACCTCATCGCTGTCACACTACCCTCATACATATCCTGCACCTCTCTTACATACTTCTCTGACACTCCCGACTTCCTCATACAATACCACAACTCTTCTCTAGGCACCCTGTCATATGCTTTCTCTAAGTCTACATAATCACAATGCAACTCCTTCTGACCTTCTCTGTACTTCTCCATCAACACTATCAGAGCAAGCATCACATCTGTAGTGCTCTTTCCTGGCATAAAACCATACTGCTGATCACTAATCATCATGTCCCTTCTTAACCTAGCTTCCACTACTCTTTCCCATAACTTCATGCTGTGACTGATTAATTTAATCCTTCTGTAGTTACTGCAGCTCTGCACATCACTCTTATTCTTAAAAATCGGTACCAAAACACTTTTTCTCCATTCCTCAGGCATTCTCTCACTTTCCAAGATTTCGTTAAACAATCTGATTAGAAACTCCACTGCCATTTCACCTAAACACCTCCATGCTTCCACAGGTATGTCATCTGGACCAACTGCCTTTCCATTCTTCATCCTCTTCATAGATATCCTTACTTCCTCCTTGCTAATCCATTGAACTTCATGATTCACTATCCCCACATCATCCAACCTTCTCTCCCTCTCATTCTATTTATTCATCAACCCCTCAAAATACTCTTTCCATCTGCTCAACACACTCTCCTCGCTTGTGAGTATGTTTCCCTCATTATCCTTTATCACCTTTACCTGCTGCACATCTTTCCTAGCTCGGTCCCTCTGTCTAGCCAATCGGTACAGGTCGTTTTCTCCATCCTTAGTATCCAACCGTTCATACAACTCTTCATATGCCTTAGAACTAGATAATGTAGTATATGCAATAGTATAAAAGGGGTCTAGGTGATGTCTCAGAAGCAGCAGCTGCATTTATGTAATCTGATCTAATCAGATGTAATCTGAGCATTTTTTTTTCAAGGGTATCAGATTATTTTAATAAAGTACTATGAAAGTAAAATAAAATAGAAAGACACAAACAGGCAGGAACCAAGAAACCTGACTTTAATCACTCTCCAGCGGTTCGGCAAAGCCTTCAAGGAGTACAAACTAACAGAAGTACACCTTCAGTTGAATACATATCACAATTAAACAATCATCCAATTCAGATTATTTGTTTGTTTTATATATTTTGGTATATCATTCCAATGGGCAGCAGCGGTTTCAGACAATGCTCTCTTAGCAGTTCTGAGCCTGAATGGAGGTTGAGCTAACAGCAGGCTGTGATTTCTATGAAGACAGTATGGTTGCTTTTGTGGAATAGTTTGCGTTTAAGTGTAGACAATATATTTCTTATTGTAGGTTATGTCAGAACATTTTATAAAAGGGATCCTCTTGCAGTCACTGAGAGCCACTTACATTTAGATATACATGCATACATACAAACATGTATACAAATATTTTAGGCATGGGACATAATGTCCTTCTAGCCTGCCAGTATACCAAAAATACGATATAATAAAACTTTCAGTATTAG
>NC_056745.1:929258397-929295897 GCF_019279795.1 Protopterus annectens
TAATACAATAACAAGATATTAATTATCAATAGTATATACAGAAAATGTTGCAAGTTAAGATAGTTTCTTGTCATTTATAATATTAATAACAAAGTTGTCAGACAAGATGTTAAAGTATGTAGAGGCAACTAGCTATTTCTGACTGTGGTTAGTAGTGGCAGTAGTATAGTTGGGTTAAGAGTCTAGGTGTGGGGGGGTAAGGGTGGGGGTGTTAGTCTGGATTTCTTACTGAATGCAGAAATGCGTTGTTAATAGTGATATGCAGAAAAATGCACAGTGTTGCAATATGTGTGTGTGTGTGTGTGTGTGTGTGTGTGTGTGTGTGTGTGTGTGTGTGTGTGTGTGTGTGTGTGTGTGTGTGTGTGTGTGTATGTATATATATATACACACACACACACACACACACACACACACACACACACACACACACACAGATCTGCTCCATATGTATAGCTATTTATGGTTTGCTTAAATTTCTCCAGACAGTACGGGTGATACAAAGTTCTCTTTCAGATCCCATTAAGGTCCATGTGCTCTTGGTTCTGAAAGATCCAGAATATCAGGGGATATGTGATTAAATGAACAGAAGGCAACTTATTTCTCAACTCTTCCAGTATACCTCTGTTCTGGTGATGAGATAGCTTTAAATAAAATGTAAGATATTTTTGTATAGCAGCTAAAGCATTATTGTATGCAATAAGTGATGAACAGAAGCTTGAAACTGAAATCACAAAAATAATCCCTTGCATGCTCTCCTTAAGACAAAATTTAAAAACAGTAAACACTAAAGTAAAAACTAAAGTAGCTGCATTGTCTAAAGAATTACCCCACTATTACCCAGAAGGACCTGCATTTTAAGTTTAGATGTTTGATAATAGATAGATATACAGATTACCACTGATCTCCAGTAAACATGATCATAAAACTGACAATGCAGCAGACATGACTAGGCTTGTATAGGCCCTAGGGCCGATAGCCTAGTACCAACCTATGAACCTATGAACCTATGAACAGGATTAAGGGTAATGAAAACTGCATACTCTCTGATCCCAAGGTTATAAATAAACCTCTCAAGAATTCTTCACTTATCTGTATGGCTAGCTAGTATCTACACAGAATTAGTGGCTATACAAAATATACATAGCAATGACACCTTTAAATTTAACACCAGATACCAAGGCACTGCTATCATAGATTTCCTCAACTCAATAAAATTGACAGTCTCTCTGGGTAGGAAACATCAGATGGGAACTCCCCTTGACCAGGTAACATAGCTGTTGAATTTTGTAAACCTTTGTCCTGACTAAGCTAGTTAGAGTCACAGGCAATGTGAGACATGCTTTTGACTCTTTAAAGACTTCCATCATTACTGTTCTGCTCTAGTTAGACAAGGATTCACCCCTTACAAGTATCTGCCACCCCATACAAATTAACTACCAACTCTTATTACTAATTATCATACCTTGCTAGTAACTACTGCCGATATCAATATGAAATGCAAATGGCATGCCTCATTTGGAGCAATTGGGTAGTGTTTCTCAAGTTGTCCTTGCAACATGCAAGTCTTAGACTGGTCATCTGAAAGCCCTTTTATTAGTTCAAGTCTCTCAAAATTTCACTCAGACAACAATATCAATGTCTGTAGACTCTGAAAAGGCTTTTGAGTCCACCAAGTGAGATTACTTTTGGCAGTGCAAGCACTATGCAACTATTTGTCCTCCAAGGACTAGAAAATATTACAGGATAACCCATTCCATTAGTGTCCTTGTGTTGGCAAGGGTGCTCATAGTGGACCCTCAATGAAAATCTCCTCAGCAGCAGTATGATGTTGAGTCAGGAATTCTTGAACACCCCACTGGCCCTGATCATTAATTTGAGTTAGTCCTGGAGTGCCTAGTCAGGTTTGGTAGACCCAGTGAATGAGGGCAGGCCATAGGTGCAGTAGATGTCAGCTGTGCGAAGCAAGTAAAACTGAAATGCCACAGCTGTGCTTTGCGCTCTGCAGTAAAGAAAGTTAATGCAGATAAAAAAGATATACAGAAGCTCTGCTTTGCACTGCTCTGCAGAAGAGAAAATTACTGCAATCAAGGGATTGTAAATGTATTTGTTTTGCTGTCTGAATAACTTTTAATTTTTTCTTAAATTTGATATTTGAAGCCTATGCTGTTTATTTCATTTACTGACACACATGTATCCACACAAATGCAAGTCTGCTGCCTTGCTGTATAGGAAATGTATTAGATTCAGGAGTATGTTTGTATGTTTGAAAATCAGATACCTCATTCATTTCCATTTAATTGACAGGATAGATGCCTGTCTTCTTTTGTTGTTATTATTATTATTATTATTATTATTATTATTATTATTATTTTGTTAACTGCTTACACACACAAGGGACAAACCTCTCTTTGGGGTGACTCAGAAGTGCTGCCTGGTCAAGTTACTTGCTTAAATTCACACAGTAGGCACCTGGAGACTAAAGGAAACACACCCTGGACTACAGAATTAATTATCATTATCAGGCCAAGCTCTTTATTTTCTGTGGGCACAACTCAAAAACACTTCATTTATATTAGATTATTATAGCAGTGCATGAAAGCACGTGGAGTCTTTTAGCTTATCTTTAGTAATCAGGAGGGAAAATACCACCTCAGTCAACATTTTACTTCCTATTAAGGCTGTGCATACTGAATATTTGTTATTTTTCACTATTGTAACAATTTTGTTTATAACATAATATTTTATTATTTATCACACTCTTCTTGTTAAACTGAAACAGTTTGCATGTCTATATTCCAAGAATTATCTGTCTCATTAACAACATTCAATACCTCAGTTACAGCTGGATTAGATTTTGATTTCCATTTTCTAGTAATTGCTTTTTTGGCAGCCAATATTATGCCTAAATAATTCAGATGTTGTGCTCAAGCTCAAAAGAATCATTTCCTTAGTTATATCCATTTGTTCCACCAATATTTCTGACAGAGTCCTCTGTTTTAAAATCTGTCAACTCATTACACTGCCAAAAAATGTGTTTGCAGTTAGCTCTCCCTCTCTTTCTCCCATCACGCTTCCAGCAGTTGCCATCTGTTTGAGGAGAATCACTTGCAGGGATGACTTTAGAGCCATAAAATAAGGGACTCACAAACTCAAGGGCATAATCGGTATGGTAGTCAAGAACAGTTGTTGTTATTTGCTGTTTGTACTATTTTGTACTTGATAAATCCAGAAAAGGACATTTCTGTGTAGCAGAACATTTAGAGACAGTTTAAAGTTGTTTGGAATATAAAACTAATGACAATAAAGCAAAGGCTATAGCAGCAAATTATGTACCTAGACATGAATTAGTTTTTACAAAATCCATATTTATGGGGACACGATAAGGTGAAGTATTTAGCTGTATGAACTAAGAGGGATTTTGTGGTGTCAGATGATATGTGGGCAGAAACTAAACAAAAACTGAAAAATGTGAATCTCTTGCTTATGGGTATAGATATAGTAAGTAAAATATAAGCAATGAAAATGTTTTTAGTCCCTTTAGTTTTATATGCAAGGCAAGCATGTTTTTATCAGCTAGAAGAGAAGTTGTCGATGATAATTAATAAAGAATTTAAGGAATTTATTTGGGAAGGGAAGAGGGTAAGTGTTATGTAGGACAAGTTGATCCTCACCATAAAACAAGGTGCTTTAGGATTACCTGATTTGTGTAGATACTTTAGAGTTATGCAATTAAGGCTGAATTATACATAAGATAAGCAGTGCATTATAAATCAAAGTAGAAAGGGATAATGATGAAGGTGGGAGGGTTCAAGAAATAAGGAGAGATTAGAATTTTGGATGCACATCCTTAAAAATGATAACAGCCATATATACTATTAGATTAATAAATTTGCAGAAAGTATTATAAGAGCTAAACTAACAAGGGAATAGAGAAAGGAGATTTTTCCAGTAGGGATGACTGCAAGTAGCAGTGCAGAAAACAGGGAAGATGGGCATTGGAATTTACTGGAGAAAACTGTCAAAGGAAACAAGATATCAGGAGCAAATAACTAGAGATGAGAAAGGTAATAGAATTATGAGGCCAAGCAGAAGTATAGACTGCAAGTTAGAAATTGCATTCTCTACCAGAGACTGATATCAGAGTATAGTCAAAGAAAAAGGGATAGGGGAATCCCAAGTGAATAACCAGCTCTAATAGACTTTTTTAGTTAAGTATATAACATAAACTGCTGTTAAAAAGGGGTAATTAGTAGGGCAAACAAAGTATTGCATGACAACTATAAGAATCAATCAGAGGAGGTTAGGAAAGATTGGGAAGAGAGGCCTGAAAAATAATTTACAAAGGAGCAGAAGGATAAATGTATGGCTCCCAAGTATGCAACAAATTCCAGAAAGTTTAGGATTTTGCTTGGCAGTTTTTGCTAAGGTAGTAGATTTCATAAAATTCCAAGAATGATGTAGCTTCAGATAATAAACTGTTCTGTTTTTTGTGTTTAATTAACATGGCTGGTCAACATTGTTTATGTCAAGTATCAGTTTTGTGTCATTTAACAATGGGTCACATTTTACATATCATGTCCAAAGATATTTATACATAAAAAAGATGTTAAGTTTTAGTTGTAAAATTCAGAACTCATAATATATGGTATTCCTATATTGTGGTTCTAATCACCTGGTGCATATCACAGAGGATTATGATCTAGTCTCTGATAATAACCAGCTTATTATGTGTTCAAGACATGGATGTCAAAAAATTCTCCTCAATATCAAAGCTCAAGAGGTGAATCTTGCCATCCAGTGTTGAGAACACATAATATAGGTTATGATCAGTGGAAACTGATCATAACTTTTTGTAGTGCATAGAGCATTATCGGAGCACTAAACCTTTGAAAGTTAATAAAACACTTTAGGTGGTAGGCACAGGGAGAAGTGAAGAGTCTTTCCTTAGAAAGAATGGGTTTAAAAGTTGTTAGGCACTGTTCTGACAGTCCTTTTTTTAAGTGAGGCAGAGTGAACTTTTCACAGCTTTTAAAACCTGCTTTGCCTTCTGCTGTTGTTCAGCACTGTCCCTTCTTAAACCCTAGCATGAGATTTGATAGTAACAGTGTTAGAATGATGATTAACCAGCTTGTCTTCTTCCCCTTTCCATAGGGAAATCCTTGTGCTCCATACACTAATTACTATGTCAGGGTAATCCTATGGTTAGACTAGTAAAGGCCCCAGGGCCATTAGCCTATGAACCTATGTTCATTGGGTTCACTCGGTCCATTGTTTCTCAGAGACTAGAGTTTATAAAACATGCAGTGTTTTTTGCCTGCTTTTCCTTCAAACAAAAGTAATTGCAACTGAATGACTACCTTAAAAAGTATTTTTGCTACCTGCAGAAAAAAGCACAAAATCTTGGTGGCATTTCTGAACTGTTGAAAACAATTACAAGTGTAATGTAGGTTACAGCAAATTCACCTAAACTGATCTACATCCCCTCTTTTTTATTTACTATCATATGCAAGTACTGATTTACAAATCTGCTGTTAGCAAGATAAAGGCACAGCTTTAGTTGGGGTCCACAACCATGAAATTAAAACAGATATAGTGCCGATTTTTATCTAACCAGTATGCTAAGGCTCAACAGATTAAGCCAATGGGTCTACTATGAAATGTTGAATGGCAACATTATTTCGATTTTGTACACTAATTTGTTTTCTTTACACTGTGTTTTTCTTGTATTCTGCTTTTAATTGCTGAAAAGAGACCACAGCTGTGTCTCTTGTTTTAGACAACAATTAGAACAGGTCAATTAAGGTGTCGCACAGAAGTTAGAACAGGTCAGTTAAGGTTAATCACTTGTGAACTGAGGGGGTGGAGCTATGAACTAAACCTTCTATTTAAGGGGTAAAATAAAACATTTCAAAGCTTTGCTGGAAAAGCTCACCCAGACTCTGCCACAGCTTGCTGTGAGGGAAAGGTTAGTTTGCTTTTGATTTCTTGTACTTTTTATTACTTCATTGCCTTTTTCTATTCTGTATACTGTGATTTGTTTTCTTTACACTGTGTTTATTGTATTTTGCTTTTAATTGGATATTAAAACTTGAAAAGAGACCACAGCTATGTCTCTTGTGATTCAGACAAATTTTTCCCACTCTCCTGCCCTGTTACTGTTGTGTTCTGAAACACCACTGTCTTTCTAGTTGCCTGCATCTTATGTTAATTTGACCATATATCTCTTTCCCTCTCTCCTTCACTGGCTGGTGTGAGTAAGCACAAAACTGTCATTTTGTGAAATCACTCCTCTTCAACTATTTAAATTTATTAGTCATCCCACTGTATTCTATAGTTCCAGAATACAGAAGTGCCCACCCCCTTTCAATCTATCATGCCCTTTTAAAAAAAGTGCCACTCCACTTAGACAGCTAAAACTTAAGTTACCCACTTTCATATCTAACTGCTTAGTATACACTGCAGTGTTTAGAATAAACCATTTTTCATCTTACCTTTAAACATCTATTGCAAAACCACCAGTTTAATATTAGAGAGCCCACATTCTGTCTCAGTAGTCATCTTGGAATAATCTGTTTTGTCCTGGTGAGAGAAGGAGTACAGGGACATTATTTCCTGGAGACTGCTGATCAGCAGAAAGCCTAATAACTGCTTTAAAGGTAACAGCTTGGAATCTGTGCTTATATTCTGGTCCTGGTGAGAAAAGGTGCAGAGTGCATTGATTCCTGACTGTTTATGGTTGGAGAGTGAGTGTCTGTGCTTAACATTCCTAATTGGTCTATTTGCTATTCAAGGCATCTACCAGGAAAAAGCTACAAGCCTACAGACCCTTACATCATCTGAGACGAGACTGTGGATCACAAAATAGGCTGTGGCCTGCTTCTCATCTTGGGATTGGTGCTAACATTTTGCTTCTGGTGAGAGAAGAAGCAAAGGAGGATTGTATCCCAACAGATTGAAGTTGGGGTGAGACCAGCATTAGTAGTAGCCATGCAGTAGCCATTCATGCGACTCCCCTCTTTTCATCATTCTTGACAAACTAATTCTTTGTTTTCAGTAAGTACTGCTAGATTTGTTTCTAACTTCAGAATATTTTCCTAAATACTTCATCCTTAAATTTTCAGGATCTACATATTAGTTTCCCCTCAAGTGTTTGGCAATGCTCTGTATAGACTCAGACACCACGAGTGACATTTTTCCTAAAAAAGCACACTTGAAATTTCTCTAATAACTAGTTGCACACAGAACAACTAGAATGCAGTGACAAGCACTGTCCCTATAGCTTCAAACCAGATACTCCTGACAGTAATTGATATTCTCACTCCAAATGTCTAATCAATAGAAAACAGTCCGTTGCCATGGATATGAACTTTCCTACTGTCTCCATTACTGGCTTGGTGGATATGGATATCCTGAGGCAATGTAGAAATTGCCTCATGTTTACTGACAACCAGTTAATTTTCAAATAAACTGAAATGGTATGTAAGAGATGTATTTACACAATATCACTGGAGGCAAAGCTCTCACATAAAAGTGCTCCTAATGTCAAGAAGGTTGTCAGTAGTACATATGCTGCACCCATCGTGCACAATTCAAAGCAGTCATATCAGCCCACATATGCCAAGGCACTTAATTGTAACCTTTATAAACCACAAAGACCTCCTAGATGAAGTACACATAAAAAATATCCTCAGCAGCACCAAATGTTCTCTTTCAAAACAACACCCATATCAACACATAAAGCTACATCTCATGGAGTCGCTACCTCTAAGCCCATAAGGCAAGCCACCACACAATCCAACATTCTAGTCATTGGAGACTCCTTCATGACGCACACTGATGCCCCTTTCACCAGAGTGAGTAAGGAGAGAGTCATGGTCAGTTGCTTATCAGGGGCTAGGATCCACTGCATTATGCAGACATTCAGGTAATTGGACCACAGTTACCAATACGACTCAGTCATAGTCTGTGTGGGAGTTAATGACCTGAGACATACCTCCCTGGACTATATGAAGAGAGACATCTGGGAGCTCTTGACATGTGTCTCAGGCTGGTATGAGCCTAACAATGACGGCTGGCTATGAGCCAAGCATTGAGCAGCATTTTACCTTCTTCAAGGATGATGCCACAATATGAACAAAAGATGACTGACTTTAATAATTGGCTTAGTTTCTGATGTCATTCTTAGGGGATGCAATATTTGTCAGCATGGAAGGTGATGATCAACAGAGCATGCTGCTTTGCCAGGGATGGTCTGCACCTCTTCCCTCTAGGCTTTTGAATATTAGTCAAAACATTGTCTTCCCCATGGTGTGTTTTTTAGGCAATGCCAAACTGAAAGTACTTTTAACATAGCAAGTCAAAACCAAGAACATCTAAAGGTATTACTACTCAATGCTAGGAGTCTAAACACAAAACTCCACTCCCTAGAGGCTCTCTTTACCCTAGAGAATGCTGACATCTGTGCAGTCACTGAGACATGGTTTCAAACCGCAGACAGCTCACCAACAGTGCTAGGTTATAATGCCTTCCACACATTTAGGCCAGCTACTTCACAGGCAGGGACTAAAGGTGGAGATGTCTCTATTTACATCAAAGATAAATATACTTCATGGCTGGTCAAACAGGACAATGCACTTAGCTGCTCCAAGTTCATATCACCATAGGCAAAATCCAATACCACTTCCTTGCAAGTTATAGGTCCCCCTCTATGACCCAGGAAACCCATACCATGTATTTAAACTTATTAGAAACACTAATTATCCAATCTAATACTATATTCATGGGTAACTTAAATTACCCCACTATTAACTGGGAATCCTATACAGCACCAAATGTACATGCACAGAGATTCCTGGATTTTGTAAACACAAACTCCCTGGACCAGGTAGTCAGTACACCAACCGGGGGCAACCATACTGAATCTGATCCTTAGTAATATGGGAGATTGCTGCACACCCCCTACTGTAATCCCTTTGCTGGTAAGGTCTGACCCCATAATGGTATCCTTTGAAGTGACAAAAAACCCTGGACCCCAGCTAAACCTTTGAAACAGTCACCAAAGCCATGGATGAGGAGATGATTGTTCATACCACCTACCTTGATCTAGCCAAAGCCTTTGACACTATTCCCCACTTTGACATAATAGATAAACTCTCCCAGCTAGGCATCAACCCGTATGTTACCAGATAAGTAGTTAACTGGCTCACTGATAGAACCCACTCAGTCAAAGTAGGGGAAGCCACCTCTAGTAGTAGACCTGTAATGAGTAGTGTACCCCAAAGATCAGTCTCAGGGCCTCTACTGTTTGGAATATACTTTTCTGAGGTGCAAGTCATAACCAGTGGTCTGTGGCTGACCAAGTTTGTAGATGACTGCAAGCTGGGTGCTGTCTTAAATTCCCTTAGAGATGTGAACATTCTCCAAGAGGGCCTTACCCAAACTAATGACTGGTGCCAGAAGCATGGCCTCAAACTGAATGCCAAGAAATGCATCATTATCCCCTTTGGGGACAATGCCATCCCCACTAATTATTACATTAATAACAACATACTAAGCATGCAATCAGTCATGAGGGACGTGGGCACCCAGGTTGATAGCAACCTGACTTTTGACCACCACCTTCCCTCTGTTGTGCATAAGACTTTCTACATGGACCACTTTATAAATAAGGGTATTTCATCCAGAAGCAAGGAGATCATAACATCCCTGTACTCCTCCTTTATCAGACCAATTATCAAGTAGAATGCCCCCTTTGTCATGTACCTTGCCAAGCACATGCAGTAGTTGGTGAGACCACAGAGGTTCTGACCACGAAAATCCAGGGTCTCAAACACCTATCCTATACAGATAGGCTAAAAGGCCTGTCCCTCTACTCAGTCTCATGCAGACTGTTCAGAGGTGACCTGTGTCTGGCATACAAGACCATTTCAGATCCAATCTTAATGGAATTGCTGCATAGCTGTAAGACAAGCTGCATTCGCGCAGCCCACACACAAGGCCTTAACCTGGTCTGTGACATTAATAGAACTTGAACTGTAGCTGGTAGTCAACTGACTGAAAACATTTAGAAAAAAAATAAAAAACAATTACCGAAACCAGTACAGTTAACCATTTATTGCAATCGAAAGTACTTGCAATTTTTAATTTTTTTTCTAGACATTAATAGAACTTGTTGGTGGGATAGATTTGTGTCCCAAAGACTCCCTCATCTGTGGAATAGACTCCCTCTCCATGTCAAGCAGAGTACCTCTCTAGCCCTCTTTAAGAGAAACCTGGATGACTAGATGGGAAACAGAAAATATACCCCTGGGATCCCACCTGTGTCCCTGCTGGACAGGGGAAACAGGTGCAGACTTTGAGGGAACATGGGTGAATTCTTGGTTAAGCTTATAAGGGCCTCCAGGCCAATAGCTTAATTTCATCCTATGAACCTATGAACCTATGAATATTCAGGAACTATTCTAAGACAAACCTCCTGTTATTAAGTGAGAACCTGGCAAAGTTTCAAGCTCCCATAAACCCTAAGAACACTGCTGCCTGTGCAGAACTGTTCACAGAAACCCTGTACAAGCATGCTAATAGCTGCATAGAGGCAACTATACCCACCAGGAAGAAGACCAGAACTAACTAAAAATACAAGCCACCCTGGTGGTATCACAAAATCAATAGGCTGTATAATAGGAGGAAGAAAATCATGGCAAAATTAGGAGGTGCAGCACCCAGCAGGATAAAAGAACTCTCATCAAACTAAACAAACATCTCAGAGGACAAATAAAGTCTACCAAAGCCAAATTTGAGGTAAGTTTGGCCTCCCAGACCAATGACAACCACAAAGCATTCTTTAGCTATGTCCTCAACCTCAAAGGCAATACACAATTGTGTGCATAGCTCATTGTAAATGGAGCCACCTATACTAAGCCAGAAGACATAGCAAACCTCCTGGCTAATAAATTCAGCTCCAACTTTACCCCTCTCTCTCCCTCAACCTTCCCTCAGGAAATATCATCAAATATAACTCCCCCTGCTATCACTAGGGAACAGGTACTTAATGCTCTCTCTAAGACCACGAATACTGCATCAATGGGCCCAGATGATATTCCAAGATGCCTTCTAAATAGCATGAAACATGACCTATCAGGGCCTCTGGAATTACCATTTAACTGTAGCCTCTAAACAGGCTTTGTGTCTCATGAATCAAGAAAGGCAACGGCCATCCCTCTGCACAAAGGTGGGCCATCTACAGACCCTGGAAACTACAGAGCCACAAGTCTCACAAGTCTTATATGTAAAGTCATGGAAAGAATTATCATGGAGATTATCAATAGAGATATAGTAAGCCTCCAGACAGTGGACTCAGTCCAGTTTGGTTTCGTCAAGGGCAGATCATGCCTACTCACCCTGGTGCACTTCTTTGAGAAGGTCAACAAAGAAATGGATGAGGGCAAAATTGTTCACACTGCCTACCTTGACCTGACCAAGGCATTTGAGACAATACCCCACTTGGGCATTGTTGACAAACTTAAGATGTTAGGTACAAACTCGTATGTCACCCAGTGGCTAGCCAACTGGCTCACAGACAGGACCCAGGAAGTTAGAATTGGGTAGTCCACCTCTACAAATAGGCCAGTCACAAGTATTGTCCCTCAGGGATGAGTTCTTGGACTGCTCCTTTTGGTATTTACTTCTCAGAACTCAAGGCCAATGTCAGTCGTCTCTGGCTGACTAAATTTGCAGATGATTGCAAATTAGGAGCTGTCATTGAATCTCACACTGACACAAATGTTCTCCAGAAGGGGCTGACACAGAAAAACAACTGGTGTCAGAGCCATGAACTAAAACTAAGTGCCAAGAAATGCATAATAGTATCCTTTGGGAAGTCATCCATCCCTGGTAGATATCATATTGACAAAATACCCCTTAGAGTTGACCCAGTAGTCAGGGACTTAGGGACACACATGGATAGTAATCTAGCCTTTGACCATCGTGTGTCTACAATGGTAAGAAAATCATTCTATATTGCTCAACTTATAAACAAAGGTATGGTATCTAAGTCCAAGGAAGTCATTGTTCCACTGTATTCAGCATTCATCAGACCTATCATTGAGTATAATGCCCCCTTTGATATGTACCTATCCAGGTATATTCAACAAATGGAGCATCCACAGAGGTTCCTCACTAAAAGAATACAAGGTGTAAGTAAAATGTCCTTTACAGACTGCTTCAATGCCCTATCCTTGTATTCTGTCTCCTACATGCTTTTGAGGGGAGATCTATGCCTGGCATTGTCAGACCCCACTCTGATGGACCTCCTTCATACTCACAAAACAAACAGCACCAGAATTACCCATTCTAAAGACTTAAACCTTGCCTGTGATATAAATAGGTCCTGCTGGAGAGATAGGTATGTATCCCAGAGACTACTGTGTCTATGGAACAGGCTTGCTATCCTTGTGATGCAGAGTTCCTCCCTAACCCAATTCAAGTGCAACTTGAACAATTGGATGGGAAACCAAAAATTCATCCCTGGTTTGGCACCAATGTCTCTGATGGACACGTAACCTGTAAATGGTTCATCTCCCAAACCCCTGCTTACACTTATCAAGGGTATCAGAACTTGTCAAAGATTTGTAATGCATGGCTAGGCTTAAAAAGGCCCTTGTGGTCATTAGCCAAGTAAAGACCTATGAACCTATGACAAAACCCAGACAGCGCATCTGTAATACAAAAAATTGATTAAAACACAAAAGTGCAAACCTCCACACACCCTAAACTTATATATACACCAAGTACATGGTTATACCAACATGAAGGAGAAATTTCCCAAAAGAATGGAAATTGTGATGGTATACACTCAGGAATTGGGTCTATATTACCAAAGCGAAAAACCCTATTCCCGAATACCTAAATGTCGACACCTATACTGCGAACCGCGAAAATCCCGAACGCACTAAACCACAAAAAAAATATATCGAACTGTCATAGTCGGCCAACCTCACCACCCGTTACATACTACCTACCCAAAAGAAAATAAATAAACCACACACATACACTAACCAAAACCTACTTGTAACCTAAGGTAAAGCACCAAAACCCTACCTCTAACCCTACACTAAATCTCACATACACAACCAACTATGCACTATCCTTAACCCCTCCCTAACCCTAAGGTCCATAACTACCACACACTTCTCCTACAGACATACACCCAAACAAAATAAACAATACACATACATACATACACTTAAAATAACTCTACTTCTAACACTACACTAAACCTTACATACATTACCTATCTATACACTTACCTTAACCCAGATCCTAACACTAAAGTCCTATCTATCGCACAATTACCTTACGGAGCTATACCACAGATGGGCCAACCAAAACAAATCGACGTTTTGGAATTTGCGGATTTCCATACTTTGCTCAGTATGAGTCGACGTCTTTGTATTCTCTCATATGTTTTTTTGCGTTTGTAATTTAGACCCCAGGAATCATATCAGTAGAGATTTTGCATGCAAAACAGTGGCTGGTGTTGAATTCCTTGGTATCTTCTGATTTGGGCGATTGATGCTTGAGGAATTCCTCCTTGGTCACCTGTAAATATACTAAGATATTGTTTTTTATTTATTTATTTAACATTTGTTTACCTTTGTATTCGCTCATATGTTTTTTTGCGTTCGTAATTTAGACCCCAGGAATCATATCAGTAGAGATTTTGCATGCAAAACAGTGACTGGTGTTGAATTCCTTGGTATCTTCTGATTTGGGCGATTGATGCTTGAGGAATTCCTCCTTGGTCACCTGTAAATATACTAAGATATTGTTTTTTATTTATTTATTTAACATTTGTTTACCGAGAAAGTCTGACTGGACACAGGTCCTTTTTCAGCAGAGGCCCGGGAAGAAAAGCTCCATGAGTAATAATACATTTTCATGCGCACATTACAATAATCAAAAAGTATAAAGTTAACAAAATGTAGTATACATAAGAACATACAAATTTGTTACATCTTGACAACAAAACCTAGGCTTTGAACGTAGCTAGTACTATTTGTAGGTATGACTTATGTCAAGATATAAGGTTAAGTGAGGTCGGTAGGAACAAAGGATTAAACACCGGGGGGAGAAGTTGGATATGTTTTGGGTATACTATGATGTATCAGAGCACTCATGAGGGGTTAGAAAAGGAGCATAGTCACTTATTTTTTAGATAAGCTTTAAGTGATAGCTTAAAGTATTTAGTGGATGAGATTGAGAGTGGATTTAGGAAGGGAGTTCCATATACGGGATATATAGTTGGAAAATAAAGATTCTCCTGCAGTGTTGTTGGCCTTGGAGACAGTAAGTAAGTTCTTATTGTTAGAGCGAAGTGGTCTGCTGGAACTGTAAGGAAGGATGAGATTTTGTAGTGCAGGGGTTCTAGTTGGTTGTGTTGCAATTTTGTGAGTTAGAGAAAGAGTTGGTTGTAAAGAATAATGCCGGGGAGCTCAAGGCAGTCTAGTATCCTTAAAGCTGTACAATGATGTGCTCTATATGGGCAGTCAGATGCAAACTTAGCAATTTTATTATAACATGCTTCTAGCTTAGCTAAGTCAGTCATCCTAAGATTAGTTAAAATTAGAGAGGCATATAGTAGAGTGGAGAGCAGATGGGTTTGTGCTAATGTAATTTTAACCTCTGTGGTCAGGAACCTTTTGTGCCTATATAGACTTCCAAGTTTCTTATGGACTTTTTTTTTTATCCAAAGAGAGCTAGTAATGTCCCCATTTTTCAGAAAGAAGTAAATGTTTTATGGGACGATGTGCTGGAAAAGATATTTCCATAAAGTTCTGCATAAGTCACTGTCAGAAGTTACAGCTTATAACAGAAACTGGTGGAAGCAGTTAAGGTCCGGTTCACATGAACATGTTTTCTCTTAGACAAGACAGGTCATACACTTGAAAGTCTGCAGTTTTTCTGCATATCTACATCATGTAGATTTGCATTTCTGAATCTTGATGCAGAGAGGTTTACATGACAGTGAAGAGGTCTGGTCTGATTGCTATTGAATATTCCCGGTCATAACTTATTTGAAGTATATAGCTGGTACTGGCAAGGGAGGGATAAATGTAATGGTGGCAAGTAGATTTTTGTTTAATATCTATAATTTTATTTACAAAGTCTCAAGAATAAAGTTGCAAGGATTATTTTACAGTTACCTGCTTTGTCAAGTTCAAGGTTGTAGGAAAACCAAGGTCTATTCCAGCAGAACTAGGCAAGGTAAAAAAATAGTCATATTTATGTGATTATTGCTTTCTATTGTTTGCCAGACACTGATGTTTATAAATGTATACTGTTTTTTTTTTACTCATAAGAGATCTATTTGTTTCCTAAGTATAGCTGGGACTGCTTAATATTCATATTAATTTATATTTGGTATCATGCCTTTGATCAGGTATTCTAATATCATTCTTATGAAATACTTATTCTAAGCATTTTCTTAGCACTGATTCATGTAAGACACTTCTCAGCTAATGTGTAATATCTACATTTTAATGTAGGTATTTTCATCAAGTTCCAGTAACACCTAAAATGTTTTGCAGTATTGCATTAAAATATATGAGGGAGCTTTTGACAATGTTATTTAATCAAGGGAAAACAGCAACTCCATTACTTATATCACCTCTGTATAAGGTTCTGTATTAATTATCTCTCGGTATTTGCAAGCTCCATGTTTGAAAAAAAATGATACTATTAGAAAATGTTTATCAGCTTGTTAAATTGTTGCTTACAAGATATCTGCATATAACATTGTAAAAAGAGTCCATGTAAAGATCTTTTAAAGTTTGTACAAAGATGTAGAATTGTCATATTTCTTAGTTTTGTCAGTTGACAGTTACCTTCTGTTTTTCTATCTGTTTACATGCTAAAACATTTAAGGATAATTAAAACAAAGTATCTTGAATCTGCATTTATTCAACCTTGGAAATGATGATTGTATTAAATATTATAGTACTGTATCTTTTTTTGCTGAATCTAGTACTCTCCATTTTTTTCAGGAAGACTAAAACTGAACCCCGATGCATTGGTTCACTTATTTATTTGATTTTATTATTATTTTCAATTATATTAAAAATCTTTTTTTTTCACATTTACCTGTCTTTTTACCCAAAGCATCATTAAACTAAATCTAGTTTGCTTCAAACTCAGCAGAACTAATTAAGACAAAGAACCAGACTCTTATTTTTTGCATTTTATTAAGTTATTTTTAAATTGTTTAGTCATATTGTAAAAAATAATAATTACTATTATGTCTTGTCTGACTTTACCATTTTTCATTCCTTAAATGACCCACAGTATTAAATATTTACATTTAGTTAAAATATCCTCAAAGCATTGACTGTCATTTCATACTAATAAAATGCTATCAATGTAGTGTAAGCCAACATTTGTCATTCACAAATATGTTATGCCATGTTGTTAATATATCCCTGTGAAGTTTGAGTGAAATTGGTTTATTCCCCAAAATCATGTAAACAGGTTGGCCAAAAGCAATAGGAATGACGTTAAAAGTGAAAATCCAGAGGTAGTGGTCAGTCTGCCTGCATACTGGAGAATGGCATTTTTGAAACTTGTTAACCGAATACAGAAGTGAGCTTGTTTCTAACATAATTAGTGCCCTCACCCAGACATACCTTCTCAGGTAGATTTGACAGCAAGAAAATTAAGATGGAACCCCCCCCCCCCCAATCAAATGAATATTTGGGAACTTATCACAAAGCACTATGTTAGCTGGCTCTGTGACTAAATACATGAGCCATAAGAGTGTATTCAGATACAAATTGTGCAATATCACCAGTAGATAGGGCATTGTGAAAATTTGATAGGGATTACTGTGCCATTTCTGAAGACCATAGGGAGTGTAGCTGTAGAAGAATGTACAGGACACGCTACAGGCCATGAGGAAAAACAAAGTAAAGTACACTGGCTTGCAACTGTGTTTCCTCTTGAACAAAATCAATTTGACTTATGAAAAATGTCCTTTGCCATGACGATAATGCATACAAAAGCTTCTTTTCCTACATAGGAGGAAGCCCAAAATTGGCAGTCTTGGTCATTCACTGATCAGAGAGACAAAAACACATAATTAAAAAAGTTAGACATATATTCATCTGCACAGTCTGGTGGAACTCTATAATGTCTAACCACAGAAAGTGTATAATTTTGTTACAGATTGTTCCAAACACAATGGAGTAAAATATCTAGGAAGTTTTATTAATGCAGAATATTTCTTACCAAAGACACTGGAAGGACAACTGGAATGAATTTTCTTCCACTCTTCAGGCAGACTAATATAGCTAATCATCTATTGCGCTGGCAGAATCTGTATCTGTAGGCAGGAAAAATATTATTATTATTATTATTATTATTATTATTATTATTATTATTATTGTTGTTATTATGTGATACCAATTGAAAGTCTAAGGAATGGCTAGCAATATTGCAACCATTGTTAACTTGTTCAATAACAGATGTGACCAAGCTGACATTCGCCACCTGAACAGACCTGAGGCAGGTAGCATGCCATACCATCTTCCCAGCAGGCTTGTCCCACCATTGTGCCTGTCAGCAGACAAAGTCATTATCACGACACAGCATTGGGACGGCTTGCTAACCTGGATTAGAATATTGCCTAAGTGATCCAGGAAAACAAGGAGAAATACAAGCTGGAAAGGTTGCCCACAACCATCCACCACAATTTCCATGTAGACAGTCCCCCCTTTCCTGTCCATAAATAGCACCAAACTGACTACCTGACAAGCTAACAAGTCAGAACCTGTAAATGTAATTGTTGTCAAAGAACCTTGGTGAGCAACCTGCCACCAACAAAGTGCAACCATAAGTGAAACAAAAGCAGGACTTAACCAGTGGCGGCTGGTGACTTCAAATTAAAGGGGGGCTGCAGGAGACAGCTGAATGGGTGGGGCCAATGGGAGGGGGTGTGACCAACTAGGAAGGGGTGGAGCTATGCTCAAAACCACAACAACTGGAACTTTAATTAAATACACTGCCTTGGGTGCCAAACCATCATTACAAGAGTCCATTCAAGACAAAATGAAGCGTAGAAGAAAAAATATTTCAATGCATTGGCTACATGACAACTTACTTAATATCTAGATGGAAACACAAAGGTTGTGAGGCATGAAAAAGTAAATTGCTTTTTAAATACATTACTGGAATGCCAGTCAAAATCAAGTATAAAACAAAACAAGCAGCACTCAGCTCAAACCACTTCTCCTTGCACTGCACTTCTAATTATAATTTATATTCAGCTTTATAAAATTACCAAGTAACATGCTGAAAGCAGCAATCTCTGTGATACCCCCACTTGTAAAAATGTTTCTTATCCAAAAAGACCTGCTGCCTAACAACAACTATCTACTTGTTTCATAGGGAACACATGATCAAAGTAAAAAATGAACAGCGAACAAGAAACAAGCTCAAGATAAATTGCTTAAAGGATTACTGCACAAGTTATGGACCACGCATGATAGATTGGCATTCTGTTTAGTTTACGGGTAAAGCCTGCAAAGATAACTGCAAGTCTCCAACAAATATAATGAGGCTCTGAAAATACTGTAATCTTGTCCTTTATTTCAAATACTGTCATATGAATTTCAATACCTAAGGCTTATACGTTATCTAGTTATGTCAATATTCTCTGCATGGCAACAATGAAAAGGCTTTCAATGTTGGTAATTCTTTAACAGTATGCTTATTAAAGCTTACTTGCATCTTACAATCTCCGACAAGCTTACCTGATGGTCAATAAAGAATTGCTACTTTAATACAGAGCAACAGGGCACTGCAACAGCATGCATTTTCTGAATAATACGAAGCATAAATCAACAGTATAAAAATATGACAGAAAACCAGAACATTCTGCAAAATCAAGGACAGATGAAAAGCCACAGTCGTACTTGTGGTCTACCTTGGATGGGGGAATACTCTACACACTTGCACTGCATAACTGCTCCTTGCCTTGCTTGGACACATCCAGAGCCACTACAATGGGGAGAGGGGTGCAACAAGTAGGTCACAGTTTGAAATGTCACTGGCTGATGGTGATGGCTCTGACACTCATATCTCTCAAACTCAGAGCAAGAAATCTGGACAAAGCCATACATAGAAGTGGGACACAGGCCCAAAAATAAAGACAATGTTTAAATATTGCTCTTATAAACTTAGAAAGATAATAGAATAGTAGTAGGTCTTGCATTAGTATGAATTTTTGAAGGGTATGAAATCTGAAACTCAAATGTCTGCCATTATTTTCTAACTTCAGTCTTTAATGATTTGCTACTAATTTGCCAGAAAAACACAATTTTTTGAAAAACAGACCAAAAATGTTATGCAAAAATATAAAATTGCCACACAATACAGCTGGGAACCTGTCAAAGAAGGGACACCTTTTTAAAATTAGTACTGTTAACTTGAGCAGCTGACAAAATAAGACATGCATTTCTGAAATAAAAGTAATCTATAACTCTGATCATTACAGTTATTTATAATTGTAAACCCTCCACGTTTTCTTCCAAAATTGCCATTTTGCAGAGGGATTATTAGGGGGACAGCAACATTTCAAACCAAAATTGGGGACAGTTGAGAGGTTTGGATATTCCTAATTCTATAAAGCGATTTATTTGCACGTACCTCTCAACCTCTTAATGCAGGAAATCTGGACAAGGCCAAATATATTGGGGGAACATGCAAACAGTACAACAAATTGCTCTTGTATAAACTTAAGACCGTTGATAGAATAACAGGTCTTGCTTTAGCATGCATTTTTCTGAAGGTTATGATGTCTGAAACTCAATGCCTGTCATTATTTAGTGACTTCATTCCTAAATGATTTGGCAGAAAACCACAAATTTTATGAGGAACAAACCAAAAATAAGAAGCAAAAATCTATTCATTCTGCAAAATTCTGGACATTTGAGAGGTATAGTTCAGCTGGGGCTGTCTGAGTTTGCTGCCCCCCCCCCCCACAAAATCATGGTCAAATGGAGCGTCCCCCCTGCAGCCATTCCAATGTCCCATTCCTTGGTTATTTCACCCCATTTGCCATAAACACTAATGTGCATACTGCTTTACTCCTGCGATGATATGGATTTCATTTAAAAGTTTTATTTTATATTTTACAGCATAAACCCTAATCGATATCTGCTAAACAAAGCAATGCAGTCTCACAATGAAAATAGACTTAGTGCAGAAAAGCAGAAGACAATCTGGTAAAGAAGATTTGGGACAGACAGGAAGAAGGCAAGAGGAAACAAGGGTGTCAAGCAAAGAGGTGGATGAATTGTGAGAGAGCTCTGTGGTAGTCAGGCATAAGGATCAAAGAAGGCAGAAGCGTGTCATTAAATCTAGAGATGGTGACAGTTAATACGACACTCTGACCCCATGTAGAAAATGGGAAAAAGGAGGGTGATGATGATGATGAAGAGAAAGACTTCCACCACTAAATTCATTTAAAGTCTGAATATTGATGAGTATAATATTCAAAGATTTCATGCAAATCTGACAATGTTGTCATATCACTTTGCAAGCTTGTGTATTCTGCTTTTTATTTGAATATTTGTAAGAATAGGACAGGCATACAGTAAACCTTTTAACAGATGAACAGACATCAATTGATAATGATAATTCTAAGAGATAGACCTTTTCTTTATATAACAAGTGTTTTGTTTCTGTTGTAAACTATTCAGTCAGTGCATGTGATAATCTGATTTCTTACATTAGTCAGAGACTAAGCCAATCAAGCAAATGTTATTTGGTGATGTGACATTAATCATTTGACTTTTAAATGGAAAGTTCCAGCAAAAAAAAAAAAAAAAAAAAAGATTGCTATATATATAAAGCACTTGTTGATGAAAGAGGTGTTTGAAAAAATGCAGGGACCCCCAAAAAAAAAAAATATATATATATATATATATATATATATATACAGACACACACACACACACACACACACACACACACACACACACACACACACACACACACACACACACACACACACACACACACACACAAACTTTTCATGCCCTACAATCTCAGGTTCTCGTGAAATAAAGGATCACATAGTACTTTATTGTCCTAGGGATCCACTTAAATGCTAACAGAAGGTGCTCTTTGACTTACAAAGTGCCTGGAATGTGGAACACACTACTTCTGTATACATTAGCCTGTGATACTGATGTTTCATTTGACCCTAAATACCCTTTTTGTGGTGTTTTTGGTGTTGGACAAACCATATAGTTTTAATTAATTGGCCTGTTCTTCCTCATATTGACTAGACTATAGAGTAGATAAGTAGATATAGAGTAGAAAACAGTGAGCTAAGCCCTAGTGAAGTGCAGAACTAATGCTTCTTGGGAAATCAGAAACTATGATGGTATTTTTACTGCATCCACATACTTTGGTCAATAATATGTATGCCATAGGAGATATACAGATAAATGTCATTAAATGAAAACTACCAAAACCAGTGCTCAGATATTGTGTACATAATACAGACCTTGAAGTAATTGATACTATAGTTTTAGTATCTTCTGACTGTACTGAAAAAAGGAAGGAAACAAACTATAATGGCTTAGTTGTGGTGCATAGTTAGAAAAAATAGTGTTAAGCAAGAAGCATAGCTGTAACTTCTTCAATATTCTATCTGAATCCGTACCAGTAAACAGAAGACTGATATGAAGGAAATCCTTCACATCATAGATAAATGCTACCCACAAGTACAATGTAAGCACATCCTGATAAGACCAATTGACCTTCGTGCAGATAATTTTTTTGTTTAATAGCTAAAAGTGAATACTGTAGTACCTGTAAAAGAAAAGGGCATGAAAGTTTCTCAAAGATTTGATCACAATAGCAGAATATACTCAGACATAGCATAATTTGGAGATTGCCAAGAATGCCAGACACAAATAAATAGGATTTAAAAGAAACTTAAGAAGACCCCATATCATATGACTACATCACAGAATGTGAAGTACTGCAGCAGGAATGTAACGGTAGTTATGTAAAAGAGAGCCATTTTGTAAATGGGACAGGGTTGAACATCTGTTTGATACAGTGACTAAGTTCCTACGACATACAGCAACTGCGTTAAAGAATTAGAATGATGGACAAAGGATATAAAACATAAATCTACCAATAAGTAAAACAGGTAACTGAAAAAAGCTGTACTGGTGAAATAATACCTATTAGGCCTAAAGTGAACAGGAAATGGTAGGTATGAGATCATACCTCCAGGAATATCTACAGGGAGCTCAAAGAGATGTGTTTGCATGCAACAGATTCAGCAGAAAAACTGATAAAGCTAAACAGAGAACCATAAGGAAAAATACTAAAATGTATACAGTTTTTTGTTGTTTTTTTTTTACCCCATAGTACTTTTCAGGGCAAGACAAGGCTATATTAACCAAGCTAGAGAATAATATGCTGTTTGTGTGGAGGAAAAGGAAAACAAATATTTGAAAAGTCCTGACAGAAAAATGTTGTTAAATGGTTTACATTTACTTTGTGATTGTGACTTTGGTTGTCACACTACAGATGACTTGAACTATCCAGGCATTACCTCAAAAATAAAAATTTAGATATCTGTGGACAGTAGCTAATAACAACTGGAGCCTTCTAGATTACAATTTGGCACTGGAAAGTCATTGACATCGGCAGATATTTAATTAGTTCAATAGTATCCTTCACTTTTCTATTACAGTTTTATACAAACAATATGCATAATATAATATTCCAGTAATTATTTCTCTTCACAGTATAATTAATAGTAAATAAAATAAAAATCTAAGTACTGATTTATCATATGAAACTGATGACATCTGTTATAAACCTATCGGTCTGTGGTTCTTCAAAGGTTATTCCCTGCCGTTTAGCTTACCCTTAGCTTACCCTTCCTACTTACTTGGTATACTTCTGCACCTTCACTCTGTTCTTCTTCTTCTAACTTCTTTCTTCTTCTACTACTTCTTTCTTCAGTTCTTCTTCTGTGCTTCTTCAGCAAAATATAGGCCGCCCAAAAAAAAAAAAAAAATCCAATGGCAAATTAACTTATCGGCGTTAAATCCCTCCTGTGTGACTGACTCCGAATAAATCCACAACACAACTGACTTACTGTTTGATTCTCGCTCTTTTCCCAGCACATAAAGCCCAGGAAGAGAGCGACAACCAATCAGCAGCATTTAGCCCAGCCAGCAAGCACGTCATGTACGTGCCTGCGGACGTCTCAGTCCGAGCCCCTTCCAATTCTATGCGGTTTGGAACTGCATAGACTGCTGGGCATCACAATGATGCCTTAATTAGCCCCCCGGACTGCAATAAAAAAAAAAAAAAAATCTTTAAAACCGCCGCAGCCCGAGGCGGTTAAAGTGCGCATGCGCGTACTTGTCGAGTCGCGGACTCGGAGACAAACAAAGTAATTTAAGTAAACGAACCAAAAAAATAATACTGTGCTACTGTCAGTCTCTGTCACACAAAAATGTATTTTTTCTTTTTTTTAGCTGAGGGGGCTGCAGTCTGACAGTCCGATGCCACGAGCCGCCCCTGGACTTAACCTTAAAACACTTCCTGTTTCTGCCTAAAACTGGCTACATGTACCATAAAGGAAGTGTGTCTCCTTTTTATTTCCTTGTATCTATTTCTATATCTATATCTGTATCTATAGCTGTGTCTATGTCTATATCCAAACTGTAACACAGCATCTAGTGTTGTCACCTCACACCAACAGGTTCCTCAGTTCAATTCTCAGCTGGGGTACCTTCTGTGTGGAGTTTGCATGTCCTCCCAGTGTTTGCTTGGGTTTTTTCCAGGTGCTCTGGTTTCCCCCTACATTCTAAATACATGCAAATTATGGAATGAACACTTTAAATTGCCTGTAGGTATGAATATATATATATATGTGTGTGTGTTTGTGTGTGTGTGTGTGTGTGTGTGTGTGTGTGTGTGTGTGTGTGTGTGTGTGTGTGTGTGTGTGTGTGTGTGTGTGAGTGTGTATGTGGATGTTTTGTATGAAAGAACAATCATGGCAGGGCTAGCCACCAACTGGTGTGAATGTTGGCTCTAGATGATTGTCACTATTGAAGTGACACCCGAACCTCATGTGCAACAATGGAAAAAAGTTGTTGATGGATGGATGGATCCGTGTCTATCTATCTACTGAATGATCTATATATCTATTGATCTATATATGTGCATTCGGTTATTGCAGACATAAAACTAGCGACCATTGGTACCATAAAACAAACAAGGCAAACAACTTTATGAAACTCTTAATGTGTTCTGCATACAGAAAGCCAAGTGCAGAATAAATAGGTCATGTCCAGTATCAGACAAGAATACACCATCTAAGTAAAACCAAATTGCATCCCTATCAACAATGTCCAAGTGCTCAAGAACATAATAGCCCAAGAAGGGGGCTGTCTTGGCTAGACTGTGATTGATGAACTTTAGAATCACTTTGGGTATCAATAGTCACATCATTGTGTCCAAACAAAGCCTTGGGATTATAGCTGACCAGGCCAGTGCTGAATTTGGGAGGTGCCATTGAGCTGTCATGAGGTCTCTGAAAAAAATAGACAGTAGATGTCACTTTGGGACCATTCCTAAATAATTTCCTCCTAAATGAACCAATAAAAAGCTGTGGCTGGACGATCTGTTGAATAATATTGCTGATAGCTGGGGTCAGCTGAGCACAAAGCATGACGGGAAAAATAGCCTCCACCAAAGCCAGAGCAATGCCAGCACCAGATTCTTTCTGCTTTATAGCTTCCCTCTTAGCTGCTCAGTCAATTATGGAGTAGACCAGAATTACAATGTAGGTGTAAACTGCAATGGAAAACACAAGCTGAACATCACATTAGTACTGGTCGGTAGGAGAAACCTACCTGATACAGTTAAGAAAAGCTGAAGATGGCGATCACCTGGTCTTTTTAGTAATTTTGACAGACTGCCTCTTCCTTGCTAGATCACATACTCTGCCAATATGAAATGAATGAGTGGGGTAACCTCCTGGCAAATAGCCTTGTGCTGACGCAGCCTTGTGCAGCAGGTAGTCCAAAGTCCTTGGAGGTAATCACTCAACCATCACAGTTCTTGAACACTATCTCCTTGTGAAACACCATACCACACAACCTGAGAAGGGTCACTGCCCATTGAAATGGGCAAAGAAGTTGGTAGTGAGACTTGCCTAAAATTATCTGCTGTCCTCACTCCCTTTGATCAATCATGGACTAATGGACACAGATTAGAACCAAATATTGAACAAGTAATAAATCACCGCTGGTTGAGAGCAAGAGTTTGTGAACTCAAAAAGCCCCCCAGTACAGCCAGTGCAGCAGCATGGCCCAGTCAATGTATGAATAATTATCCCTAAGTATAACATAAACAGCCTTCAGTAATGTGCACAGTAACCTTCTACTGATGGGTCTTCTAGAATCCCCAGATAAGCCTTTTGCCTTTTCCCAGCCTAAAAATAACCTGGTAATTATCCAGGACTTGAAAAAATCAGCAAACATGCCACCTTTGACCAAAGGCTGAAGGCCACTAAATGAATGCTTAGTTTTTTGTGGCCTCATTTAAGAAGCACCTCAACACTTGGTTGCAAATGATCCAAAGAGGCGACTATCTCCTATCACCAAATGGTAAACCCCTGCAAAACTTGAGGAAAGATTGAAGTGTTACTGCATAAGACTTTTTGGTACTGGTAGCTCAGCAGTTACAAACCAGACAATGCATTACTCTTCACCAATCAACCACAAATAAGATGAGAATAATGGTGGGATCTTCCTCTGCATCTGTGGCCAAACTATGGAAACTGGAAACCTGCAGGCAAAAGAAACTGTCATCCATACTGTTGCATTTCCCTGGAATATGCTTCTATGTGAAAGAAAATTTTGATTTGAAGACTGCAGAGGGCCAGCAATCTCAACCATGATTATTCGCAGCTAAACTTGGAGGTCTTCTTTTGGAGCACCTGCACTACCACCTGATTATCAGAGTGAAAAAAAAACACACTGTTGTTGGGGACCAGCTCTTGCCACACTACCCTAGCTACCCAGATGGGCATCAGCTTGAGAAATACGATGACTTTCCTTAGTTATGTGGACCAAGAAGACAGCCAAGGGGTCAAAAACCTTTGACCTCTGTAGTAAGCCCCCATCCCTAAACCTCCTGCTGCATTGGAAAACATCTGAAAGGTCTATGCTGAACTCCACCAGCCCTTCCAAAGGGAAATCCTGCTGTATTTTGACAAGCAGAAACATTATAAGTGCAGATCTTCTTTCAATCCACCCATTACTCTCACCCAGTGACGTTTCAGTCAACCACCTTTTAACACTCTGGCCAAGGCACTTTAAAATGCCTCCCCCAGAGCCACTGTACTGCAAGCAATGTTCCATGACTTCCTTTATCTTAACCCTTTTTGGCAGCTAATAACTTGTTGATACTTTCCTTCAAACAAGCTATTTTGGATGCTGGAAGCCTGAAGACAGAAGACACCACATCAATTTCCTACCCTAATAATACCAGAATCCTAGCTGGGCCTAAAATTTTGTCCTGTACTATCAGACCACCAGATTGTGGCATAGCTGGATATAATGTTCCGTACCTTCACTGGCACTGTCAACCACATTCTCTGTGACTAAGAAATCACTCAGATAGGGGATTACTGCCTGGAATGGAGTTCTCTGCTGCCAGCACTAATGAGGGTATCAGAACAATTACACAATAAGCTGGCTCAACACTTATTTGTCCCCTTTCCAAATCCTGCTGTTCTAGGTTACAATCAATCCAAAATTAAAACAGCTAACATGCACCAAATTGAATATTGTATAAAAGTAGAAATCAACGCATCAGAAATTAATTATTTACTTAATTTCAAGTTGTCATCAATCAATAAAAATTAACTTGCTATACCGCATGAAAGTTAAAAAAAAACAAACATTAAATTACTTGTAGTTCCTGGCAGTACGGTAAGACATGCAACACATCAATTGTTCAGTGTTCAGTCTATAGTCTTTTGGTCCACAAGGTCTCTGTGAAATAGTTCTGGATTCTCTATTCGCTCTCTTTTTTGGGGGGTAGATACACAAAACTGACAAATCTTTGCACTCGATGCTGGCTAAAGATCATTTAAGTTGCAGGGAGTCTGATTAAATGCCCCTGTTTGGCACACTCCACTTTCCCTTGCTGAGAATGGATTTACACTTCCCATAACTGGCAAGATGTAATATCAGTCTTGGGTTCATTTTCCAGAGTGTAGAAGCTATGTCAATCCTTCAGCAGGGCCCCTTCAGTGTCTGTCTACATGTCAGCTTACAGCAAATAACTGGAGCACGAAGATGAATATCTGAAAGTCTGCAGTATGAAGTCTCTGAATTAACTGACCAAAAGTCTCTGTCTGACTGCTCCAAAGTCTAACTGAACAAAAATGACTCCAAAGGACTGAACCAAAACTGACTGCCCTATTTCAGTTCTACAGCTGTATATATATCATTCCCAGAACATGAGTGTTTTGGAATTTCGTTGTTCTGTCTCTGCAGTTGATGAAGTCCTGCTTTTGCCTTAGCCATTTATCTTACAACAGTACATTGCTACTTTGATTAACAACACATCCAGAAGGAAGAGGGCATTGCACAAATAGTTTATTACCACTTTGTGACCCTTGACACCTTTTTGTCAGAGAAGCAAAATGGTATATTGTTTCATGCATCAGTTCAAAGATTTTAAAGAGTTAATGGCACCTTTTCATCTGTGCTGAAGCATACAATTTAGATATTAGACAGCTTTTTAGTAGATGTGTTTCAGACTCATGTTACATGTTTATTTACGAACATTCCAGAAGCCTCATTGCTAGTTAAACAAAACTTAATTGCATGCATACCTCTCAGCTGTCTAGATTTTTGCAGAATTCCAGATTTATGCCTCATACTTTTGGTCTATTCCTCATACAATTTTGGTTTAACTGGCAAATCACTGTGATGATCTGAGGATTAAAGACACTAAATACTGACATACAGTTGAGGTTCCGACTTCAAATCCTTCAGAAAATGTATGTTAACGCAACTCATGTTACTCCAGTAACTTTCTAAGTTTATAAGAGCAATATTTAAAATTTGTCCCAATTTTTGTGCTTTTGTCTCCCCATTTTGTCAGACTCTGTCCAGATTTTTTGCACTAAAAGATCGAGAGGTTATTATTGCATCTTTCTTTTTTTTTTTTTTTTTTTTTTTGAGGCCAGGACACATCTTTTAAATGGTATGGATTCACACCTTCTATTTTCAGCATTTCTGTTACATGCCATTACATGATATGCCGGGAAATTGCAAGATTAACACACATCCATATATGAATGCAGAATTAATAAATGCAATGAAGACACAGTAAAAAGGCACTAAAACATACAAACCTTCATGGCATCAACAAAAATAACAGATATAGCAATAATAATCAGAATCACATTTATTGGCCAAGTATGCACACATACAAGGAATATGACTCTGGTTTTAGTGACTCTTCTTCTTTCAGCTTTTCCCGGTTAGGGGTCACCACCGTGGAACTCCGGTCCACTAATGATTGGCAGTAGATTTTTATGGTGCTGAGGTGCCAGCCCAAGGCCCAACCTTCAATGAAGGCACGCCCATTCACGCATGTCTTTCGGATGCCATTCGACCGCAGTGTGGACATGCAGACTCCACACAGAAGGCGCTCCAGACGAGAATCAAACAGGAGAACCTCTTGCTGTGAGGCGGCAATGCTACCGCTGCACCACCACGGCTGGTATAAATGACATACATACAACTATTAAAAACAAGGCAAATGGCATACATGCAACTATTAAGAACAAGACAAAAAAGTAAATATACATATACATATATATATATATATATACAAGGTGCAAAGTACAAATCAGTGCAAGAAATACTGAAATAAACTCTGAAAGAAACAAGTATTAACAATATGTAAACAATACTGTAGAATCCTCAGAGGCTTGAGGAAAAGAATACCCCAATCTAATAAGATGAATTAACCATTTATGACGTTGATGGCCTGTGGAAGAAAACTGTTGTTATATCTACTTGTTTTGGTGCGTATTAATCTATAAAACCTGGCTGATGGTAATAGTTCAAAAAGATGGTGACCTGGGTGTGAAGGGTCAGAGAAGATCTTCCCTGCCCTTTTCATGACTATGGAATAGTAATGGTCCTGTAAAGAGGGCAAACTAGCACCAATGATACTTTCGGCAGAACTGACTATTCAATGTAACCTATTTTTGCCATGATTAGACAGAGATCCCAACCACACTATTATGGATGAGCTGAGAACAGACTGAATGACTGCTGCATAGTACTGAATCAACAGTTCCTGTGGGAGGTTGAACTTCCTCAGCTGTAACAGGAAGTACATTCACTGTTGTGCCTTTTTTATGAGAGACCCTACATTGGTCTCCCACTTCAAGTCTCAGCAGATTAATGATCCCAAAAACTTGAAGGGTTCCACAACTGACACAGCAGTATTAAATATAAAGAGGGGGATAATATCATAGTACTACTCCTGAAGTCCACTGCCATCTCCACAGTTTTAAGAGTGTTCAGTTCCAGATTATTCTGACTACACTAAAGTACCAGCTACTCAACCTCCCATCTGTATGCAGACTCATCACCATTCCTGATGAGCTTGATGATAGTTGTACCGTCTGCGCATTTAATAAGTTTGATAGAGGGGTCCTTACAGGTGTAGTCATTAGTGTAGAGGGAGAATAGCAGTACAGAGAGCCCACATCACTGGGGGGCACCTGTATTGATCATGCGATAGCTAGATGTAAATTTCCCCAGTTTCACCTGCTGTTTCCTATTGATTAGAAAATTGGTGATCCATTAACAAGTGGAAACAGGAACAGACAGCTGGGAGAGTTTCAAGTGAAGAAGTTCTGGAATTATTGTATTAAATGCAGAGGTGAAGTCCAAAAACAGAATCCTTGTATATGTCTCTGGGTTTTCAAGATGTTTTAATTTATAGTGCAGGCCCATATTAACTGCATCATTCACATTGACCATTTCTCCAGATAAGCAAACTGAAGGGGGTCCAATGAGGGAGTTATAATATCCTTCAAGTGAGCTAACACCAGCCTCTCAAAAGTCTTCATGACCACTGATGTTAAAGCAACAGGCCTGCAGTCATTCAGTCCTGTTACAGTGGATTTTTTAGGAACTGGTATAACTGTGGCTTGTTTGAAACATAAGGGAACTTCACACAGCTCTAATGATTTATTAAAAATCCAAATAAAAATAGGAGCCAGTTGATCAGCACATGTTTTTAAAAGGAGGGTGAAACCCAATCTGGACCAGCTGCTTTCTTAATTTGCTGTCTTTTAAAAAAAGATTAATAATAATAATAATAATAATAATAATAATAATAATAATAATGGATAACTGTATCAATAATACATACATTTTCCTTTTCTTTTAAAAGAGTTATTTCTAATAGGACTCTGCTGTATTTCTTGAAGGTGCCACTCACCACTGTGCAGACCAAGGGCATGACCATATCAAAGTAAAAGTGGTCTTCAAAACTCATGCCCATCAGTGGACAGTCGTAGCTGTGACTAGGCAGTAAATGAA
This sequence comes from Protopterus annectens, assembly GCF_019279795.1. Classification (NCBI taxonomy): domain Eukaryota; kingdom Metazoa; phylum Chordata; order Ceratodontiformes; family Protopteridae; genus Protopterus; species Protopterus annectens. Next base: position 929,289,078 of record NC_056745.1, read on the forward strand.
AGGTATCTTCTGCATCTAATTTTGCTTTCCAAGGGTTAGAGAACCCATTGATAATATGGATGGTTTCATCTGGAGAGGCATACTGGACCTTAACCTCCTAATGATTAATACTGCCATTGACTAATGACCCTTGCTGAAATGATAGGTGATTAATGAGTCTGTACTGGCCCTCTTTTTTTTCTTAGGTACTAGATGTAATATAGATACTCTAAAGAAAGAAAAAGTTGTCACCATAAAGGGTCTGCAATCCCGACAGCTGCATTTTCTTTGTTAAGAAGGCTCCTGACAATATATTCATGCCTGACAAAGAACACAGGTTTTGGTAGAATTTTAAACTGGATATGGTCTGTAGATTTATGGGGAAACCTACACAAAAAACACTGCAAAATTTTTCCTTTGATTTAAATCAGTGAAATCAACCAATAGCTTGGCCAAGGCTTGTATATTGATGGATTTGATTGAGAAATTACTTGCAGTGAAAGCTGAAAAAGGAATTGCTTCCCAACAAACCCTAAAAGAAGCTACTATCCCTGGCAGTGGTCTCTTATTGGAATGGGGTTGATTTACTTCTCACTTGGTGGCTTACTTAGGGTACAGCAGTCCTTTACCTGGCCCAATATTTTGCTACAGGGTGTCCTTTGCCGCAGTGTGAGCAGACATGAGCAAAGTGACTGGACTGCTACATACACATACCACTACTGGATGTCCAGGAAACCTTACATCAACCTCTATGTTCATAAGCACCTCCGGAAGCTGTAAACTTGGGCTTTTCTATCATGATGGCTAACTAGGTTTCCATATGATGCTGATCCCAATTTAGTGACCTTCTAACCACTTTAATTTTTCTAAACTTACAGCTATACCAGAGCCATGTGTGCCTGTAAGAAACTCTAAGCTTCTAACTGTATGAGGAAATATGTCAGCTGGGGCAGGATTTGCTGAGGATCTTTTTCCATAACAACAGCCATGAGATGGATGAAGCTTACTGCCCAGGTTTTCCAATGTCAGACTCTGACCTTACCCATTTGTTTCTTACCTATGGCTTCCAAGGTGGACATAAGATCCTTGGCTTCTGTTGCCTCTGCATCTATAAGATGCTGAATTTCTTCAGCCTCAACTAGCTCAAAAATGTCTGCATACTCCCCTCTGATGATCTTGTCCTTAATTATGGAAGAGACATGGGCCATGGTGCCAGCCCCTGAAGTCCCACAGCTAGTTCCCAGAGGTATCACCTCACTGGCATAAAGGTGATAACTGAGTAAGGGCAGCTGGAGAAAGAACATGCCTGAAGTGTCTGAACCACTCTCCTTGCAGTGGATACCTGAAGCGATGTGCTCAAATCTCTTTCGATGAAGAAATAAAACAGTTTAGCCCTCCCTTCTTCTGAAAATGCATCCAAAAGGCACTCTGAAATAGTCCTCTGCTGACTGTACTTGACTAATAGGCTCAACAGAATATTCTAACTGTACATCATTACCTGGTGAAGTAATGTCAGATTTCTCAATAGAGGAAGGTGCCCCCCAAAAGACTTCCCTAGAGAAACATCCATCATACTCTTTTGACACCTTTACATTGGTCTCTTCTCTGTGTGTCCAGAGGAAGGGGAAGTCATCTTCTCTACAGATGGTCTTGTCCTCTTGTTCCAAGTAGTTGCAGGACCCTTTTACTTTTGCTGCCTTTCTCCAGAGAAATCTTTGAAGAAGACTTTGGCCTGTGACAATTTGAATGAGAGGTGGTTGAAGACACTTATTAATATAACATCTTAATAAAAAGAAAAGAATTAGAGTATAGTCATCATTTACTTCAGAAAATGCATGTCAATGTATATTTACTTATTCTGTAAACTGCTAAATGTTAGTAGTACTAATATGTTAAAAATTTCCATGATTGTACCAAACTAGTTCTGGATTTGTCCCTAGTAATGATGGTAAGAGATTGAGCGCTATGTACAAGAACCATATAACACTGAACATAATGTATTGATACTATGCGACTTTTGTTACATCTGTGGAGAAGCTAAAATGTTATGTAAGTAGATCTGCAACTCATGGTAGGGGTAAAGAAAACTGCTGTCCTTGTTGTCCTTTGACTGGGAGAGGAATGAATATGAACAAGATAGAAAGAAGCAGCACTATTTAAGGAACCACATTTGTTTTATATATAGAAATTGGTATCAAGGGTCTAGTAGTTGCAGTTCTTTTCAAAAGTTCCATTAATCAAAGGAGTCACATATGTTCATAGGTTCATAGGTAGGTACTAGGCTATCTGCCCGAAGGCATTTATAAGCCTAGCCAGAATGTGTTGGCTTTTGCCGCCCCCTTAGATTAGTTCCCTGTGACTCTGTCCAGCAGAGCCCCTGAAGTGATCCCCGGGGTAAACTTTATGTTTGCATAGGGCATCTGTTTGAGGCCAGTGATCCCCTTGGTGAGGTACTTCTGTTTTTTCCAGCTGTTGCAAGTGTCTTGTAAGGTAGATCCCAAATGGGGCATTGTACTCTATGATGGGTCTGATGAGTGATGAGTAGAGGGGCACAATGACCTCTTTTGATCTGGATGTGATTAGGTGGGTCACATAGAATGATTTTCTAACCACTTTGGCAATGTGATTATCAAAGGTGAGATTACTGTCTACTTGGGTCCCCAGATCCTGTATTACATCTTTCATATTTAGGGGACTACCACCTATGTGGTAGTTTGTGGGTACTTTGTTTTTTCCAAAGGGGTGACTATACACTTTTTGGCATTTAGCTAACACATAATGGACTGGCCATTAAACTGGTGTTGCTTCAAACTGACAAAAGGAAAGCTCCCCATCTTGAAATGGGAATATAATTGACATCAACAAAATAGACAAAACAGCTGACAAGATTGACTACCCACCGAAAAAGGGACTAACTGATAGTGTGCTGAGCACTGCCCAGGGAAAGTCTCCTGATAATGATGTATGACACTATTTCAAGTAGTTCTTCTTTGCCTTTCATCAAAAGTTTATTTTTATTTTGTATAACTGTGAACACCCTGACATAAACCAATTGATTTCATAGCTGACCAGTTCTGACCGAAGGTCACTTGTCAGCCGTGGCAAAACTGTTAAACTGCTTCTACTTCTTCTTTACTTTAGCTTATACTATTTTATTTATTGTTATTATTATTACTTAAACCATGCTATCAGGAATGCCCTATCCTGAATGGACAACAAGGACTTTTGATGACACCAAGTAACTACCACCTCAGTAATACATAACTGAAGCATTACATATATTTTATCAATCTATTATTAACTTATGAGACTGGAGCAGCCATCTTATCATTGGGCACAGAGTTCACCTGGAAAGCTGTTCTGCTGAACTGATGGTAGCTACAATCCTGCCATGGTTAAATACCAGAGCTGAAGGAGATGCAGCACTCCCCTTATCCTGATAGTCATCTCAGGGACAAAGATTTCTGCAAGCAAAGGGCCTTTGATCTACTAGATGTACCACATATTTACTTCTGAATCAAAAAATGCATATATTTTGATCAGAATAGAAAAAAGTGTTCTAAACAAGATACAGGCCACTTCATTATGGGACCATTCAGAGAATATGCATTGATCAAGTTCCACAGAGCAAAGGCCCCTTTCATTAAGTGCTGCTGATGACTGTATGCCCTTCTCAATAAGCAGTACATGCTTTTATTGGAACAATGAGTCTGCCATGCCTAACCAAAACCATACAAACATAGAGTACAGTGAACATGAGTATTGTGTAGTACCAACTTTTCCACTTCCTTGTACTTGCTTTCAGTGGTAAACCATCTGGGGAGGGGTAACTGCATTCCATTAAAGTATCTGATTGATCCTCCCACATCTCAGTTGTTTTTCCAGCAACTATAGCATTATTTCAAGCCAAAGTCACTGCAGTGTTAACAGCAATTTACCAGCTTGTGTTGTTGTCTTTAAAATTATCAGGATTTGTCTTACCAACTGTTTTTCTGTAGTTTTACATATAGTTTTCCTGGTACTTACACAACAGTTGGCTGACCCCCTCCATTCAGCTCTTGTAATGGTCGGGCTTCACTCCACTCCCCTGCCCTACCCCCAATTCCCACCACCTCTGCTACACCTACACTTATACCTCATTTACTCTGCCTCCTCTACTCACCTTTATATCCTGTACCTAACTTTCTATCCAATCAAAATTGTTCTCTTTATGCCATCTTCACCTACTTCTGTTCTAAGTTATTTCTTATTTCTCACTCTGCTCCCTCCCCATCAAAATGAACCTATTCTCCACACTATTATCACTGCTCATTACTTTAACTAACAATACCACATGATTTTTGTAACATTAACTGTGGTATTTCCTTCCTGTATCACCTTATTCATCTTCCTCCTCTCATTCCTAACATCACCACCAATAGTAGTAATAAAAAAGCATACCTCAACCATTACTTCATCCTTACCTATCAACCATCTTCCCACTAGCTACTCAAAAATCTCTACACAATTATTTTCCATAACTCCATTCCACTGCTGTAACCCCGAAAATACTAAAAAATATCAGTCCCAGTGTTAAGGTAATCTTTTTACTCATTTCTGCTAAAAATGCCATAATAAACAAACCTTCTTTCTGCACCATACAATAGTGTGGTGACATCCACCCCAACCCAGGTCCCAGTCAAACTCCAAAGTAGAAAATACACCCTAAAAATTTAACAATAGTCAGTATAAACATTAGAAGCACATGCAACAAAATCACAGATTTTTTTCAGGCTTGAGTGACCCAACACAATCCAGAAATCATAGCCACAACTGAGACATGGCTAAAGCTTGAAATAAAAGATGCTGAAATACTACCCTCTGGTTATAATATTATTAGGCTCAATAGAAAACATAAACAAACAGATGGAATAGCTCTAATCTGTCCCAATATGCTTACACTAACTCCCTATACATGCACAATCCCAAATTTTGGAAAAGCCAAAATTCTAATCTCATTCATGAAACTTAATAGAACAAATAGCGTATGCATTGTTGTGCTATACATTCCCCAGAACAGAGCATTCCAATACTTGAAAACTTACTAGCCTAGATAGTAGATACAATTAGAAATTAAATTAACCTCCTTGGTGATGTACACATTGACTGGCAGCCATTATCTACAAATTCAGTGATCAATAGCAAGAATTTCTTTGGATTCACTCAACTCATTAATACACCAACAAGATATGGCAAACATAACTCCAAACAATTTATCCTGGATTAGATTCTAGTTACCAGCCCGTCTAATTTTACCTCCTCAGGTACCCTCTCTGATACACTAAGTGATCACCTGCCAGCTCATACCCACATAAGTGTTAAACAAATAATAAAGAAACATAAGCTCAAAACTACCTGTAATCTCTCTAAATTCTGCAAGGAGTCTTTTATTCGATTTCTGAAGGCAGTTAACTGGTCCAACCTAAAAAGACTCTCCTTAAATAATGCAGATGAATATTTCAATGCAGCATTTCTAAATATTCTTAACACATTAGCCACACAGTGTACAAAAAGAATTAAAAACAGTTATACCCCATGGCCTACCGACCAATGCAAACCCCTTATAAATGATAGAGACAAAGCATGGATTAACTGGCAAAAGAATAAAAATGACAGAAGTGGCAACTATTCAGACAGATATGAAACTAAGTCAAGAAACAAGTTAATAGACATAAAAAGTCTTATTATACTCAGCTACAAGATAGACATAAAAACAACCTTAAAAGATTCTGGTCCTCCATATCCTCTCTCATCAGCCCAAGTACAAAAAATAATCCCATCCCATACCCAGACATTCCCCCTCTTCAAAAAGCTGCCTACTTCAATACATGCTTCATAGAATGCATAGCCATCTTAACCTTAAACTCACCTAACACACCTCTTTCCACACAGCCAACTTCCCCTACCTTAGACCCTAGTATATTTCCTTCACAAAATTCACCTATCTGCAACTTCTCCAATCCACATGCAGACAACTGCACCCATTTTACCTTTCAACCCATTTCTGTAACTCTCGTAAAAAAAAAAAATAAAAAAATAAAAAAACTTTTATGTAAACTAAAGCCTGGTTCCTCCTCAGTCGACAACCTTCCCTCAGAATACCTAACTCTTGCTGCAGATGCAATAGCATATCCAGTCAGCATTCTTATTAGTAGATCAGTAACAGAATCCTGTGTCCATAACTTATGGAAAATGGCACACATTACCCCCTTACATAAAGGAGGTAATTCCACTGACATTACAAATTTCCATCCCATAGCCATCCTGTATCTCCTCTATAAAATCCTTGAAAGATGTATTCATCAACAATTTCTCCACTATCTGTTACAAAATAAGCTAATCACTAATATACAACATGGATTTTGGCCAGACCACTGCACCTCTATTGCATTACTATCATTTACAGACACTTATAATAAAGCTTGCAACTCTAATAAACTTGTATCTTCAGTATTTCTAGATCTATCAAAAGCCTTTGACATGGTCTCTCACAGTAAACTCCTCAATCACCTTTCCACCCTGGGTCCAACTCTCCATCTATTCAATGGTTCTCTAGCTACCTTGCTAACAGGCAACAAGCTGTAAAGTGGCAAGGATCTGTCTTGGAATACATTCCCACTTCCACACGAATCCCACAAGAATCCATCCTTGGCCCTCTACTATTCAATATTTTTATCAAAAAGCTGCATTCATTTTCTTATGAAGGCACCTTGATTCAATATGAAGATGACTCTACCATCATCTGCTCTTCAAACACTTCAACTCCTCCAAGAAATCACTCAACAAGCTGTAATCTCCATTA
>NC_056745.1:929300897-929465897 GCF_019279795.1 Protopterus annectens
GCCATTTGATCCTTAAGACCATTAAACAACTTTATCAAGTTCAGTGTCCATTTGTACTACTGCTGAATTTGCATAAGCCATTCAGGTTTGGAGCTTCCTTCTTTAATTGTTGTTATTGGGAACCAATATGTAAATATCCAGGTACTGCTTAGAATGTAATTTGCTACTCTTACTGTGAACCACTTACAAAAGTTTACTTTAATGTCTGTCTTAGTAAGAAAGTGGAAGGCTATTTGTATCTCGCCTGAGAGAGAGAGAGAGAGAGAAAATATCTGTACCCAGCATGATACTGTAGTAGCAAGATCTTTGTCAAAGAGTTCTTGGACTGGGTTCATTACTGACTATGGCCACTATCTGTGTAGAGTTTACATGTTCCCAGCTTGTCCATGTGGATTTTCCTTGGTAACTCTAGCTTCCTTCTGCTGTCACAAAACAGGCTAGACTACATTTATCCATATATATATATATGTATATATATATATATATATATATATCTATATGGATAAATGTAGCCTAGCCTAGATTTATCCATACATATATATATATATATATATATATATATATATATATATATACACACACACACACACACACACACACACACACACACACACACACACACACACACACACAGACACACACACACACACACACACATATATATGTATATATATATATATATATATATATATATATATATATATTTATATACAAACATATGTATATCTATATGTATAATATATATATATATATATATATATATATATATATATATATATATATATATATATATATATATATATATATATAACATGTTTATGCTTGTCTACTTGTTTACTGACCAGCCCACTTACATTGATCATAAAATAAATAAATGCATGCATATATATGTAAATGAAAAAATACTTGTCTCCTATAGATTCATTTACTCCCCTAGTCCAGCTTGCCACAAAGTTATTGAGTTTTTGTCAGCTGCCAACATTCATAACCCTGTCTGTTTTAAATTTACCACACTTCACTGACTAAACAACATGCATACAGCAGGATGAGAGCCTAAAAGACCAGTACATAGGTACATGTTTCCATATACCTGGTGTGGCCACAGTGCCATGTATTGCTTCATAGGCAGCATGCTGCTCTATCAGTGAGCTGCTGCTGAGCCTGACCTGTTTTGCGACAGGTAATGGCAATGCCTTGCAATAACTATCCCTCCATGATAAGTGAACAAACCTCTTCCTTTTAGTCTTGTATATCTCTCATTATCACCTCCAGCTCTTAGATTCCCTCATATAGTCTAGCAAAACTTTAATGGTGACTAGTTAGATATGGCAAAAGCACTGGGAGCTGGTGGATGGCTCACTTCACAATCTCAGGACAAGTTTTACCTAATAATAGTCTTTTTTTATGCAACCCCCCCAAAAAGTATAAAAAAGTCAGTCATCTATTATTTATACTTGACTCAACAAATACAAAATTGTACAATGTATCAAAGTACTGTTACACTTGAGCATACTAAGTTTTTCTGCCTTATCATTTTTCATAATTTGAAGAAGCAGTTTGATGATCTTTGATAGCAATAACATGGCTGCATAACAACAAAATGGTGATTCTGTCTTATTAGTGCAGGGGCAGGGTGTCTACTGGTGCCAATAAAGCAAACAGTTGACTTGACTACCTTATGTAAATAGAGTGAGATACTCATGGCTTTACCATTCCCTTCTGGAGACCAGGGAATAATTTAGCAGGTGTAAAGCTGTGAACCTGGAGGGGATATCACACATCTGCATGTCACTGTTCTTCTAACCTCCTGGGAACAAGTATAACTTAAGAAATGAATGCTCTGTTTTACAGATGAAACTGCACTGGAGGTCCCAAGCTCCTCTTTTTCTTCCACATCATCATTACAAAGTGTCCCACTGTTAGAAAAGTAAGACCAGTTGGCATAATGGTTAAATACTTCACCTGGGGCATGCACAAAGTACAAGGTTCGATCCTGACCTCTGACTAATGCCTGTTTGATATTTGTATGTGCTTCATGTGTCTCTGTGGGGTGCCCTCCAACTCTGAAAAACATGCTGAGTGCGTCCATCTTAAACTTACAAATGAATGGAGCTGTGGGCAGCAGCATAGACTCTGCTCTGTAGGAGGAAGAGTTTTACAGACCAACTGGTTAAGCATCTACCTGTGTTACACAGTGTCCTCAAGATAGGAGAACACAGATCACAGACTGGACTCCATGGCAGGGCTAGCCATTTGCTGGTGTAAAATATGGCTGTAGGTTATTTTGATCTTGTTGACTAATATTGCCAAATGTGCATGGGTCTTTGCCGGTGATAAGTAGGTTGAAGACCTGGCCTACTCCGACCTACGCCAAGGGGTGGGAGGAGTATATGTGTCCCTATTGGCCAGTGTGTGCTCGCCATTAAATCCAGTAGCCATAGTGTCCAGTTGTCCATCCTGGGTTAGCGAGGAAAACTCTGCTGAGCAAAAGCTGGACATAAAACCTATCAACCTGCCAAACATGAACTAAGAATTGCAGCACTCAGTGTAGATTCACTGACAAGACAGAGCTTGAAGTGAATGACATGATGGTACAGAGAAGGCTGGACATCCACTATATCCAAGACACAAAATGGAAGGGGAATTCAACAAAGCCACTTGGCTTGGGATCAGTGTCTACTTCTCAGAAGGATGACAGGCTAGAAATGGTGTGAGGATTGTAGTGAGAGAGAGAGACCTCTGAAGGCAGTAAGGGATATCATCAGAATTAGTGACAAACACATGGTGATCATACTCCAGTCTAATGATAGGACAGTATTCATAATCTCAGTCTATGCCCTACAGCAGGGTTGTGATAACTAAGAGAAGAATACATTCAGACAGCAGTTGCAGAACCTACTAGGAAGGACAACAAGAATTGGTGTTGATAATGAGTGACTTGAATGTACATACATATCTGGACAGACAAAACAGGATATTAGGACTGCCTGGGTCCACATGGGTGGGATAACAGGAAGAAAGAAGGAGAGGCCATTCTAGACTTTGGTCTGACAAATGACTTAAAAGTAGCCAACACATGGTTCAGAAAGAGAGACAGTCACAGGATTACATAGAAGAGTGGCCAACATGGAAGTCAGGTAGTCTTCCTCCTAGTAAGGAAAGGGCACTGGGGTAGAATCAATGATTGCAAAGTCATCCCCAGTGAAACAGTTAGCCACAGCATAAACCAGTGGTTGCCAAAATCAGATGCATGCAGTAGTAAGTAAGGCTTTAAGGTCATCAGAGACCTGACTGAAGACTTGAAATTTGACTGGAAAGAAAGCACAACAGTCCAAGGAATTACTCAGAGCTCTAGAATCCCCAAGAAGTGGAGGAGATAGCTGGAGTTGAAGAAGAATGACAGCACCTCAAAGCAGCATGTGTGAGGACTACAGAACAGATATATAGTTGAACCAGGTATGGAGATAAGGTACATAAAAAAAGCTGATGATGAAATGCAGAAGTCCAGGAAGTCATCAAAAGAGGGAAGGAGTGCTGGTAAAAGTGGGAGATAGAAAAGAAAGACCAGGCTAGGAAGGGATGCTGGTTGGCTGACAAAGAGGCTAAGAAAGGAGTTACAGTAGCAAAGAACAGGACATCACAGGCACTCTGCCAGCTTCTGGAAAGTGACTGTGTAGTTGTCACAAAGAAACTCAGGTTTCAAGGCAGAGACAGAAACATAAAGAAGATACTCAGACATCTTTCATAAAGAATGCCAGCAACAACTTGCTCACCAGTCCATGAGACATCAAAGGCAAATGGAAGGAATACTTCCAGCAGCTCCTGAATGAAGAAAACCCCACAGAAGCTGTAATGCCCCAGACATATCCTATGATGGGAGAAGAAGAGCAGCCCAGCATAAAAGAAGAAATAACAGCACTAAAGAAAATTAAGTCAGGGAAAGCAGCAGGCTCAGATGAGGTCACATCAGATATGATAAAGATGTTGGGTGAGATAGGGGAGAAATGGCTTCTGAGGGTACTTATAGCAGTATTGAGAAAAAGGCATATTCCAGATGACTGCAGAACAAGCATACTCATACCAGTGTATAAGAACAAGTTGCACCAAACATCTGTCACATTGCATGAAGTTCTGGAGTGGGTGATTGATAAATGGATACACAGAGTAGTAGAAATTAAGATGGTAGATGAGCAGTTCAGATTCAGATCAGGAAGAAGCACAACTGACCCATTGTTTACAGTGAGACAGATAATTGAGAAGAAGCTAGTAATGAGGAATGAGTCCAGTTGGGTATGCCTAAACTTGGAGAAAGCATATGACAAAATCCCAAGAAAGTTGATTTGGGCAGTCCTGTGGTGGTTCAAAGTCCCAGAAACATTGGCAGAATTAGTTCAGGATATGTGCAAGGACTTAATAACTCAGGTATGAACAGCGTTTGGTTTCACAGAGGGGTTCCCAGTGGGAGTGAGTGTGTATCAGGGCTCAGATCTGAGCCTACCCCTGTTCAAACTGGTGATGGATCACATTAACAAACAGGATGGATAAGAAAGATCAACAAAGTTTCTGTATGCAGACAATGTGGTATTACAGGCAGACTCTGAGCAAGAACTTCAGCAAAAGATGGGGGAATGGAATACAAAACAATGCATGTAGGATGAAACTGAGTACAAACAAGAAAGTGGTAAAGGTAACAAACAGAGGAAATCAGAAGAAGCTGAAACTGAGTTAGAAGGAAATATAGTGGAACAGGTTAACAGCTAAAAGTATCTAGGAGGAGTGGTTTAGGGGAAGGGAACCTTGTTAAACTCAAGAAACACACCCAAAAATCCATAGGTGGTTACGGTTTCTCCCAGCAACAGTGCACCACTGTGAACCTCAGCCAGTCTATATTCTATCCACTGGCCCTTTGGTTCCCATTTGCTGCCTTGTTAAACCCAAGAAACACACCTGAAATTCCATAGGCGGCTACGGTTTCTCCCAGCGACAGTGTGCAATGATGAACCTCGGCAAGTCTATATTCTATATATGTTGTATTCAATTCTAACTATATTTTACTGCAAGCTAGAAGCAGTTTCTGTATAACCCACCTTTGTATCAGTAGCGCATCAATGAAATGCATTCCACCCTCTCCATCTATCCGCTGTCACTCCCCCACCTTTCACTATCTTTACTATTTATTTTTTGTTGTATATACTTGACTGCAATAGTCTGCATTTTCTCCTTACTATACCAGTTCTCCTACTTATCCCACTCTCCATCCCACATCTTTACTACTTATTTCTTGTTGTATACACTTGGCTGCAATAGTCTGCATTTTCTCCCTACTATACCAGTTCTACTTATCCCACTCTCTATGACTCCCACCTCAACAACTCTCCTGGCTCTAAAGTCTCCCCTCTAACTTTTCTAAATGGCTATCTCTCTTAACCTCTAAATCAATGAGTGCATTTAAAAAAAATAAAAATACAAGGTAAGGCTGCTTTTTAAACCTACAGTCTATAATTAACACGTTAGTAACATTACAGAAAAAAAATGTACCTTACTGACTGTTTTTCCCTTAGCAATTTCCTGCTGTGGTCCTACCTGCTCCATTCAACCTCATTATGCTTGGCTCACTCCAGTCCCCAACCCTACTCCCATTCTCAACCACCCCCACTTCAAAGACCTTTACACTTATTTAGGCCGAGCCCCTTAGTACCATTAAATAAAAAATAAACTTTTAACCAAAACCAAAAACAAAGATAGGCAGCAAGCTGTAGAATTCCAACCAGTTTATTGTTAGCACTTGGCTACCACAGTTTTTTGCAATAAATATTCTTTGTCAAAAACCATAAAGTTATTATTCAAAACTAGATCTAACAAGGATGCAATTACATTTATCTCTTGCTGGTCCATCCCTTTCAAAAATAGAAATTCACTAACCCATTCAAAGCGCTAGCAATAAACTGGTTGGAATTCTACAGCTTGCTGCCTATCTTTGTTTTTGCCCTTAGCACCATTAACCAATCATAACACATTGTCTTAGACATGCCCATCACTATGGCCACACCTACTAAGGTATTCCACTCTAATTTTTAGTACGTTCATACAGTTCCCTGTTCCCCAATAAACTATTTACTACACCAAACAACATATCACAACCAAGCCTAACTCTCATTCCAGTTTTCACAGCTATCCCTAGACAACCCTAAAATGTATAATGCTATCACTGCAAGTTGTACTATTAGAAATCCTCCTCACCTTAGCTCATGCCAGCTCCTATCATCAAAACCTTAACCCCAAGATAATTATGCAATCTCCCAGCTACCCAACCCCTTCAAAAACCAAACCATACATATTATTAATCAGACCTTCTTTATTAGCACATCTCAAATGGACATGGCCCAGTTTAGAATTCCCCAGTACCAGGCAAAAGCCTATATCTCTCTACCTACTGTATAATAAATTATTTTCTAAATACCTACTGGTTATCATTCACACAATATCTAAACTCATACTAGGTGGTGATATACACCCAAATCTTGGCCCAACATCTAACCCCAACTCCACCACCAACCAAGCAGTACACACAATATACTCCCTCAGAAAACCAACAGACTTCCTTATACTTAATATTAATATAAGACACATGCTTAACAAAATTGCAGAACTGCATACAGCTCTGTCACTATACTCCCCTGACATTGTGATTTTTACTGAGACCTAGTTAAAGTCACATAATATGGATAATGAATTAATTCCTCCAGGTTACGATATACTCAGGAAAGACAGAAGGTGGGGTTATTACCCTGCTTTTCAAAAATAACCTTACCATAGACATTTCAGACATTCTCATCCCTACCTTCAATAATGCTGAAATTCTATTCGCTAAACTAAATCTCAATTAAAAAAACAGCTAAGCATTATAGGTGCATACATTTCCCCAGCGAAAAACATTAATATAGTTGAATCCATCCTCAACTGGGCATCTCATACCCTCCTACAAGAAACAATTATACTAGGTGACTTTAACAAAGATTGGTCTATCTGCAGCTCCCTCCCCTCCACTAACCATATAAACCTCCATGGCTTCTTCTAATTAATCCATACCTTCACAAGAACAGATAAATCAACCAAGAAAGAGTCAATACTGGATTGGATCCTCAGAACCATCCATACTTATCTCACCACTCTGGTTCCCTCCCTGACAACCTTAGTGACCATCTCCCTACATTCATACTTAGACAATAAGTTAAACACATAAAAACAACCTCCCTTCAACAAATTTGTTATAGAAATCATTTTAAATCCCAAGACATCATAACTGCTCTATCTCACTGTAATTGGACCCCTCACTCTGATCTCCCCCTTGACAGAGCCATTGATTAATTTAACTATACTTTTCTGAGCATGCTAAATAATATTTCCCCTATCAGAATAGTAAGAACAAAGTCCAGCTATGCCCCTTGGTTCACCAAAACTACTAGAATTCTCCTGAAACATAGGGATAAAGCATGGGAAGCATGGCTTCACAACAAAACTGTAGTAAGTAGACAGATATACCTCTAACTGAAAAACAAGGCCAAAAAACAAATAAGAATGGATAAGAAAAATCACTACTCAGAAGCCAAACAAAGCATAAATCTAACCCTCAAAAATTCTGGGCAGCTATCAATAAAATCCTACAACCATGGAAAACCAGTACTCCACCCCCAAATACTGATACCACCACAGACAATACTGCCACTCAATTTAACCAATATTTCAACAAGTCCATTCTAAATCTCACAAATACCTCTTCACCCACAACACACCCTAATCCCATTGCCTCAACAACAGATCAAAACTGCTTCTCCCTACAAGCAGTACCTACTAAAATAATTTATAACTACATGACAAAACTTAAACCCACAACCCTAGCAGCCGATAAACTCACAGCAGAATACCTCAAAATCGTAGCCAAGGCCATCTTTTACCCTATAGCTGAACAATGGATCTCAATCCTCAGAAAAATTTTGCACATAATACCACTTCATAAAGGTGATAACTCAACTGAGCTATCTAACTACCGACCAATTGCCATTGCCCCCCTGTCAAAAATTCTTGAGAAATGCATACGTTCTCAAATCCTAAACTATCTCCTACTTAATTTCCTGGCCAACACACAGCATGGCTTTCAACCCACTCACAGCAAAACCCCAGCCCTTATTAGCTTTACAAACACTGTCCCCCAGATTCTGCAAGCCCTGCACAGCATGCAGGACTAGTGCAGGAGCTCCAGCAGGCAATATGTCTGCCATGCAATCCAGGAATAAACTGTAGGGGTGTGTGCAAGCGCTCTTGCACTAGTCCTGCATGGACTCAGCCCCTGTATGCAAATTACCTCATTTGCAGGAGAAATCCATGCAAATGAGGTGAATTTGTGATCCAGGAAGCTGGAAACTGGCCGAGCAAGACTAGTGTAATCTGCAGAAATGTACTCCACCAGTAACTGAGTACATTTCTGCAAATTACAAAACAGAGCTATGACAGCTCCAAATAAAGGGTGGATCTCAAGTAGAAAGCATGCCAATGGCCAACTATAAGGCCATCAGCATGGAAAACCCTTTCAAAAATAAAAAATCAACTTTTATTTTTTTTAGCCGATCTCGGCTGTTTAAGTATAGGGCAGTGGCGCGCAAATGGGATCAGGGGGAAAATAAGAAAAATAACCTGAAATAAGCATTCTAACCAAAATCACTATTTTGCCATTATACTCAATGGCAGGCAAAAGACAACATGGCCATGAATAGTGGTGGCTAAGGGGGGATGCTCAGTGTGGGACATGTAACTATGCATTAGTAGGCAATCCTATGCAAATGAGGGGAGTGATACTGAAACCAAGATTCCCCCTGCATGCTAGTCAGCACCCAACAGTTTAAGAGCAGGAATAGCTTGGTGCAAGCCTAGGAGTTAGCTGACATCATACGGGGGTGTGTCAGGCATACTGTAAGCGGATTGGATCCCTGTGGCTTGGGCTTGCTCCTAGCTTAGCAGAGCTAAGCAAGGGTGTGTGTCTGAGGCTGCCTAGCACTCTTTACATTGTCTAAGTGGGTGTGCACGCTGCGCACCGGGTGTTAAAGGAAAAAAAAAAGTAAACCAGGAAATGGTAGGATTGTGCACATTTCAGCACTCTGTTTGTGTGGTGTGCCCCTGGGCTCAAACAGGAAGGCAATGGGAAGGGAAAACAGCAGTAGGAAGGTAATCTAGGAGAACTAGCATAGCTGGCAGGTGAAATGTATCAGAATCAGCCAATTACACAGCCAGCAGACCAGCCCATTCCAGAACACTACTACAAATTATGCAAACAGCTTTCCCTCTGTTTTTTCCCATACTCTACACCACCGGTGTATACAAGTGGTAAACTTTTAACAAACAAAACAACAAAATGATAGGGGCTGCAGCAGCTATCATACAACAACATGTGGAAGAGGCTGAGGGTGGTGAGGATGAGAATGCTGTCGACCAACCCACAGTGAGGAGATGGAGAAGAGTGTGCAGACCAGGGTTACCTACCAGGGGGCTACATGAGCTAGAGATAGTGGAGCACTATAGGGTGGACAGGGACCTCCTAGAGCAAATTGTTGAGCTGTGCCGGCTATGCCTGACACACAGAACTAACAGAGGGGAACCCATCCCAGTGGATACCAAGGTATGTGTAGGCCTAGGAATACTAGCCACAGGTACCTCCCAAAGCCAAACTGGGAATATCATGGGGATCTCACAGGCATCAGCATCCAGAGTATTCCACCAGCTCCTGGATGCCATATCAGCACATGCCGGTGAGCACATATATTTCCTCAACACCCATGAGGTATTGGCCAGCAATATGCGTCTCTTCCACCAAATAGCAGAATACCCTGAGGTGGTGGGTGTATAGACTGCATGCACATATACATTAAAGCACCACCCAGTGACTGGGGTATGGTCTACATCAGCTGCAAGGGCTTCCCCTCCATCAACTGCCAGGTTGTGTGTGATGCACATGGCATTATAATGAATGCATGTGCTGGCTTCCCTGGAAGCTGTTGCCACATCTGACATCTAACACAGCTGTACCAGAGATTTGCCAATGGGGACATCTCTTACGGTCACCTAGTGGGGGATGCTGGTTACACACTGGAGCCATGGCTGATGACACCCATCGGAAATGCACACTCACCCGAACAAGAACGCCATAATGAGGCACATGCACAGATTAGAATCATAATAGAGCATGTGTTTGGGATGCTCAAGCCATGGTTCCTGTGTCTGGACACATCTGCTGGAGCCTTGCAGTACTCACCAACTACATGTACCCAAATTGTCATTGTATGTGCCATGCTACACAATATGATCCTGTGGAAACAGCTGCAGCAGGAACAGCATGGGGCAGGGCCACACAACCCCCCCACCAATGCCAAGGCCTACACAGGCACAGAGCAACTCGGAGGAGGAACAACCTGAGCTCGCCCCAGTAGGTAGATGGAGGTGTGCCCAGTATGCCATGGCCTTGCCAAAGAGGTAATGCATAGCACATACACTGACACAGTAGGGACCCAGGGAATGACACCTCTCTTTGACTCACACATACAGCAAAAAGGATGCCAAACATGACACTACATGTGCTCAACCATGTATAGGGAGTGTACTATGCGCATTCAACATAGGCAGCTCTCAGCACCATCCTCAATACTGGGACACCCACAAGGTAAGTCACTCCCCTTACAGATTGCTGATTGGAGTAGTATGTGTAGTTATTTGTACCTATGGTATGGATGTGAGCATGCAAGGGAATCGGGTGGATGAACAGGATGCCAGCAGATAGTAGACAACAAATACGGGTGTCACCATACTAGCCAGTACTACACAGGGCAAAAAACCCACTGCAGGGAATGTACTGGGCCACATGTGTGTTCATGTGACTCACACATGCCAGTCAGGGAGGTTCACATATCCAACAGCAGTCTCAGCCAGCAGGAAAGGTGTAGACAAACACAAACAAAGGCTGTGCTATGGCCTTGGAATTATGCCAGTGGGTAACCCCCCCCCAGGCCTACACAGACAGACTACATCAGGTCAGGCATTGGGATGTTAGTTCTGAAGGGTGGGAAGTCAGAAACTAATATGGAGGTCAATCAAACCTAAGACCTGTAGTGCACTGATATGCCTCTGATATGCCTCTAGTCAGCATGATAGGTTAGAATACAGAATGAAATGGAGTACCCGACTTACCAGTACAGTTATATCAAATGTGTACATGTGTCAGGTGTGCCCCCCCATCATGTAGAAATGTAGAAACAGCCAGGTGTGCCCCCCCAATTCTGTGTAGAAATGTAGAAACAGTCAGGTGTGCCCTCCCCCAATCCTGTGTAGAATTGTAGAAACAGTCAGGTGTGCCCCCCCCATCCTGTGTAGAGATGTAGAAATAGTCAGGTGTGCCCCCCCCAATTCTGTCTAGAAATTTAGAAACAGTCAGGTGTGCCCCCCACAACTCTATGTAGACATGTAGTAAAGTATAATACCAGTGGAGCACAGATGCCTATAGGTGGCCAAGGTAGCAGGATAAATTGTAGCATTTGCACAATATGCAGGTATGTGTGTGATAGGTTGGTGTATATTTCATATTGTGTGACAGTTGTCAGTTTGTATGCATGTTGATGTATGGCCTGGTGGCCATTGCCCACTACTGCTGATGACAGGGTCAAATCTTCACAACTGCAATGCCAAAGACAATTCCCACAGGTATAACACATGCTAGCAGTAAGCCATTGTAAATGTATGGTGGTAATATGTGTCACCATCTGAAAAATTGACATAGCATGGCTGTTGGACTAGATATGCAAGCAGTAAACAGGGGAAAGTACCACAGACATACAGTATATATTGTGTAAATGTGAAATGGACACACCCTTGGAATTGTACAAACAGGTATGCATCACATTATCTGGTCCTGTAGTAGGGGAAACTGGTGTTGCCTGCCTGAACACTTGCAGATTACGAAGGAGGTAGGACTGATATATTTGAATACAGCTGATGTACCTGGACATGCCAGCATAACTGGAATGCCCCATGCATATGTGTGTGTCAGATGCAAGTAGTGTCCATAGCCCACATGCACCCAATTCACCCAAACACCACCCACAGGTACCTCTCTGGTCGTATCCCTGCAGTGGGGAATGGGTATAGTATGACCCCACCTGTACATGGCAATAGCAAAAGAATGCAGAATGCAGTGCAGGTGTCCCATGCAGGTGTATCTCTAGCCATAGGTAGCACCCTGCCAGCATCCACTGATAGAAGGTATTGGCATGAACACCTAGCACACCTACCCTGTCACCCCAGGGGAATATACTGTATGGCGGTCTAAGACTGCAGGACTGACAGAATGCAAGTGCCTGTCACATCTGGCCTGCATGAACACCAAATAGCCCACAGGCCTCTGCCAAAGGCCTGTGTCTCACACATACTGCCAATGCATGTTATGTCATGGACACCCAAACAACAACATAACACACTCCACATAAGCCGTATGCAAGGCCATGTGGACAAGCCACAGTAACATGTCCACCATGTCCCACTGAATGCACTGTGGACCAACACCAAAACACAGCTGTGATGGGGTGATAACCTTAGAGAAAGTATCAGAGAATGTATGCATAATGTATGGAAGAGGATAGAATAACACAGGGGGTGTTGGAGCATGGGCAGCATGGAATGTGCAAGGTCCATCACAAAGCTATGTGCACACACTATCCCTGGCTGCAAACACATAAATGGGTGGCTACATACCTGGCTATACACCACAGTAGGGATAATGTCCTGACTCATGGCCCCTGCCTCTGGGTAACTTGTGCAAACCTGTACAGCTGTGAGGTATTGCCACAGCAAGATAAGGCCATACTGTATGGGATCCTCTTCCAGCACCATACCAAGGTGCTGAACTGGATACACAGACCCAGCAGCCAGTGTCTGCCGCTCCCCTCCAGAATGGCATAACTTACCATGAATATGTAGGTATCTGCCACGATACCAGACACAGCTGCAGTCACCCTTGTCCCCCAAGACATCACTGTGAGCAAGAATGTCCACCTGACAGTACATGAGGACAGAAATCATCACAGTGTATAACAGTGCACATGTCTGAATACCCCTGCTAACAGCAGTACAATGTAGCTAAAGCAGCACAGACACAATCACCTACAGTGCACACTATCCCCTGCACAGTTTGTCCCCATATTGCCAAATGATCGACGGATACCCTGCAGAAACAGTTTGCTACCTTTAGGTGTACAGCACAAAGGTCTGCACTAGAGTACAAACTACCTGGAATCAATCCACGCATTCAATACAGAAGGGCATACTGGGCATGCTCAAACACTTAAACAAATAATGCCCAAGTCTGCAAACAACAGTGGACCATACATATCTGGCAGTTGCAGATGTTAGTGCATACACTCCTCAGTATGCACCAGTCATGCTTTGCACATACAGTGGATAAGAATACAGACATATATCCAAGGACAACACACTATAATAAGCCAAAAGCAGACGTACATAGATGTGTGGAAGAGAGTGACTGTGACAAGGAGCCATCCATTATGAGGTTTGTCCCACCCAGAATGCAGCAAAATGGCTACAACCACATGAGGTGTAAATGTCACTCACTGTAGACATTAGCCACTGGTATTCATCAGCATTACAGACTATATGGTGCAAGTGCTAGTTGTGCAACATGACTGTACAAAGAAGTAGTCATCTAGCAGCTGTACGCATGTACCTGAAGAATATAACCCTGCATGTGCCTGCATGTGGTGTGTCAACCTCTAGATGAATGGGTTATAGCCCATGTACACACAATGCCCTCCTCATTGCCCTACTATGACAAGCCTGCTGAAGTCATTCACTTTGAAATACACCTTTGGGAAAGGTGTAGCCCAGTAATCTCTGTGGTGCATCATATAACTGTGTACTGCTGTAGTGTGATAAACTAGTTAGGTATGCGTTCTAATCCCAGACATGGCAAGTGTGTGTGTCTCTGTCTGTGTATAGAGCAATGCTTTTTAGGCTAGTCACACTCACTAGAGTTCCTATGCCCTGATTTGGCAAGGCTACTGCTGTCATTCACTGTGAAATACACCTTTGGGAAAGCTGTAGCCCAGTAATCTCTGTGGTGCATCCTATAACTGCATACTGCTGTAATGTGATAAACTAGTTAAGTAGGAGTTCTCATCCCAGACATGGCAAGTGTGTGTGTGTGTGTGTGTGTGTGTGTGTTTCTGTCTGTGTAGAAAGCAATACTTTTTAGGCTAGTCACACTCACTACAATTCAAATGCCCTACTTTGGCAAGGCTGCTGATGTCTTTCACTGTGAAATACATCTTTGGGAAAGGTGTAGCCCAGTAATCTCCATGGGGCATCCTACAAATGCATACTGCTGTAGTGTGATAAACTAGTTAGGTAGGAGTTCTAATCCCAGACATGGCAACTGTGTGTGTGTGTGTCTCCGTCTGTGTAGAGAACAGTGCTTTTTAGGCTAGTCACACTCACTACAAATCAAATGTCCTACTTTGGCAAGACTGCTGATGTACACTTTTGGGGAAGAAGTACTCCAGTAATCTCTGTTGTGTGTCCTATAACACCGTAATGCTGTAGCATGATATAGAACCCTGGTTGGGGTTCTATTACCACACATGGCAGGTATGGATGTTTGTGTGTGTGTTTCTATGTCTGTGTAGGGATCAATGCTTTTTAGGCTAGTCACACTCATTAAAATTCTAATGCCCTACTTTGGAAAAGCTGCTGATGTCATTCACTGTGAAATACAGCTTTGGGAAAGGTGTAGCCCAGTAATCTCCATGGCACGTCCTACAACTGCATTCTGCTGTAGTGTGATAAACTAGTTAGATAGGAGTTCTAATCCCAGACATGACAGGTGTGTGTTTGTGTGTCTGTGTATGTCATTCATATCCTAGTGGGGAGGTGGCTGTGAGTGTGTAACAAATGGACTCAGTGTGGAGTGGGTTTTGAAAATTTCTTATATGGTGGCCCTAGTATATGTTACAATGTCCACCTTACAGGGATAACAGGTGTGAAATAGCTGAGATGCTGGGGTGCAAATCCATACCCCTACATATGACATCAAGGCCTGGCAAACAAAGTTAGCAACCCTTGTATTACCCAGAGAACACTCTCAACCCATGTCTCATACACACACACACGCACACACACGCACACACACACACACACACACACACACACACACACACACACACACACACACACACACACACTTGTCTAGGCTACAATCGCTAAGTTGGTAGTACCCTGCATATTGCCCACTGATAGCAACCATAGTGTGATTTGCAGTCAGCTACAGAGGGCATGGTACCGTGTCCAATAGGCATGTACATGCAGACAGAGCACCTTCCCTATGTTCCCCACTGGACACCTGCAACACCTGTGGTGCCATCAAATGTGACCCACAAAGGACATACCATGCCTTAAATACATGCCCTGTATGGACAGATGCCACTGACACCAGAGAATACCTGTATCATGCTATCAATCTAGGTGCAGGGTCAACCTGCTGTCCATTAACAGTTCCCGCCACATGAGGCCAAGACTGGCACATCTGATGATAACAGTCTGTGTACACAACATGGGCCAGACACCCCAGGTACAGTTTCACATGTCACTGTACATGCATGTGGGATGTGTGCACATCCCATACACTGTCTATGTCATGGACTAAAGAACACGTACATGGCAAGCAATGCACAGCAATAGCCACACACAATAGTTACCTGAGTGACTGGATGGTGAATACATTACCCACCTGTGTGGGCCAATCCAGACACTACACCCCTGAGCCACACTGCAGACCATTGTCATGTGGTCTGATGCCAAGGTATACCCATCTCCTAGCTTTGTATAGCCATCTGGCACAGTTGACCACTACACACCTGTGAAGCAATGCACCCATTCATATCAGTACTGGCACCCTGTGTATGTGTGTGTGGTGTATGATGCCTATGACCACATTCACACTCACTACAACCCCCATTGGCATACTGAAGCATGCTGTCTGATGTCAGACACCTCCACATAGCCTTTGCCCATATAACCTCTGGATAACCCTTGTGGTGCATGTGATTCCTGCACAGTACTGTATTGTGGCAATCTAACTATGATGAGTTATATTCCTGACCCTGCCAAGTGTGACAATGTGTATGGGTCCCTGAGAAAGTGTGGCTGTGTTGACACTGATGTGTTCATGTGGACAGGCATGTGTACTACACCTACTGTATAGCTACCATATCACTGTTGCAGATGTCACTCACCATCACATATATGTTTGGAGAGCTCTTCAACATGTAACCTATGTGGCACATCCAATAACTGTATAGACATGTGATAGCAGTACATAGTTAGACAGGGGTTTGATACCCTGTACTGGTAGGTACATGCTTAAGTTTTACTCTCCCACCCCTACCTGACTTATCTTTGCCTCTGTATGCCTCTCTCACTCCCTCTCTGGTGGATGTGGAGACTTGCACATGCTTTGCTTAGGCAGCAGCATGTGTATTGTAAGTGATGCTCATGATCAGCTGATGGCCTCTGCATGAATTGCAGCCCTCCTCTAGCTGATTGAATGTGGAACAGCTGTGGTAACATTCCGAGAGCCAATTGCATGGAACCACACTCCAATATCTAGGAACATCATGTTAGTGTTGGGCCTTTTCATTCACTGTGAGCAGGACCTAGATCTGTTGTTTAGCAAACAACATTACAGATGGATTGGGGATTTACCTCTAACAACATACATTGTGGAAACAGGTCAACACACAGGAGGGGAATGTGCCTGACTTGACCACAGACTGTAAGTGCTGCATTTGGAGTAATGTTGGTTTAACAGTGTGTGTGTGGATATGGCTGTCCTACATGTTCTAATACCTGTCATGTCAGTGCTATATTTATGAGGAAACCCCCAACTGTAGGGTCATCTTCAGACTGGGAAGCATGTGGTGCCTTTTGTTTTTTGTGTTACCCACAGAGCACCTATCTGTGAACTGCAGAAGCATAGTGTGAGGATTACAGTCAGTACATTGTGACAGCCATGAGAGTTACTGACTTCATAGCCCTCATAGGACATGTGTTGCAACAAACCCTGTTACAACAGTAAATGTATGAGGTTATTACAGCAACATGCCAATACTGGCCTTGTGTTTGTGCCTCCAGCCACAACTCTGCCAACCTTTGTACATATGTCATGCAGTAAGAGGTGCTTATGTTCTGTACACCATATTTATTGACATCATATCTGATAACTAGCCAGTGAGATATTAGACTCCTGCACATGTTATGTATAGTAGGGGTTAAATTTGAGGACATAACCTGGGCATTCTGTGGTTGTGTGTACATTACTGAGGTCTGTGTATTTATGATGACTGCCAACAGTGTGTGTATTGTGAATATGTACCTTGGCCTGTGTACAGACTATGGTAGATATCATTGTTTTTGGTCCTGTTCTATCTGATGCTACATGCTGCTCCACTGTATATTACCCTATTGGCTTACATGTTTGTAGTACCAAACACACACATGTCCCATACCACAGACAGGCATCGGACCACACTGTGTAGTGGCCAAGTATATGTAGGGTTAATGTGTGAGTGGCGCATATGAGGATGGTGTTGATCAGATAGTCCATATACTGTAATATTACGCTGACTACCATATGTGGCTGTATTCACATTGGTTGTGGTTATGCACTTTCACACAGGTGTCTGTTACTCTGTGCTGTGACATGCCTGTAGAGTCTGCTATATATGCAGGTACATGTGTATTCCCCCATAAGAAATGTAGGCCAGTGTTGTGGCAGACTTTCTGTTGACTGCACAGTGCTTTGTTACATGCCTAGCAGCTTAGTGTCCTTACCCAGTGTGATGTTATGTCCAGATACTTGACATATGTACTGCTGCCGGGCCATCATAACAGTCATGTATGTCAGACAAAGCAGTTGGATGCTGTACAGATGTATGTCACTAACTATTGGGTAGTATGTGGCCATGGCACCTCTGTACCAGTGGTTATTATGTGTCAGGACAGACAGGGATGTGTGAATGCATAACCTATGGGGGCAAATGTATACCAGTATTTACAAGATATACCCTCCTGCATGGCTGTTAACATCCACATTGTCAGGCTTGGTCCACATGTCTTTTACTAAGGGGTTCTGTGTATACCTCTGGATTGACCAGAGTGTGTCAGACTGTCCATATATATTGGCTAGATCTCTGCTGTAGTCCACAGGAGCATTACTGTGTTAGCAGTGGTACTGTACTATGATGTCCTTAGGATGTCTGTCAGTAGCCAATGGCGTGCATGTTAAAAGCAGATGTGACCTCCCACACACAACATGTCTGTGAAGACAATCCCTATTCCAGTAGCAATAGTCTACAAATATACCTGAAAAACATACCTGATATCCCCTTGTACTAAGAGGTTGGGACTATTGGGGCTGAGGTAGGGCTCCACTCCTTGTTCTAGATATATGGTGAACATATATATATATATATACATATATATATATATATATATATATATATATATATATATATATATATATATATAATTATCTATAAAG
This sequence comes from Protopterus annectens, assembly GCF_019279795.1. Lineage (NCBI taxonomy): Eukaryota > Metazoa > Chordata > Ceratodontiformes > Protopteridae > Protopterus > Protopterus annectens. The sequence goes on from NC_056745.1 coordinate 929,319,544, forward strand.
CTATATAGATATATACACATATACATATCGACATACATAGATGAATATGTATATGTACACACACACACACACACACACACACACACACACACACACACACACATATATATATATATATATATATATATATATATATAAACACTTAGATATATACATATACATATACAGAGCAATATATGTCTACACATATACAGATAGAGATACATATGCACATATACGTATGGATATCTATATATATATATATATATATATATATATATATATATATATATATATATATGTATATATATATATAGAGAGAGAGAGAGAGAGAGACAGTAATAGGTATACCAGAATAAATATGTATAGTTTCATAGTTTCATAGTTTAGTACTAGGCTATCTGCCCTGGGGCATTTGCAAGCCTAGCCCTAGAGATGTGGCTTTCGGCACCCCATGTAGTGGTACTAAGGTGTATAGAATAAATTTAGAATACTGTGCCTTTGTCTAGTAGTGACACAATGAAGACCCCCTTACTTATTAAAATTAGTTTACTGTGCCTCTGTCAAGTAGCGACATAGGGGTGACCCCCGGGGTAAACCTACGATCTCCCATCCACTCATCAAGATTTCTCTTGAAGAGAGTCAGTAAGGGGCTCTGCTTAACATGGACTGGGATTTTGTTCCAGAGTATGGGAAGCCTCTGAGTTATGAATCTGTCCCTCCAGCATGTTCTATTCATGTTTGTACTGAGGTTTAAATCTTTGGCTCTCATGGTTCTTATGGATTTGGATGTTTTGAGGTGGAGCATGTCCATCAATTCCTGGTTGGACATGGCCTTGTATGTCAGGCACAGATCACCCCTGAGCAGGCGGTATGCTACTGAATAGAGCTGGAGTTTCTTTTGCCTGGCAGCATATGACATATGTTGGAGACCCTTGATCCTCTTGGTGAGGTACTTCTGGGGTCTCTCCAGCTGTTGTAAGTGCCGGGTGAGGTACATATCAAATGGGGCATTGTACTCAATCATGGGCCTGATAAGGGAGGAGTACAGGGGCACGATTACCTCCTTTGATCTGGATGTGAACCCCTTCATGATAAGGTGGGCAAGGTAGAAAGTCTTTCTAATCACTTTGGCAACGTGGGTGTCAAATGAGAGGTCACTATCAACTTGGGTCCCCAGGTCTCTGATTACTTTTTCGGTACTCAGTGGGTTACTGTCTATGTGATAATTTGTGGGTACTTTTTTTTCCCAAAGGGGATGACTATACATTTCTTGGCATTCAGTTTAAGGCCATGATTCCGGCACCAGTTGTCCATTTCGGTGAGGTCTTTCTGTAGGATGTATGTGTCAGCTGGTGTATCGACTATGGCGCCTAGTTTGCAGTCATCTGCAAACTTTGTCAGCCACAACCCTCCCATGTTTGCTTTCACATCTGAGAAGTAAATGCCGAACAAGAAGGGTCCCAGGACAGAGCCCTGTGGGACACCACTTATGACTGGCTTTGAGTCTGACATGGCTCCCGCAATCTTGACTTTATGGGTTCTGTTCTTTAGCCAGTTTGCAACCCATCTTGTGACATATGGATTTACATTTAAGCTGTTTAGCTTATCTATGATCCCCGAGTTGGTGTATTGTGTTGAAGGCTTTAGCCAACTCCAGGTAGGCTGTATGGACTGCCTTGCCCTCATCAATGGCTCTAGTGACTGTTTCAAAAAAGTCAACCAAGTTCAAAAGGCAGTATCTGCCCTTTACAAAGCCAAACTGGGTGGGATCAAGTGTCTGTAGGTCCCCAATGTCGTTGTTTATGAGTTCCATAATAATTCTTTCCATAGCTTTGCAAACCAGGCTGGTCAAGCTTATGGGGCGGTGGTTCCCAGGGTCTGTAGTGGAGCCTCCCTTGTGGAGTGGGACCACTGTTGCTGTATGCCAGTGTTCAGGTACATATCCTGTAGCAAGTCTAAGGTTAAATAACATTTTTATATGCGGGTTTAGCTCCTCTTGGAGTTCACGTATCACACAGCCAGGGATACCATCAGGTCCCATAGATGCTGTCTTTTTTGCTTTGTTGAGGGTGGTTCTCACCTGGACATCAGAGATGACAGGGAGGTTACATCCAGCTGGGATGAGTATTTCTTCTTTTGGAGGTGAGGCAGGGGAGAAATTTGCACTGAACCTGTCTGCCAGAATGTTGGCAATATCTGTGGGTTCGGTAAATTTTTTGTCGTTGTGTACTAACTCTGAGCATATCTGTGGGTTTCCGCCCAGTTTTCTAACATAACTGAAGAATGCCTTGTGGTTATCTTTAGTGTCCTTGGCGATTTTTCTCTCAAAGTTGGCCTTGGATGTTTTTATGAGAGAACATAGCTTTCTACTAGTGCTGATCAGAGATGCCTTCCCTTTATGGGATTTTGCTCTGCCTTGCAGTAGCTTCCTTCTTTTGTTATACAATTTGTTTATGGCTGGGGTCCACCAGACAGGACGCTTTCCTTTGGTGGAGAGGGTCTTGTTTTATTTGGGATTGCATGATCCATGCATTCTTGGAGATGTCTGTAGAAAGCATTTGTGTAGGATTCAGCATTGTGGGATATGGTTTCCATTGGCCCTGTATGCTTAAATGATACCATCTCAATCTTGAGAAGTGTAAAGTCGGCTTTTGAGAAGTTTCTCACTGTAGTCTTTTGTGTTGGGGGTGGAGGTGGTAAATGTATATCCAGGGTGATTAGTTTGTGGTCAGATCTCACCAGTGAGGGGAATACTTCTGGTGTGGAGCATTTTGTCCCCATATTTGTGATGATCAGGTCTAGTATATTATCCCCCCTTGTGGGAGAGGTGACTAGCTGTTCCATTGCATTTGAGTTTATGAATTCCAGGAACCTTTGGGCTAGGGTGTTAGGGCTAGAATAGTGCATCCAGTCTATGTTAGGGTAGTTGAAGTCTCCCAATATGATGGTATTTGGTGAGACATTCATATCTTCCAATGTCTTCAGGAAGGCTGAGTGGGGTTTTTGAGATTGGGAGGGTGGTCTGTAACATGCAACCAGTTATATAGCAGTTTTGCCTATGGTTAGCTGCACCTGGATGGTCTCCGATGCTTCATGAGTTGCCACTAACCTGGAGGTGTGGGTATCCTTGATGAATATGGACACTCCCCCTCCCTTTGTGGTTTAGCCCGGGTTTTGGGGCCGAAAAGCATGATACGAGGTAAAGCCTGGTAGCACTGGGGTGCTGTCAGGAGCCTTGAACCAGGTCTCGGTTATAGCACAGACATCGATGTTCTCCATACTGAGGAGTGCTTCGAGAGCCTGCATCTTGAGGTTTAGACTTCTGGCGTTGAGCAGCATTACCCTTAATTTTTTTCCATTTTTGTTTTCTAAGGAGGTGGGTTCGTCTTTTGAGCCTTGCCTAAAAAAGGCACTATGGGGGTGGCAAGAGCCTTAGCCAATATCCGGAAGCCCAGTGGTGACAGGTGCAAGCCGTCCCATGCGAAGCAGCATGGCTTGTCCAGCATGTCATCCCAAGCAGGCAGACATTGGATCCCCCTAGAATGACACCAGTAATTGAGCCAATTATTAAAGCTGATCATCTTGTCTTTGTATTGTGGCATCATTCTTGGTGATGGCAGGATGCTGCTCAGGGTCAGGGTCATGCCAGCCTCGGCTACATAATCAGAGAGCTCCTCTATGTCTCGTTTCATGTAGTCCAAGGAGGTACGTCTCAGGTTATTCACGCCGGCATGGTCAATGACGGGGTCATATTTGTACGTGCTTTTGAGTAACCTGAGTGCGTGTGTTATATGGTGGATCCTAGCCCCCGATAGTCAGCTTATAGTTACCCTTTCCTTGCTCAGCCTGGTAAGTGGGACGTCAGTGTGTCTGACTATAGAGTCATCTATCACTAGTGTATCAGGCATAGTGTTTGGTCTTAAGGGCTGTGATTTATTGACACACCAATTTATTGAAGTATGTGTTGCATGTGTTATGTTTTGAGGTGGTGGATTTTTGGGTGTCTGCTTTGGGAGCCTCTGTTGTTTTGGTAAGTTTTTTAATAGAGCCTCCGAGTATGTTTTTGTGTTATTATGTGCTTGATTTGCAGTTGGGGTAGGTCTATGTGTGACTGGGTTTGTTGTGTGTGTAGTTACCTTCTCCTCCTGTCTGGTCTTGCCAGTCCTGAGTTGAGAGAGTTCAGCCTCCAGTTTGGCTATATAGTTGCATCTCTCACATGTATTTGTGTTTGTTGGGAGGAGGACAGGGTTGTCTGTGTACATGAGACAATTATAGCATTGTCTCAAGATTCCCAGATTAACCAGCTGAACAGGAGAAGATGCTAGCAATCTACCACTCGACATGCTAGAATATTATAAGAGAGTGCTGTGCCTTTAAGGGAAGTGGTTGAGGTGGTAGGTGGATGTAGTGCTACTTGAGTTTGAGAGTGCTTGCTTAGAAGAGAAGCTTTGAGAACAAGTGCTATGCTTATAATATAACGAGTAGACTGGTTATTCTAAGAGTAGAGCTTTCTAAGGGAAAATTTGAAGCGCAGACTTGGCGGAGCCAGAAAAAGTTTAACCCTGTTTAACCAGCGCTGCGCTATGCTGTCAGCATAAAGCGCAAATGTGGATTTTAAACAGGGAACTTCAAAAGAGCAAGAAATGGTCCAAAACAACGAATTACTACAGCTCTTGTGCTAAGGTCACTCCTTAAGGGACAGATAGGCTGCTCAAGGCTCCCCACTCCCACTGGTGAGCAAAGAAACTTCCTCCTTATCCAAGTAAGGTAATGGACAACACAGGAACTACACCACAGCCCAGAATATAGCAAAGCCTGTAAACTGGTCTAAACTAGTCGAGGAGAGGCGGGAAAACAAGGATTATTTTTTTGTTTTTTTTTGTTTTTAGATAGAAAACACCCAGAAATACAGAAGGCAGCAATAAATCAGTTACACAGGCTAGCACGCTTTAGTGGGCAGCCTCAACAGTTAAATTAAACAAACAAACAACAGATTTTCGATCATTTCGACCAGGTAAAATTTTAAGTGCAGATACTATATAATGCAGCAAACAGTTAAAAAAACAGTATAAGCTTGTTTAAAATAAGCAAGAGAAGGTACTTGAAGTAAAAAAAAACAGAAAAAAATACTTAAATCTGGAAAGTAGTCGCTTTTCTCAGTTCTCTGTGCACATATAGTTATCGATGTTTACATATATACCCACATAAATAGGCATATTTGTACACATAGGATGTGTATACATATATAGCTATATATACATATATCTATATACATATATATATATATATATATATATATATATATATATATATAGATACACATACGAAGAGATGTACACATGGCCATATATATGCTGCACTATACAGATGTGTATACAGACATATGTAGGACTATACATGTCTATGTACATGTAGACATATAGCGACTTATTATATGCATATATCCATATTCCTGTCATGTGTAAACCTCATGGTTGTGTATACCCTCCCAGATGTATCTCACTGTATGTATCTGCTATGCGTACATTATGATAAAACAACATATGTAATGCAACAGTCATGTTAATAACAAGTACTACACAACTGTGGAAGTAAATGAAATTGTTCAATACTACTCAATATGTGTATTGACAGATATATTGGTAAAACACCAGCTGTCGTCACAGTGGTCATGGTGTAGTGGTTAAGTGTTGTGACAATAGTGTACAGGGTCCTGGGTTCATGGCCCTGTATTATTGAGTCTAGTGGGGGATGCACCATAACTAACCTAGGCTGTTACAATATGTGGGGGTATCAGTGGTAAGCTGCCTTAAGGTATCTAGATGTACATTACCATACAATTCAGCTTGGGTAAATGCAGGCCTCCTGCCATACAGACTGTTATGTTTGTCAGTGTGATTGTGATGGTGTCAGTTATACCTTGTTATGTAACAGATACATCCCATTGTGTCAACTGAGGTTTCTACCCCCTAGGGATTGTGTACAGAGTGTAGATAGAGGCTGCTGGTCTATACATCTGCATTACTTACTGTTGATTGTTTGGTATCCTGTGGCCTAGTCATCTTTACTATTGTACTACTTGAAGGCCACGGCCTGGACAGCAACATATGTAAACCTTTCCAGACTACTGTATTAGTATAACTGCTTCACAGTTGCATTACTCTGTTTTTAAGGATGTCAGTCTGTAAATAGCTATATGACATGGTGTATACAGTTGTAATAGTACACAAATAAAGCTTTCCATGTATGCAGACCTGTGTGTGGTGTTATATTCTTTGATATCTCTGTGGGTACATGTTGCAGGCAATGATTGTCATTTGTATGGGTGGCGCGTATAGTGTCCAGTTTTTAAGGTGGTAACTGTAGGCATAGTGGCTGTTACATATTGTGTGCACCTTCTACATATGTATCTTCCTATACATATCTATGTGTGTGTATGTGTAGTTACATATATATATATATATATATATATATATATATATATATATATATATATATATCTGTATCTGCATATATGTGTCTGTGTATATGTATGCTAGGGATGCTGATTGCTTCCACATTGTACATTCCCTATGGTAGCCAGACTGTACTGCATGATATATTACTGATATCGGCCTGACATCATACAGGTGGGATGGAGTACTGTTAACATCTTGTGCCCATGTTGTGTCAGGTCCTGGTTATGGGATCTGCAGCAGTTGGTAGTGTATTGCAGGGCAGATGTGTTTGGCTGTGGGGGGATACCTATTCGTACAAGATGTATGTTGTTTGGGCCCCCTCAACCCCATTAATGGTGCATGTGGACATATATGTTTTTGTTATGTTCCCATTTTTATCTACAGATGTATGTCTGTATATACCTATATAGACATATATATCTGCTTACATATATATATATATATATATATATATATATATATATATATATATATATATATATATATATATATATATATATATATATGTGTGTATATATATATATATATATATATATATATATATTGCTGTATATATATATATATATATAGACATATAGATATAGACATATATATCTATAGACATATGCATATGTATGTATGCATGTTTATATATATATATATATATATATATATATATATATATATATATATATATATATATATATATATATATATATATATCTCTATGTCTGCATATATAGATATGTATATATTTATTTAGGTATTAATATATGTACATACACACGCATACATCTACATGTTTAAATACATTTCCTGTACTGCTGAATGACTGGGCTGGATGATATGTTTGTGAAAATATCAGGGTTGTGTATGTCTGACATGGCTTAGTGGTAAATCACTTTGGTTATGGTTTGCTGGATCCTGGGTTTGAGCCTTGCAGAGGCTGTTTATTTTGTTGCTGGGCAGAGCAAGGGCCATTGGATACAGAGTGATTAAGGCACTTTTAAGCAGTTGTAAGTGGATTTGCATGGGTTTGGGCAGAGGTAAGCACTGCTAATGTCTGGTTACAGTTTCTTATACTGATTTAGCTTCTCAGTTGCTTAACCTGTGCAGGCATTGCTTGCCCCCACACAAACAAGCTTAAACCCACTTACTGCTACTTAAAACTGCTTACTCCTGCTTACCCCTGTGCTAATTTCTTTAAAAGAAAAGAAAAAAGGGTTGATAGGAAAGTGGTGAAAAAGGGACACAAAGAGGGAAAGACAGTAGGAAAATTAGCTAGGGATGTGCATGAAGGTTGTAGGGAAGGTCCAACGCTGCCCATTTCTTCCAAAGCAACAGCTGTGCATATACACTGAATTTGGGGGTAGATTAGGACACTCAACCCCCTAAGAGAGGGGTGAGGACAACAATAATATGTTGTGATGCCAATAAGACCAGATCACATGTGTCCAGTGAACACATATGTGAAATGGACAGCTATGTATGGGATTAGATATTTTTTTTGGGAACAGATTGCCCTTTTTTTCAGGTGAGAGTGGGAGGTTGAGGAGGGATAGTAGGTATATTTTGGGAGGTAGGTTGGGTAGGTTAACAGACAAGACAAACAAGATGCATACAGGGACGGTATATGACACATGTGGGGGGTAAACACCTTGATGGGGAGGGTGCTGGGAAATCGGAAGCCCATGAGCCCCCTACTGGAAACAGTGGGACTGAAATCCCCACCCATGGGCAGTCACCACTGCACCTTAACGGCCTCGACAGAGGCTGTGCTGGGGGCTGAGTTGGAGAGTCAGATTTACCCTCTAGTTGTGGAACAAAATCCCGGTACATGTGAGGCAGAGCACCTCGCTGGCCTTGTTCAAGAGGAATCTTGACCAATGGATGGGAGATCGCAGATATACCCCAGGGATTACTTCAGCGTCACTGCTTGACAGAGGCACAGCAAAATAATAGGCATAGTTTTATTCAAACTAAAGGGGTGGCGAAAGCCACATACTATGGGCTAGGCTTATAAATGCCCTTGGGCAGATAGCCTAGTATGAACCTATGAACCTATGAACCTATGAACATGGCCCTCGAGCTGGCATAGAAGATCTCCAAACTGCCGATCGAGCTCTCTACGTACCACAACCCGGACCTGGCAATGGGAGACAGCTTCCTGTTTGCACCCACTCCCAGGGGGGTGAGCCCTATCCCCTGAGGCAGTTCCACCTGAATGTGGTGCAGGACCAATGGACGAGGAGGTCCCAGGTTAGGCCCCAGACATGCTGGTGCCTGGTGCCATGGCCAGCTGAGGTGGGACAGGTGGGTCCGCTGGGACCCACATTCCCATATATGCTATGGTGTTTATAGTGTATCAACATATGTGGGTTAGTAATAGGCAACACATTCCATGGTTAGGTATAACATCATGCATAGATATTTCCATTAACCCAGACACCAGATACAGAACAGTTGCATCGCAAACAGAACACATGCGTATATGGAACCCTAGTGGTAATAACAACAGCATGCAGGTACATTGATGGCACCATGCCACCAGTGTTGGAGTAATTCAACATAACACATGCATGGAAACAGATTTAAATAATTATCAACCAATAGCCATATGTCCCAACAGAACAGTGATGTTATCACATACCAGTTGAGGTGGGTATTTAGTTTATTGTTGGAGATATGGTGGGGGGGAGAGAAAGATGTTAATTAACAACTAGTATATCCCTGTAGTTCACATTACTTTCTTAGTCAGTGCTGTTATCTGTACCTTACAAGTATTACTACACTACCCTATTGCCATAGCTTGGACAGTCATATGGCTGTCATAATCATTATAGATGAACTGGTTTTACCTGCAGTATACACCTCTTACCTGGTATACATGTAGAGGAAATGTTTAACACTAACTAACTGTTTCTACACATACCCCCAGATTCCAGGTTGATGTTGTGCACATACCTGTCCATCTCTTTCTGAACAGACTCTGGCCATGTCTTGAACACATGCAGTTGAACCGGGACATAGCTAGACTATTGCCCTCTTCAACATTTACTGACTTACAACACTCTTATACAGGTTTTCCTACACAGTTATATTATGTAGCACAGTGGGGTGACAGTGATCAGTGATACCTTATTATTCAGAGCAACTGCAACAGTCACAATTCCATACAATACCAGAGTGAACAGTACCAGTGCAGGGTATCAAGCTTTTTATTTCTTGGCACAGTGTTCGTATCCAATGTACCTGTGGGAGCAATGTTTGTTAGCACTACCTGAATGTTGCCACACAAAGTACCAGATTACACATTAGTATTATGCACATGCATCTCACTCTGCTACTGTACACTCTCTGATCACAGCTTGACAACATAGGGGTGCAGATAGGACATACTTGGCTTATTACTCTCATAACAGTTACGGGAGTTGCTAGAGTGACAGGTTTGTTCTCATAGATGTGTGACAATCAGTTGTATACCCTGTTTGCTGCCTAAACATCTGGGATCATCCCACTGATTTCCCAGGAGGACAGGGTGACAGCAGATATGGGCCACTTTAGTGGACATTCTGGACATATCTGTACAGTTATGGGGTATGATACTGTATGCAGACTACTACCACTGTGTGTGCTAAAAATACAACAGTTCACGTCTCGGTTGCATGTGCTATTTGGATTTTGTTGTCAGCCTTTTCACTGTTTTCTGTCTATGTGTTTCTCAGTTGTACTAAATGACCTCTGGGGATTACACCAGTAATATACAGACATTCCTACATATTTTATTTATGTTGCACAGTGTGGGTAACAGTGCTTAATACAGCTGTACTATTAAGAGATTGCACATCTACATTATCATATGATACCAGATTATACACATGCAGTCCCGCAGTTAGACCTTTACTGTCAGGCTATTATGCTTTTATTTACATACAAACTATATGAGACTATTCCTGCCATATTCCCTGGTGTATGCTGTACTTGCCTTAAACAATACAGGTTTTATACTGGCAATTACCTTACTAATGGTTTTAGATTTATTTCCTATAACAGTACATGCAAGAGTATTACTGACCTGCCTTGCATCGCAACCTCTCCAGGAGACAGCCATGGGCTTCCTGGTTCACAGCCCACTCACTTGCCACTGTGAAGGACATAAGAGGAATATTCAGCCATAACTATCCATAATATACATGAGCTGGCAATTATTACACATGTAATGGAGTGATACTTGCACACAGCCGGGACAGCCCCTGACATCCTAGCCTCTTGGATCCACTGCTCCAAGAGGTCCTCCTTATGCCATTTCATGTCAGCATAGTGATTTTTGACCTGCTTACTAGTTCTGGGTATGCCAGTGGCACTGATGAGGTCACGAGCGAGATGATCCCAGGCTTCCGCCTTATATTGGGAACCCTGGTACTAGCCCCGCAGCAGTCACTGCTCATGATCTTTGACAAGGAGTCCTGCCATGACTCTGGACTCCGGGATACCCCAGCACTTGCACCCAGAAAGTGCAGTCCCTCTCCCCTCTCTGTCATTGTGCCAGCAAGGGGAAGCTACAACCAGTTATGAGATAGTTTCCCACCTGTTGGATTTAAGTAGGGCTGAATTCCTGCACTTTGCCATGATTGTCCAGTTTTGAGAAGGCTGAGCTACAGGCAAACCTGCTTACCTAAGGATGGCATTGTTTAAAGGTGTATACCACTGGGCACATTGAGTTAGTTGGCCTAAACATTGCTTACACCTTCTAAGTTGGTTTTGCATTATATTTGCTTTTTGGCATTGATTTATTATTCGTTACATCTTATATATATGTCTAGTATCCATGATTCATGTGTACATACACTGTATGGGGTCCATATATTTAGTAGGTGACTTCAACGATCTATTACATTTACACCTCACATCTAGGCATACTTCAGTACTCCAGTTTACATATTCTGTTATGTAGTGGGTTATAGAACATTTGACTGTATACTGAGTCCTTTCACATGTTCAGTTTGATTTCAATATAGTGAGGATTTGTTTGGTGATACGTCATTCTTATGTACTGCTGTGATGGCTTGATGGTTAACTACTGTGACTATAGTGTATAGGGTCCTGGGTTCATGACCTGCATGGCTGTTTATTTTGTTGCTGGGTAGAGCAAGGGCTATTGGATACAGAGCGATTAAGGCACTTTTAAGCAAATGTAAGCAGGTTTGCTTGGGTTTGTGCAAGGGTAAGCAATGCTAACCTCCAGTTAAATATGATTACAGAGAGTTAGCTTCAATATTGCTTAACCTGTGTGCACATTGCTTACCCCCATGCATATGGGCTTAAACCCACTTACTAGTGCTTACATATGCTTACTACTGCTTAGTAGTGCTTACACTTGCTTACTAGTGCTTACTCCTGCTTTCAACTGCACTGATTTAGACAGTAATGTCTAATGGTTCTTGGGAAGGTGGGGGATTTGGAAGCTCTATGGAGTTATCATTAATTACACATTTTACCTTCCATTTGTATTCATGATTCCTGTGTACATATACTGTGTGGGGCACATGTGATTATCTGTGGACTTTGCAACATTATAACACTGACACCTTACATCTGCATTTAATGCAATACTCCAGTTCACAAATATATGTAATTTAGTAGGTTATGCAACTAAAATATTGGTCATAACATGATTTGACATGGAAAATGGAATGTGCTGCAGTGGGACTCAAACCGGGAATTTTTGCTTGTAAGGGGAATGCTCTGCCCACTACACTATTGCTATACTGCTTCATTTGCATATATCTTCCTTGTTATCCTTTTCAGCCATTTAAACTGCATTAACCATAGCTAAGAGATGGGCAAACCCACGCACCTATGGTTAGCTTTAATCGGATTCATAAAAAAATAAATGGTATGCTTATTTTCTTTGTATTTACTATTGCTGTTGTACATGTGAAGGATGTTGCTGTGGGTATGCGGACACCTATGAGCAGTCTCACTCATTCTTTTGGCCTTTCTGCTGTTCTTTTTTGTGCGGGCATGTATATTCTGAACGCTCTGCTCTCAGACACGCCTCCTGCACTCTTACATGCTCTGTGTAGGATTTGGAGCTCAGGCAGCACACCTTCATTAATATGCATGGTGTGCTGCCATCCTGCTCCTAAATGTCCACTTCTGTGCAGGGCTAAGCTAGTCCTGCGTGGAAGATTAGTAAATCCGGTGGTGTAAATTAACAACAGAACAATGGTAACCTGGTCTACACTATCTTTCTCGGTCTGTCCAAAGCGTTTGACACAGTCCCTCATTCCAAACTCCTAACCGTACTCTCAAAACTCACCCTAAGTAACTCCACACTATTATTGTTCAAAAACTATCTAACTGTCAACAAGTTGTAAAATGGCAAAACCATCTATCTCCTCTCCTCCCAGTAACCTTAGGTGTCCCACAAGGATTGATCCTTGGTCCTCTCCTCTTTACAATATTTACCAACAACCTCCACAAAGCCACTCTCCATGTCAATCTGGTCCAGTAGGCTGATGACTCCACACTTATTAGCTCTGTCTGCAGTCTTCCACTTCTGCAAAAATTTACCCAAGAATCCTTTTCTGCCATAGGAAACATGGTTATCCAACTCACAGCTAATACTTAATCCTAAAAAAACACAACTAATGTTATTTCATCCCTCAAAAGCCACAGACCCCATTCCCCCATTTAATATAATCTCCTCAAACAATACCCCCATCTCACCAGTCTTGTAAACCAAACTATTAGGAGTTATCATAGATAACAACATGAAATTCGACAAACATATTGCGCAAACAATAACAAAAGTCCATAAAAACCTCGGCAACCTCTACAGATGCAAAAACTACCTCACCAATAACAGTAGAGCCACCATCGCAAAAAGCCACCTACACTTCTTCATGCTCCCCCATACTAACTAACCTACATAAAGGAGACAAACAGATTAACCAGCTGCTATAACAAAATCGCAAAGTTTTCTACTGACTCAGCTTTCAGAACCCACCATTGTCTAGCCCTGAAACAACTACCCTGGCTGAACTTCCAAATCTCTTGACCTATAATCAGCTTACAATTGCACATCAGATCCTATTCCACTCCCCCCAAAAAAATCACTAAAAGGCCTACTAAATCACTACACTAACAATCATCTTCTAAGATCTACCAAAAAAGCACTAGTTGAAATATTCAAAAGCAGGGATAGTTTAAGTGACTCACTGTGCTCTAGTGTCATTGCAAAATATGGAACACCCTTCCTCTAGAAATTCGTATCCTAGATAATAAACATAACTTTAAAATCCTTCTCCAATCCTACTTACCTAGCTCATGGAAGTGCACCTGCTCAGACCCAGGATAAACTAGATCAATATCTTATTCTACTACATGCACAATGCAAGGCTTCTTTACTTATTCCACATACATACATACACATGGACACTGGTTGGTCTAGTTCTCAAGTGTTTCACTTGCTCTTACAATGATACCTTAAGAGGGTAAGGGTTTAAGGGTATGTTCTCCTAAAAGCTACTATCTGCTCTATTTTCCTTCTATCTACTCTTTTTTCCATGGTTAACTTCTTATGCACATGCTTGCACATATTTTTTCATCTACCATCTACTCTATTTTCCTTCTACTGTGTACTCCATTCTACTATATATTCTATTTTCCTTTTATTTACTACCTACTCCATTCTTTATGGATAACTCTTTATGCATATTTTTGCATATTTTCTAATGTAGATGTTTGCATATATTTTTAAGTATAATTGCATCTGTATGTTCGTGTATTGCCACTATTGTACTGTTATGATTTTCTCTAAAGATTAGGTTCATAGGTTCATAGGTTGGTACTAGGCTATCAGCCCTAGGGCCTATACAAGCCAAACCATAACAATTCCCTCCCTATTTCTTCCCACAGTATTTACTTCCCTGGACCCCTGTCTAGCAGGGTGATTGACATGATCCCCGGGGTAAATTTCCTATCTCCCATCTAATCATCAAGGTTCCTTTTGAAGAGGGCCAAAGAGGCACTCTGCTTGACATGTATGGGCAGTCTATTCCAAAGTCTGGGGAGTCTTTGGGTGAGGAACGTATCCCTCCAGCATGTTTTGTTCATTGTGATGACAAGGGTTAAATCCCTGGAGCATGTGTCTCTGAGAGATTGGGATTTCTTTAAGTGTAGCATGTCCAACAGCTCTAAGTTTGACATGGCCTTGTATGTTAAGCAGAGAGTGCCTCTGAGTAGACAACATGCGACAGAGTATAGGTGGAGTTTTTTTAGATGGTCTTTTAGTGAGTTATTTTTGCGGCCTTTCCAGTTGTTGCAGATGTCTTGAGAGGTACATACCAGATGGGGCATTGTATTCTGTAATGGGTCTAATGAGGCATGGGCACAGTGGGACAATGACCTCCTTTTTTCTGGATGAAAAGTCTTTAGTGATGAGGTGTGCCACATAGAAGGATTTCCTGACTGTTGTGGCAATGTGGTTATCGAAGGTGAGACCACTGTCCACTTGTGTCCCTAAGTCTGTTATCACACTTTCAGTGTTTAGTGTACTGCCACCTATGTGGTAATTCATGGGTACATGCTTTTTCCCAAAGGGGATAACTATACATTTCTTGGCATTGAGCTTGAGCCCATGGCTCTGCCACCAAGCATCTGTTTCTGTTAGGCCCTTTTGAAGAATAACCACATCATTTGGGGATTCAATAATGGCTCCCAGTTTGCAGTCATCTGCGAACTTTGTTGGCCAGCGTCCCTCAGTGTTGGCCTGTACTTCAGAGAAGTAGATGCCAAACAAAAGCAGTCCCAGGACTGAACCCTGAGGTACTCCACTTGCCACTTGTCTGGAGATGGATTTGGAGTCAGATACTTTTAGAGTGTGGGTTCTGTCAGTAAGCCAGTTGGCAACCCATCAAGTGACGTAGGGATTAATGTCTAGCTTAGTAAGTTTATCTATGATTCCAGAGTGGGGGTTGGTGTCGAAGGCCTTGGCAAGATCTGGACAGGCTGTGTGGACCACCTTACACTTGTCCATGGCTCTGGAGACTGATTCAAAGAAGTCAGTCAGGTTCAGGAGACAAAATCGGCCCGTCACGAATCCAAACTGCATGGGGTCCAGTGTTTGAAGGTTGCCAATGTCTTTGTTTATAAGTTCCATGATAATACGTTCCATGGCTTTGCAGATCAGGCTCGTCAGACTGATGGGGCAGTAGTTCCCGGGATCCTTGGTGGATCCCTCCTTGTGCAGTGGCATAGCTGTAGCTGTGCACCACTCAGTGGGAAGGAAGCCTGAGGTGAGGCTATGATTAAACATGACACTTAGGTGAGGTACCAGTTAATTTTATAGTTCATATAGTACACAACCTGGGATGTCATCTGGTCCCATGGACGCTGTATTCTTAGTTTTGGAGAGTGCGTTTTTTACCTGTGTGGCCGTTATTACCGGAATTTGAAAATCTTTTGGTATTGAGATGGGCCCTTTAGAGGGTGAGAGGGGGGTGAAGTTTGCACTGAATTGATCTGCCAGGATATTGTCAATGTCCTTGGGAGCAGTATATTTAATGCCATTCTGCTGTAGCTCAGAGAAGATCTTTGCATTGTCATTTAGATTCTTGACATAGTTATAGAATGCCTTGTGGTTGTCTTTGGAATCTTTGGCAATTTTATTTTCATAACTATCTTTGGAGGACTTTATGAGGGATCTCAGCTTTTTACTGAGGCTGGTAAGGGAGTTTTTTGCATCCTAGGATTTTCCTCTTTTTTGCAACACTTTCTTCCTTTTGTTGTGAAGTTTGTTTATAGCAAGGGACCACCATATTGGCTTCCTTTTTTTGGAGGAGAGCATCTTGGTTCTATTCAGGATGGCACAATTCATACACGAGTGGATGTGCTTGTACAGTGTCTTAGTGTAGGATTCAGCAGTCAAGCTTTCAGTTCCCATCTGTGTGGGTGTCATGTAGTTTGTCACTTTTGACTTGAGTAGGATGAAGTTGGCTTTGGAGAAGTTTTTTTACAGAGGTTTCCTTACTGGGGTGTAGTGGAGGGATGTGGATGTCAAGGGTGATTAGCTTATGTTCAGACCTGACCAACGAGGGGGTGACCATAGGTGTGGGGCATTGATTTCCCATGTTGGTAATGACCAGGTCTAGGATATTGGAGACCCTGGTGGGACTAAGGATTAGTTGATCCAGGACACTGGAATTTATGAATTCCAAGAACCGTTGGGCAAAGGTGTTGGTACACGAGTAGTTTTCCGAGTTAATGGCAGGGTAGTTGAAATCACCCAGTATTAGGGTGTTTGGTTGTATCTTAATATTTTCTAGTATGTTTAGAAAGGTGTAGTGAGACTATTGGGGCATGGTGGGGGATCTGTAGCAAGCTACAATTTGGATTGCAGTCTTGCCTAGTGTAAGTTGCACCTGGAGAATTTCAGACGCATTGTGTTGGGCAACTAGCCTGGTTTTGTGAATATCCTTGGTGAATATGGACACTCCTCCACCTTTAGTGTTTCGGTCCTGGTTTGGTGGCCAAAAAGTGTGGTAAGAATTGTAGCCTGGTATTGCAGAGGTGCATTCTGGAGCCTTGAACCAGGTCTCAGTTACTGCAGAGATATTGATGTTCTCCATTTTTAGGAGTGCCTCGAGAGAGTGCATTTTAAGGTTTAGACTTCTAGCATTGAGTAGCATTACCTTCAGATTTTGCATGCTTGTACCTGTTACAATGGTGGTTTTGTCCTTTGAACTTTGCTTAAAAAGGCACTATAGATATGGCAAGAGCCTTAGCCAGTAACCTGAATCCCAGGGGTGACAGGTGCAGACCATCTCTGGCAAAGCATCATGGTCTTTCGATCATGTCATCCCAGGCAGACAGATACTGGATCCCCTTTGAATGACACCAGAAGCTTAGCCAATTGTTGAAGTCAATAATTTTGTTCTTATACTGTGGTATCATTCTGGGTGAAGGCAGGATGCTACTCAGTGCTAGTGTCATACCTGCCCGGGCCACATGATCTGAGAGCTCTTCCATGTCTTTTTTCATGTAGTCCAAGGAGGTACGTCTCAAGTCATTCACTCCAACATGGACAATGACAGAGTCATATTTATACTTGCTGTGGAGTGACTTGAGTGCATGTGTTATGTGGCAGATCCTGGCACCCGACAGGCAGCTGACTAATTTTCTACTTGTTCAGACTGGTGAGTGGGACATCAGTGTGCCTGACTATAGAGTCACTTATGACTAAAGTGTTGGGTACATTGTCTTGCCTTAGGGACTGTTGTTGGGTGGCACACTGGTGTTGTGAGCTATGTGACACTTTGGTTGTGATTGGTGTTTGCTTGTGTTTCAGATTCAGAAGTCCTTGTTGCATGGGAAGGTTACTGTTAAGGGGCTCCACATATGTGTTGCTTGAGGTATAGTGCAGGTGTTGACCTTCTCCTCTTCACTGTCTAGCATGATCTTGGGTGGAGAGAGCTTTGCTTCCAGTTTGGCTATGTAAGTGCATCTCTCGCAGATTTTAGTGTTGGGTTGCAGGAGAAGAGGGTTGTCTGTGAACATGAGGCAATTGCTGCATTGCCCCAGTATGTCCAGATTCACCAGGTGGTCAAGAGAAATCACCAGAAGCTGACCCTTGGACATGCCTGGTTTGGTTTTTTTTTTTTTTTGTAAAGTACAAGAGCTGTTTTTCCTTACCTTAGTAAGGTACTTTGCAATTATAGGCTGTTGAGTGCCTATGAGTAATTTTTCCTTATTAACAAGGAGAGTTGAGTGATTGTATCAGTTTAAGACTTCCTAAGATTTCCAGCAGGTTTTAAAGCAAGTGCTAGTCACAGGGATGCTTAAAGGTAAGATGAAAAAATGGTTTATCCTAAACACTGCAGTGTGCATTAGAGGAGTTAGATGTGAAAGTAGGTAACTTTAAGTTTTACCTGTCTAAAAAGTTAAGTTTTAGTGGAGATTCACTATTTTTAAAACAGCAAGATAGATTGAAAGGGGTGGTCACTTTTGTATTCTGGTACTATGGAATACGGTAGGATGGCCAATAAATTTAAATAGTTGGAGGGGAGTAATTTCACAAAATGATAATTTTGTGCTTACTCACACAAGCCAGTAAAAACAGAGAGGAAATGAAATATATGGTCAAATTAACATAAGGGGAAGGCAACTAGAAAGACAGTGGTGTTTAGGAGCACTACAGTAACCAGGTGGGAGGATAGGGAAAAAAATTCTGCCTGACTCACAAGAGACAGAGCTGTGGTCTCTTTTCAAGTTTTAATATGCAGTTAAAAGCAGAATACAAGTAAACCACAAGGTAAATAAAACAAATCACAGTATTCAAAATAGAAAAAATCAATAAAGTAATACAACAAATAAAAAGCAAACTTACCTTTCCCTCACAGCAAAGTGTAGCAGAGTCTGGGTGAGCCTTTCTCTCTTTCTAGTATGCATATTTTAGCATGTATATTCTTAAGTACATTAGTATTGTGTATATTGCTTTGCTATCAATTGTTTTGTTATGTGCGGAACATTTCTCCCCAGGCCTCTGCTGAAAATGGGCAACTTGCCCAGTTGAACTCTCCCAGTGAATGAATGAATACATGAATGAATGAACAAACAAACAAACAAGCAAAAAAACTCTGAATGAAGAGGTCAAAGCTAGAATCATAGGGGCTACAGCCATTTGGCAGAGAGTGTCAGGTGTAGTATATGACAGGAGAATGCCAAAGAAGCTCAAAAGTAATGAGTACAAAACAGTGGTGCAACCAGTACTACTGTATGGTACAGAAACTGGGCAGTAAAGGCAGAGCAGATGAGGAAGCTAGAGATGATGGAAATGAAGTGCCTGAGATGGGTGATAGGATACAAACTGTGAAACAGACAATGAAATGAGGACATAAGAGCAGAAGCCAAAGTATTTCCCATTGCAGAAAAGACAAAGAGAGCAGATTATGTTGGTTGAGACACATGTGCAGAAAAACAGAAGGCAATCTGGTGAAGAAGATTTGAGACAAGTGGAAACAAGGGCATCCAGTAAAGAAGAGGATGGATTGTGTGAAAGAAATTCCACGACAGTTAGGCATGAGTGTTGAAGAAGGCAGGAGTGTGGCACTGAATTGAGTAAACTAGTGACAGTTAACATGACACCCCAACCCCATGTAGAAAATGGATAAAAGGGGTTGATGATGATGACTATGATGATGCAAGAAAAGTGGCTGGTGGCTGTAGTCAAAGGGTAATCTGATAATCCTCCTCACGCAAAAAGACTTGTAACAAGAACACCAACGAACCTTGGATCCTGGCAAAGAACAATCCTTTATTGAAGAGCACCAACAATTCCACACATAGTAGTAAAAACAAAAAGGACTAAGCGCTTTCACCCTGACAAACAGGGCTTCTTCAGAGTAATGATTGTGCACCACTAACTTCATTATATAGTGAAATAAAAACCTAAATTGCACCTCATTAACAATAATTGTTACTCAGAATTGATACATTGTTTAGTTGAACAGACAACCAGAATTAAAGTAAAACAAACGTACGTAAAATCAAGAAGGCAGTCAGCTTACCATTAACACTGACTTTAAATATTTAAATATTTAAATATTTAAATGTGAAGCCAAATGTTTTTCTCAATGTAACAAATTGTATTTATATGTAAATAAAGAATAAAAAATATATAGAATAATAAATATAGTTATAAA
Organism: Protopterus annectens; assembly: GCF_019279795.1. Lineage (NCBI taxonomy): Eukaryota > Metazoa > Chordata > Ceratodontiformes > Protopteridae > Protopterus > Protopterus annectens. The sequence continues at coordinate 929,339,669 of NC_056745.1, forward strand.
TATAAGTAAGTAATATAAATAAATGTTTGTTAATATAAATAAATATATATTTGTGTTTTTGCTTTTATACATGTTGTTCAAAGGGTAATCTGGGCAACAAGAGGGTAGAGAAAGCCACGTATTGAGGAGGGGCGATGGCAGGTAATAAATGATCAAGTTAGAAGAGGAGAAAAATTCCAAGTGGAGAAAAAACAATAGCATTGCAAAAGCAATCCATAGAATTGATGTGACAGTCACAGCATGTAACAGTTCAGATTTCAGATCTGGGGCAGTGGAAAGAAATAGTGAGCTGGGAAATATTAACAGAAGTTAGCCAGTGCCTGTTTTAGACATCATGATCTGTTGAACAAGTATAGCATCTCAAAGTCTTCTCAGACAGCATAGCCTGTTTAATGGAGATGAAGTCTTAACTTAATCCACCCCCAATAAGACACCTATAAGGCATGACTAGAAAGATCACATCTGTAGTAAATAATATTGTCTGTTGCATTTCTACATGGAAGGGTTAATGTAGTCTAGAAACTATTATGTGTTCGGAATTTAGGTTATATTTGGTCAGTCAATACTCAACATGAATTATTGGAAACTAAATGCAAGGTAGCATGGTCAATGTTTTTTGAGGAAATAAGCAAAATGAACTATCTGAGATGTTAAAATGTACTTGTGTTTTATTATATGCATAATATAAACATATCATCCAGCACAGTCATTCAACAGTACAGAAAATGTAATTAAACATGTAGATGTGTGTGTATATATATTTATATTGAAATATATATCTAAATATCTATCTATCTATATATATATATATATATATATATATATATATCTATATATATATATATATATATATATATATATATATATATATATGTAAATATATACATATATATATATATATATATATATATATATATATATATATGCATTCATCTACAGATATATATGTCTACAGATATATGTATGATATGTAAGCATATATATAGATATATATATGTGTATATACAGATATATACATATACATATAAAAGAGAACATAACAAATACATGTATGACCACAGGCACTGTTAATGGGGGTGAGAGGGTCCAAGCTAAATACATCTTGTAAGGACTGATATCACCCCCCTCCCCCAGAGCCAAACAGATCTGCCCTGCAATACATTACCAACTGTTGCAAGTCCCATACCCAGGACCCGACACAACATGGGCACAAGACGTTAACAGTAATCCATCCCACCTGTATGATGTCAGGCTGGTCAATAACATATCATGCAGTACAGTCTTGGCTACCATAGGGAATGTACAATGTGGAAGCAATAAACATTCCAAAGATATAGATACACACACATATATGCAGATACATATATATATATATATATATATATATATATATATATATATATATATATATATATATTATGTAACTATAGGAAGATACATATTTAGAGGGTGCACACCATACTGAACAGCCAGTATTCCTACAGTTGCCATCTTGTCAAATGGACAGTGTATGAGTCATCCATACAAAAGACAATAGCTGCCTGAAACATATACCGACAGAGAGGTCAAAGGATAAAACACCTTACACAGGTTTGCATACATAAGAAAGTTTTATTTGTGTACTATTACAGTTGTATATGCCATGTCATATAGCTGTTTAGACTTTGAAATACATTCAAACAGATTAATGCAACACTCAAACAGATCATTTAATACAGTAATCCGAAAGCATAACATATGTTGCTGTCCAGGCCAAGGCCTTCAAGTAGTAGAACAGTAAAGATAGACTGGGCCACAGGATAACAATCAATCAACAGTAAGTAATGCAGATGTATAGTCCAGCAGCCTCTAACTACACTCTGTATGCAATCCCTAGGGGGAAAAGACTTCAGTTGACACAATGGGATGTATCTGTTACATAACAAGTCATAACTGAAACCATCATAATCACACTGACAAACAGAACAGTCTGTATGGCAGTAAAGAGTAGGCCAGCATTTACCCAAGGTGAAATGTATGATAATGTACATCCATATACCTTAAGGCAGCTTACTCCTGATTTCCCTCACATGTTGTAAAAGCCTAGGCTATTTATGGTGCAGACCCCACCCCATAGACTGACTTACAGGGTCATATAATACTGTTACATACACTGACTTCTGGACTGCAGAAGGGCACACATGTTTTGTGCAGATGAAGCCCACATATATATGAACCCAACCCCACAATATGTGTGGGGGCCACAACAGCACTGGAATGATGGCAGGAATGGCAGCATGACATAAGCACAGGCCACTACATAACAACCCCTGACTGCATGTCATATGGACAACGTCTGGTATGTAGGTGGAGGACAGAGGCTGGAACAAACGCCCATATGTGAAATAGTGTTGTCATACACCAAGTAAGTTGCGGGTGTTACAGGATAGTCTGCAACATACCTTTAGTCAGGAATATAAAGTCAGAAACACTAACGAATGTAGCCATGTACTGATAGCACTCAACACACACTGCCAGTTATATATCTGACACATGACCTGCATGGTGGACAGACAAATCATAACAGGCATACCTCTGGCCATCATGTGGATAGTCCCACAGTTGAGAGCTATGCAGACAGACTGCATTCCATGTTAAACTAGTATGTACACACAAACCATGTAACACTGGTGCTATACAATGCATATAACAACACTACTCACACTCTGTCTGTAGTTCTGGAACCTTATAGAAATATGTAGCTGGCCTGAGTCTGTGCTATACAATGCATATAACAACACTACTCACATTCTGTCTGTAGTTCTGGAACCTTATACAAATATGTAGCTGGCCTGAGTCTGCAAGTTCTCTTGTAAGAGGTTTTGCTACCTTTTGTCTGTAACACTGCTGCTTACACACAGGAAGGATGTCCACTATACAGGAAAGGTAAAGGGACCACGCCCACATGATGTAGGGATTTATAGTAGTGGGTTGCCATGACAGTGGTAATTGGAAGTACTACACAGCACGCTGCATGCAGGTAGCAAGTGGAGGACACTGATTGGTGCAGAGGCCATCACCTGATCATATGCATCACCTACAAAAGCCATGCTGCAATCTATTCAAAGCAACTCAATCCATTTACTGGAGAGAGAGAAAGTGTGAAACGAACAAACAAATAAACAAACAAACAAACTAAGAAAGAAAGCAGGCTAAAGTCAAAGGCAATGGAGAAAAAAAAACTTACAAGGAAACTATCCATAACAGACCTCATTCCCAGAACAGGTATGTGAAGTATATATGCATGTAATTGACTGTAGTACTTGGTCCATAATAATGGGATAGTTGATGTGGAACAATTTATATGTGCCATTAGGTGTTGTTGTTGTAATCATGTTCAGCTGAACAACTGCTATGGACAATAGAGTCTGTTCCTGTGGGTAGTGGGCCATACCCATCAACCGTGCAGAGCAGCACTGACTGATAAGATGTAAGCCATCATAGTGTGTGTTGTGTAATGGGAAGTATGTATATTACATGGCCAATAGCTGGTGGTGGAAGTAATGCCATAATGATGGACACATGGGTTCCAGAGCCCACCACTTGCAAGACACTCAAGTTAACATGTAATGTAGCATGCTGAAATGCCATAGATGGATAATAGGCTTACCTGCAATCTGTCCCTATATATACCCCCCTAATGTTAGGCTGTGTCCATATGTGGCATCTGCCTGTGTTGTAGGAAGGCAGAACAGTGCAGCTGTGCAGGAAGGAGAGTTAAAGATTGTGAACATGATGTCTGAATGTACCCCATATATATATATACATATATATATATATATATATATATATATATATATATATATACACACACATGCATGTCTACAGATATACAGACACCTATATGTATACACCTATATATATATATATATATATATATATATATATATATATATATATATATATATATATATATATATATATATATATATATATATGTATATACAAACACATATATACAATGTTTTATATATATATATATATATATATATATATATATATATATATATATATATATATATATATATATATATATATATGTATATATATATATATATATATATATATATATATATATATATATATATGTGTGTGTGTGTGTATGTTTACATATATGCAAACACACACACACACACACACACACATATGTATATAAATACATGTCCCCTATATTTCCATCACAGTGCTGCATGCTATGTGTGAGGGAACATCACACATATCAATACACACAAATATATATATATATATATATATATATATATATATATATATATATATATATATATACAGCTGTGTGTGCAACATCGATGGCTATGTCACATGTGAACCCCTTGTTGGGACCACATTGTCCTTGTCTGTGAAGGTGGGAATGGGAATTTGGGGAAGGATAGCAGGTATATTTGTGGAGGTGGGTTGGGTTGGTAGATAGAGAGGACAGATTACAGGGGGGGTATATGACACATGTGGTGGGTAAACACCCTGGATAGTGGGTGTGGCCTGTGATGTGGAAGCCCCATAAGCCCCCTTATGGAAACAATGGGAAGAAGGCCCCCACCCATTGCTAGTCACAACAGCAGCTCCATGGCCCTGAAGTTGCCTAGCCTGGAGGCTGAGCAGGAGGAGCATGTGGACCCTGCGATTGTGTACTGAGGACCTCAAGATGCTGTAGCACATCCCACAAGTCTCTGTGGAGCTCCCTATACAACAGACCCTGGACCTGACCTCGAATGACAGGATCATGTCTGTGTGTGCCCTCGGGGAGGGGACACCATCCCCTGAGGTGATTCCACCTGAAAGTAGTGCTGGCCAGTAGATGAGAAGGCCCCAGGGTGGGTCCCACATGTGATGTGGCCTGGTACCATGGCCAGATGAGGTGAGAGATGGATCTGCTGGCAACGGTTCCCTAAACATGCTATTGTGTCACTGTTATAGAGCATATGTGGGTAGTAATAGTCCACACAATCCTGGATCATGTCCAAATGCATGCGTAGATATCCCCAATAACACATAATGACAGATGTGCAGCAATCACATAACAAACAGACCATATGCAAATATAGAACCATAGTGGCCCTTACAATGGCATGTGGGTGACATTGCTTGTAACAGGTCAGCAATGATAGTGTCCCCACAGCGAACATGGCTACAAACACATAGCAGAAAATGTGGTATAATACAATATATGTCCCAACGGTAGGTAAGCTGTAGCCGTACCTACTGAGTTGTGTGAACAGTTTGTTGTCACAGATATGGTGTGGGGGGGCAGAGATGTGTATTAAGATCTATGGTAACCTTGCTGTATGAGTTGCTCAGACCTGTTTCCATCTTTATGTCTTTCAGGCAAGATATCACATGGCTAGTTACTGGTGTATTCAGGAGAAGAAAATGAAGTCATCATCATCCACCTGGTAGACCAATACCAGGTGCTCTTTGGCAAGACAGCCCATGAGCAGCAAGAGTGGATTGCCTGTGGAACAATCTAGTCCACAGGGTCAATGATGTCAGCCTGCATGACCGTAATTATGAGCAGGTCCGGCATCATTGCAGCAACCTGCTTCCCAATACCTGTCGGTGTGCTGCTGCCATCTGGGGGATCACCTTGCAATGGGGGGGTCATGCCATCCATCCCCCCAATATGTGTTGAGGAGCTCCTCATCCGCCTCTTGGCACCTGCCCGCCCGCACATGCAACAACTGTATGAGACCATAGTGGGGGTGGGTACTACCCAGACACCAGCTGAGGACTGTGCAGGTAAGGCCACAGGCCACATCAGTAGACCACTGTTGCGTATGTATCCTCATCTGTACAAGTAGAGTAGGCATATGTAAGATGGCATATATATATATATATATATATATATATATATATATATATATATATATATATATATGTCTGTTGCTGTGTAGTAGTAATAAACAGATGCGCATAAGCTGTAGTATTGTGAACTTGTACTGTTGTACTGTAATGCTACACCCACCCTGTAGCAATGCCACAGCTGTGGCTACTGACATCACATCTCTCAAACACTTATGTAGGTCCCTCTGGTATACTACCAAGGCAGCAGCCTGTAGCTGGTGAGTATGGTTTATATTCATGCTTGCCACTACACCGATCATGTAATGGCTACGGTATATTCCATGCACACATCTAACACACCTACCCATAATGCATGCCATACATGTTCATGTATTGTTGCTGTGCATGCTGCATGCTGCATATGTGCATGTATTGTTGCTGTGAAATGCACTGCATCACAGTGGTGACCATGATGGTGTATCTGAAGGGTATGTCAGACACCTGAAATATAACTAACATCCTGTCATTGTGAAATGTGTTCACAGGGAGGAACATAATGGTGGGACACATGGCCTACAGTAGGGGCATGTATGAAACATCACCCTTATACAGTGGTATAACATTGTATATACCTGTATTACAATGGAAACTGTTACAGATCTACACTACAGCATATCATAATACTGTGGTCCACAACCTTTAAAATCTGCAATATGGTCCCAACATGAGCAATCAGTGAGTAATACGGAATCGTAGGTTAGGGCAGCAAATATGGGGAATACATACCTTCACAAACACTGGAAGCATATGTGAGGTAATGACTGCATGCATTTGCCATGGAAATGCAACTTTTAGCAAGTACACATCCCCAGTGTCACACCACATGTTGGTCTGCTGTCCAAGATGTTTGGCCATCAAATGTGCACACTTACCTGCAACAGAGGCAGGTGTGGCTTGCACAAATCTTACATGACATGCCATGGGCCCCATACTCAACAGGTAGTACCCATGAGCTGGGCATGTAGCCATACCTCACCATTGCATATGCCATGGCAAACAGTGCAGACAGTCATTTATGTGGCAAGGATGTATGGGACAGGAATGATGTAGGAAATAAACAGATAGCCATCCAAGGCAAATGATAGCACATGTAGCAAATGGTCATGCGGGCTGCCCAGTAACACACCACAACACTGAGGGGGTTGCAGGAATGTTCAACAAGTACTGGCTGTGCAGTATCCATGTCAGCAATTGCCTGGACTCTGCAAGTGTGTGGCCTATGGATTAGGGTAATCAGATGTGGCAGTTGTACCACAGGAAACATCAGCCAGGCCTCTCTACAGGTAGTGTATGCATAACAAAAGAGGTTCCCAACAGTCATGCATTGCAATGTGTACTGGTGTACTATGACTACATTGGAGACAGTATCATGTAAGATACATGTGCTGCACAACCAATGCCTCACCCCAACTCAGCCCCACCATCCCCATCTGTACTGTGCCAGTGTTAGTGTACATCTGTATGTTTGCCATTTGTTAGCTGGGACTAGGCTGTTACATGTGGTGTTCAATGTTTGGGACACTGCAAACTGATACATGTGTAGACCATAGTTGTCAAGCATCTGCAAAAAGGCTTTAGGTGGGAGGGGGTGTCATCATGACACACCAGTGCACTGCAGCAGGGATCCTGAGGATGCTAAAAATGGCTGTATCTGCACACAGTCAGGTTCAGAAACTGTGGCAGATGTAACCCTGACTCCACAGCAATAGTGACGGCAGTGTGTGAACTCCAAGGGATGTGCACATGAGTTGACCTTGCAATCATGCAGAGTTGGGGGACATGTGTAGGGCAGACTGACCATATACTGGCAAATGCAGATGGACCATGCTAGTATACCCCTGCCAGGAATAGTGACTGCTGTAGTGCACATAACAATATGTAGTGCACATAACAATAGGTGCAACAAACTGTCATAATAAGGGCGTGCACACATATGCACCCACGAAGTGTATGCATTGTGGTCAGCATCTGCACACCTAATACATTTGTTAGACACTGCATGTGAATGTACAGGACATATGTTACATATCAGGCTCATGTAATGTTAACATATGTGGTGATGTAGCCCCATGGCATATCAAGGAAGAGTGTGTCATATCCATAAGGTTGTGTACACTCCCCATAGCCACTGTAAGGTTTGACGGTTGTCAGTGTAATAGTATCGTATTGGCCATACATGCACCGCTGATGTTGAGATCTGTAAATCAGACATCAGGCATTCACAAATTATATCTGTCCACATATCATCCCAGGTATGTGTTGGACAAACACATAGGGGCTGTGAGCATTAGAGCAGACATAACTGACACAGTAATACACATTCAGCAATGGTGTGTAAACCTGTGAGGTATGGTGCACAGTACATGGCAGGGTGCAGAACAGGTGCATTGCAATACTGTGTACATGGGTGCAGTGTTTTCCTGGGGAAGTTGCATCACCTACTAACACAGCCCATGCATCACACACATGTATATTGTTGCTAGCATAGATTGACTATAGCTGCACTGCATGCTGTTGAGTATCATATGTTATGCATATTGACAGATGGGTAATGGGAGGTCTGTGTGTACTATCTTTGTGCAACCTCACCTGTAGGTGTGTGTGTGTGTGTGTGTGTGGGGGGGGGGTTATTTTGTCTGTAAGTGCAATCAGGTGGAGTAGAGGGGGATTGATGCATGTAAGATGTGTGTGTGCATGTGTGTGTTTGTGTGGGTGTCCATATATGCACATGTGTGATTGTGGGGTTGTTCATACATCAGTACTTCCCTTTGGAATCGTGCAGCACATGGACATGGACTGACACATGAGACACCAGGAATACTTGTCTGATATGTAATCACAGGACAGCTGATAGTATAATAAGGTCTGTAGCATGGAACATGCATTGGGAGGGAAACTAGACACCTGGTATACCCTTAAAAGTGCAATCAGCAGAAAGGTAAATGACTACCCATGTATGCAGCACTACATATGCATTTGGGGAATTACTAGACAACACCAGGGAGTGTATGTATGTATATATATATATATATATATATATATATATATATATATATATATATATATATATATATATATATTTATATTTATATATATATTACTGTTGTCCACATGATAAGTTGATTGAGCAGCAGATCTGGCATGTACTGAGCAATAGTTACGTATGACACTCCAGTGCGTGACATCATGGAGTGGACGTAGTAGCCCCTAACATATGGGGGCCATGCTCATGATGTCTGGACATACCCAGGGTGAACACTGGATGACAGCGGTGAGGCGAGGCCTTGGAAAATCTACTCCACTCAAGTCAAGGAGATAATGGAGTAACAGGTCTTGTGTTGTGAACACTTGTCTGGGCATTTAGAGGAATGATAAGTTAATGAGTGGTATTAATGAGTGTATGTTACTAAGTGTGATGCATGATGGGGAACATACGTGAATAAACTTGGGACTGTCTGTAAACTCAGGGACAGGTAGGCATTATGGTGGAAATCTAGGGTGTGTGTGTATGTGTGTACTGTTATGCAATGCTGTACAGGTCTTAAAGTGCATTTCTTGTTTTCCCCTCACAGGTGGCGAGGTGGGTCAGGGTACCTCCTGTATGCATTCTGATGTTGGTTCCATGATGATAGGACTGTTGAGGCACAGGTGGGGTTGTCATAGGCTGAAACTGCACCATTGTTTGACATCCCCCCTGTTATCCACCCCACCCCCATACACAGTCACAGTGTCTATAGATACCCCATCACCAGTGGCCATAGCAGAGAGACAGTTGGCAGTTGGTGGCAGTGTACAGGAGAGTGTGGTATCTATGCCTGCTGTGTCTGGACACAGCAGGCATAGCCAGATGACTGGCAGAGCACCACATAGGCAGATGTACCCGTGTGCTTGTGGGAGGACTGCTGGTCATCATGCCCCTGGCAGAAGTGCCACAACTGGTACCACCAAATGCATGTTTCAGACTGTCATGGGGGTGCAGGCACATATGGAAATGTACACCAGACAGGGCCTGAAGCTGCAGAGGGCTGCTCTTTCATCTGTAAGTGACAACTTCTATGAACTTGCAGGAGCCCTTCGTGATTATACCAAGGCATGGATAGATGGTTGGGTGAGATGGTGGGCCTCATTGACCTTGGATTGTCCATGCTAGAACATGGGGTGGGAGTGGGGTGACAGATGTGTGGACATAGGCCATCAAATCCAACAGCTGACAGTCAAAGTGGATATGTAAGGACACCAAGCCATTCCCGCAGTGGCAGTACTAGCAACAGCACTGCAGGGGGGGGGGCGCTGTCCACACCACATCAGGCCATGTGCATGTGGCCCTGGCCAGTCCCAGGAGGGACCTGGTTCCAGCGGACATATGTCATCATCAGGGGAGAGTAGCACATCAAGGCCTGTACCTGGACATGCCCATGGAACCTCTGGCACACACAGTCTGCGTGTCCATGGCCAGAGGCAGTGAACTGCACACCCTGCCAGGTATGGTCTGCAGCCATTCATGAAACACCTGTATAGGGCAGCCACATGGCAGAACTGTACACATGCATACCCATATACTATACAAACACACCTAGAGCAACACCATAACCACACACACCATATCACCATGCCCATATCATCAAATGACACCCCTCACCCACACACATGGTGTCAAATGTATGGCCCACCCTCAGTCTCTGGCAAACCAACAACACACCCTGTGCATATGATGATGCCTGTGCCACATCCCTGTCATCCATAACATCGATGCAGGGACAGGCTAATATGGTTCTGATGCACATGGTGACTGTGCTACAGTGTACCAATGTACTGCTTTGTAACATGTCAGCAGTAATATTTAATGCTTACATGTCAGGTAGTGCAGCTGTCCAGCCTTGATGCATTATAGCTGTTAGTAACACTGAGTGAGTGTGGTCTCCATAATGTTACACACTTGTGTTGTAGGTGTACATGTGTCAGCAGGAGGATGGTCTGCTGTCATATTCCACAAGGGGTATAGCACTGTGGTGACACCATGGCTGTGACATATCCTGGGTACAATTGAACACATGTAACAGGTCTGTATAACAGTTACTGTCTGTGCCATATGGACAGGTGCCCCCCTGGGACATGTATGATCAGCAATCTGATGTAGATCCCTCCACATACACAAAATCTCTTACCTGGCAACACTGGGACTAGACCCCTACCTAGGTATGTAATGCTACGGATGTGTGTTGCTTTCACTGCACACACCACAGCATTTAGGATGAGGTATGTTCCAGGTTACATGTTACATGCAGAACATCCCCAGGCATGTACAGTATGGTAACTGGGGATGTAATGGTTGTATATGGACAGTACATAGTGTGACATACCATCATATACACATTAACAGACACATAACATGCAGACAAACATCCGAGAGACCTGAGCCTGTCAGTAGTAACTAACTTGTCAGTGTGTCCAGTATGTTACAGGTAGGTTGCACACAGCATATACATAACTGGGCTGTATTGTTTTATCAGTTACCCGTATGGTTGATGGTGACAGTGGTGACCATACAGTGGTACATGGGACATGTACCGGGGGTACCATGGTGTAATGACAGTGTACGCAGCACCTACACCCCACTGTGGATATTGTACACACTGGAACCCATGATGACAATCTGACATACCCACCATCACACATTGACCATGACTGCAATACAACCCATTGTCTATCCCAACAGTGGTACTACAGGGATATGCATCTAATGCACAAGCCACAGGCATAGTAATGTGATGCATTGTCATGCCCCACCTATGGGCAGCAACATCACTATCAATAATACTGTGTGGCGATGCATATTGTAATAGGAGTATGTGGCCTCAGAATGCTGTACCCTACAGATATACACACATGCACACATACACACACTTGCCAGAACTCAGTGGGCATCCCATGCCTATTAACTCATTTGTACAACAGTGTTGTGCTGGTACAGCAAGGCTCAGGTAGCTGTTAGGGAGAGGAGCATAACAGGGTACATGTAATGTCCAGTACAGCAACAGCCACATCTAACTATGGCAATGGGTGTTGCGGTGGGTGTGAAGGCCCTCATGGTATTCTCAACTACAGGTGTACTAACACACAGACACTGATATCCTTAGTAATGCACACATACACATTTGTCAGTACTGTAATATAGTAATATGTATGCCATTACTACATTTTGGCAGCCCTCACTGGCATGTGCTATACAGACAGTAGTCTACAGTTACTTTCCACATGTCAGATCATTATCCAGTAGGGGATATATACTGTGACATAGCTCACACACCAGGAACATGACAGTGAAGCCTCAGAGTCCATCTATGCTTGCAGGGGTTCTTGTTGCTAGTACTACAATTAGCAATCTACCCTTGCTTGGGAAAGCACTGTCAACAGTAGTAATGGCACTACCCTTGTATGTAACACATACACATGGATAAGAGTGATGTACAGGTCTTATATTCTCGAGTGTCCCAGACATGACACTTACACCCCTTGCTACTGTAATGACAACACACAGATGCATGTTTTGTACATGGCATTACATACACTTATTACAGATGTCATTACCCTGATATATTATCAGACTGGGATGTGAGCACTGTTTACCAGGGCTGACCTATGCTTTGCAGGTGTCAGCATTGCTGCAATATAACAGCTAAGCAGATTTGTGCAATGGTAAGTGAAGCCTACATGGTATAAGTGCCCATATATTTAACCATACCTTAGCACTGCTTAGCTTCACCCAAACCCGAGGAAACTTGCTAAAAGTTGCTCAAAAGTGCCTTACCCACTCTGTATCCAGCAGCCCTTATTCTGCCCAGCAACAAAATAAACAACCCTTGCAGGACTTGAACCCAGGACCCTGTATACTAAAGTCAGAACAGTTAACCAGTATGAAATGACAGCTGTGAAGCCAGTTGTTGTTTTTCCAATATATCTGTCAGTACACATATTGAAAAGTATTGAACATTTGCTGTGACTTCTACAATTGTGTAGTACTTGTTAGTGATATTACTGTTGCATCACATATGTTGTTATATCTAAATATACACATAGATACATATGGTGTGATACATCTAGGAAGGTATACACAACAGTAATGCTTACACATGACAAGGATATGGCTATATGCATATACATATGTAGATATATGTCTACATGTACATACACATACATATTCATATATATGTATTTATACACATATGTATAGTGCATCATATATATGACCATTTATAGATCTCTCTCTCTCTCTCTCTATATATATATATATATATATATGTGTGTGTGTGTGTGTGTGTGTGTGTGTGTATGTACATCATATATGTACAGATATACCTGTTTATGTTGATATATATGTAGATATCTATAACTATATGTGCATATATATCTAAACAGATATGCCTATTTATGTTGATATATATATATATATATATATATATATATATATATATATATATATATATATATGCATATGTATCTATATATCTGTATATCAGTAGACATATATTGCTGTGTATATATATATATATATATATATATATATATATATATATATATATATATATGTGTGTGTTTGTATATGTGTGTATATATATATATATATATATATATATATATATATATATATTTACATACACACACACACACACACATATATATATATATATATATATATATATATATATATATATATATATATATTCATATATTATGTAGATATGTATCTATCTATATAGCTATATAGATATATGGATATATCTGTCTATATACATATATGTTTACCATATGTCCAGAACATGGAGTGGTGTCCTATCTTAGCACCAGTAGTCTCAACCTCTTAGTGCAAGGGATGTCATGTATGTTTTGCAGGTATATATGTAGACTGTTGCTACTGTAACAGGGGTTGTCTTAACAGACATGTTGTGCAGGGGAGGTCACATCTGCTTCTGACATGTACGTCATCAGTTACTGATAGAAATCCTAAGGACATCATAGTACAGTACCACTGATAGCACAATAATGATCCTGTGGACTACAGCAGAGATGTGACCAATATATGTGGACAGTCTGGCATTCTCTGGTCAGTCTAGAGGTGTACACAGATCCCCTTCATGCGTGACATGTGGACCAAGCCTGACAATGTGGATGCTAACACCCATGTACATGGGTATATCATGTAAATACTGGACCACATATGCCCAAACAGTTTATGCATTCACACACTCCTGTCTGTCCTGACACATAATAATTGGTGGTGCAGAGGTCACATGGCCACATACTACCCAGTAGTTAGTGACTTACATCCGTACAGAATCCCTCTGCTTTGTCAGACATACGCAACAGTTATGGTGGCCTGGCAGCAGTACGTCTTGCAAATATCTGGACATAACATCACACTGGGTAATTACACTAAGCTGCTAGGCATGTAACAAAGCACTGTGCAAACTACAGGCAGACTGCCACAACACTGGACTACATTTTGTATGGGGGAATACAGATGTACCTGCAAATATAGCAGGCTCTATAGGCATGTCACAGCACAGAATAACAGACACCTGTGAGAAAGGGCATACCCACAATCTATGTGAACAGAGCGACAGCCACATATTGTACGCAAGCTTAATATGACATTATATGGACTGTCTGATAAACACCATCCTCATATGTGCCACTCACATACTAACCCTACATAAACAGGGTCATGACACAGTGTGGTCCAGTGCCTGTCTGTGGTATGGGACACGTGTATGTTTGGCCTTACAAACATGTGAGCCAATAGGGTACCAGACACTGAAGCAGCATGTAACATCAGACAGAACAGGACCAAGAACAATGGCATCAGTCACACTCTGTACACAGGCCAAGGTATGTATTCGCAATACATATGCTGTCGATAATCACCATAAGTACACAGACATCACTACTGTACACACAACCACAGAATGCCCAGGTTAAGTCCTCAGAAATAACCTCTACTATACATAACATGTCTAGCAGTCTGATATCTGACTGGCTTGTTATCCGGTATGATGTCAATAAATAATGGTGTACAGAACATATGCACCTCTTACTGCATGACATATGTACAGAGGTTGACAGACTTGTGGTTGGAGCCACAAACACTGGTCCAGTATTGGCAGGTTGCTGTGATACCCTTATACATTTACTGTTGTAACAGGGTTTGTCGTGACATATGTCCTATGAGGGATATGATGTCAGTAACTCTCATGGTTGTCATCATGTACTGACTGCAATCCTCAGACTATACTTCTGCAGTTCTAGGATAGGTGATCTGTGAGTAACACAAGAAACATAAGACTCCAAACACTGCCCACTCTACAGATAACCCTACAGATGGGAGTTTCCTCAAACACATAACACTGTCATGACAAGTATTAAATCATGTAGACCAGCCATATCCACACACACCCTGTTAAACCAACATTACTCCAAATGCAGAAGAGCAACACTTACATTCTGTAGTCATGTATGACAAATCCCACTCCTGTTTGTTGGCCTGTCTCCACAATGTATGTTGTTAGAGGTAAATCCCAATACCATCTGAGATGCTGTTTGCCAAACACTGACATGAGGTCCTGCTCACAGTGAATGAACAGGCCAAACACTCACATGATGTTCCTAGATAAAGTAGTGTGTTTCCATGTAATTGGCTATGGGAATGTTACCACAGCTGTTCCACATGCAATCAGCTAATGGTGGACTGCAATTCATGCAGAGGCCATCAGCTGATCATGAGCATCACTTACAAAACACAAGCTGCTGCCTAAGCAAAGCACGTGGACTTCTCCACATCCACCATGTTCTGTGACATGTGGAAGTGTAACTGTGGTATCTGGGGCACATTATGTACACATATTGTTATCATCAGATGTGCCATTCCTGGCCTCATGTGGTGGGAACTGGCAATGGGCACCAGGTTGACCCTGCACCTACATTGACAGTATGATACAAGTATTCCCTGGTATCAGTGGCATCTGTCTATACAGGACATGTGTTTAAGGCATGGTATGTCCTTTCTGGGTTACATTTGATGGCACTACAGTTGTTGCAGGTGTCCAGTGGGGAACATAGTGAAGGAGCATTGTCTGCAAATATGTGCCTATTGTAGTGATGGGACAGGGTGCCATGCCCTCTGTAGTCCACTGCAATCACACCATGGTTACTATCTGGGGGTAATATGTAGGGAACTGCCAACAAAGTGGTTGTTGCCTAGCCGAGTGTGTTTGTGTATGATACATGGGTTGAGAGCATTACAAGGATTGCCTAAATTGTTTGCCAGGCCTTGATGTCACATGTAGGGGTATGGAATGTCAACCCCAGTCTCTCTGATGTTTGGCATCTGTTATCCTTGTAAGGTGGACATTGTGACATTTAATAGGCCCACCATATAATATATTTGCAAAACCCACTCCACAATGAGTCCAGTTGTTACACACTCACAGCCACCTCCACACAGGATACGAATGACAAACACAGACACACACACACACCGAGTCTCACAGTTGCCATGTCTGGGATCGGAACCCTTACATCACACTACAGCATTATGCAGTTATAGCATGCACCATAGAGATTACTAAGCTACTCCTTCCCCAAAGGTGTAGATCAAAGTGAATGACATCAGCAGGCTTGCCAAAGAAGGGCAATGGAGGCTGTAGTTAATGTGAATGGCCTCAATAGCATTGCTCCCTACAAACACACACAAACACACACACACACACACACACACACACACACACACACACACACACACACACACACACACACACACACACACACACACTTGCCATGTCATGGAATATAACCCCTACCAAGCTAGTATATCACACTACAGCATTACGCTGTTATAGGATGCACCATGGAGATTACTGGGCAACTTTTTCCCCAAAAGTGTATTTCACAGTGAATGACATCAGCAAGCTTGCCAAAGAAGGGCAATGGAGGTTGTAGTGAATGTGAATTGCCTCAAAAGCATTGCTCCCTACACAGACAAACACACAAACATTTACACTTGCCATGTCTGGGAATAGAACCCCTACCAAACTAGTATATCACACTACAGCATTATGTTGCTATAGGATGCACCATAGAGATTACTGGACTACTCCTTCCCCAAAGGTGTATTTCAAAGTGAATGACATCAGCAGGCTTGCCAAGGTTGGGCAATGGAAAGTGTAGTTCATAGGTTCATAGGGTCATACGTTGATACTAGGCTATCAGCCCTAGGGTCTATACATGCCTAGGCATGACAATTCTCTGACCATGACTTCCCACAATATATACTTCCCTGCACCCCTGCCTAGCACGGCAGCTGACATGATTTCTGGGGTAAATGTCCTATCTCCCATCCAATCATCCAGGGTCCTTTTGAAGAGGGCAGTCTATTCCAGAGTCTGGGGAGTCTCTGGGTCAGGCACACTTCCCTCCTGCACGCATTGTTCATTGTGATGACAGGATTTGGATCCCTGGAGCATGTGGCTGTGAGGGTCAGTAATTCTGTAGGTGTAGCATGTCCAACAGCTGTGGGTTTGACATGGCATGTTATGTTAAGAAGAGATCACCTCTGACAACACAATATGTGACAGAGTATAGCTGGATGATTTACAGACGGTCAGCATAGGGCATCTGGTTTAGGCCTGTGGTCATTTCATGAGGTATGTCTGCAGCCTCCCTACTTGTAGCAGACATCTTGTGAAGTACATACGTAACAGGCCGTTGTTGTCTGTACTGGGTTTACTGAGAGATGCCTACGGTGGGACAGTGGGCTCCTTTTCCTGAATGTAAAGTCTTTAGTGGGAGGTGTGTCACATAGGTGGGTTTCCTGACTGTTGTGGTGATGTGGTTATGAAAGGAGAGACCACCGTCCACCTGTGTCCCTAAGTCTCTTATCACACTTTAGGTGTCTAGTGTACTGCCACCTATGTGGTACTTCTTAGGTACATGTCCCTTCCCAATGGGGATACCTATATATTTCTTTGCATTGATCTTGAGGCCATGACTCAGGCACCAAGCACGTCTTTCTGTAAGGCCCTTCTGTAGAATATCCACATCATGTGGGGATTCAATATTGGCTCCCAGTGTGCAGTCATCTGCGACCTTTATTTGCCAGTGTTCCTTACTGTTGGACTGTACTTCAGACCAGTAGATGCCAGACACAGGTGGTGCCAGGACTGCATCCTAAGGTACTCCAACTGTCACTTATCTGGGGCTCAGGTTGGTGTCACCTACAGTTACAGTGTGGGTTGTATCAGTACAGCAGTTGGCAGCCCATCAGGTGACATTGGGATTCATGGCCAGCTTGATACATTTATCTATGATTCCAGACTAGGGGATGGGGTCAAAGGGCTTGGTGAGGTCCAGATAGGCTGTGTGAACCACCTTATCCTTGTCCACGACT
Source organism: Protopterus annectens (assembly GCF_019279795.1). NCBI lineage: Eukaryota > Metazoa > Chordata > Ceratodontiformes > Protopteridae > Protopterus > Protopterus annectens. Next base: position 929,358,003 of record NC_056745.1, read on the forward strand.
CTGGAGATGGAGTCACAGTTGTCATTCAGGTTGAGGTGACATGATTGGCACTTCACAAACCACACCTGGTTAGGGTCCAGTGTTTGCAGGTTACCAATGCCTTTGTTTTAATTTCCATGACAATACATTCCATGACCTTGCAGAGCAGGCATGTCATACTGCTGGCGCTGTAGTTCCCAGAATCCAAGGTGGATCCCCCCTTGTGGACTGGGATAACTGTAGCTGTGTTCCACACAGTGGGCATGAAACCTGAAGTGTGGCTATGATTAGACATGGCATGTAGGTGAGGTGCTAGTGCAGTTTGTAGCTCATGTAGTACACAGCCCAGGATGTTGACTGGTCCCATGGTTGTAGTTGTCATAGCTCTGCAGAGTGTGATTTTTACCTATGTGGCCATTATTACCGGCATATGGCAATCTATCTGTGTTGAGATGGGCCCTTTAGGGTTTAGGAGGGGGGTGCAATTGGCACTGAATCAATCTTCCAGGATATTGGCAATATCCCTGGGAGGAGTAGATTTATTACCATCCTGTTGTAGCTCACAGCAGTACTGAGCATTGCCATTTAGTTTCCTCACATAGCTATGGAACGGCTTGCAGGTGTCTTTGGCATCTGTGGCTATATAATGTTCATAACTAGCCTTGGTGGATGTTATGAGGGGTCACTGCCTTCTACTGTAGCTCATAAGGGAGTATTTTGCAACCTGGAAAGTCCCTCATTTCTGCAAGAGTTCCCTCCTTTTGTTGTACAGTATGTTTATGGCAGGGGGCTACCACATTGGCATATTTTTTTTGGATGAGGAGCGTCTTGGTTCAATATTGGATGGCACGATTCATGCACGAGTGGATGTGCTAGTACAGTGCCTTCATGTATGATTCAGCAGTTGTCCTTTCAGTTCCCTTCTGCATGGGTGTCATGATGTTAGTCACATATGACATGTGTAGCATTGACATTGGCTTTGGAGATATGTGTTATGGAGGTGTCCTTACTGGGGTGTGGGGGATGGATGTTGATGTTAAGGGTGATTAGCACATGGGCATACCTGACCACCAATGGGGTGAACATATGTGTGGAGCATTGATGTCCCATGTTGGTAATGACCAGGTCTAGGATATTTGACCCCCTGGTGGGAATATGGGTTACTTGATCCAGGGCATTGGGAATTATGACTTCCAAGAACCGTTGGGCACATGTGTTGGTACACAAGTAGTTTTCCCAGTTAATGGCAGGGTAGTGTAACTCACTCAGTATTAGGGTGTTTGCTTGTATCATAATATTTCACAGTATGTTTCAAAGGCTGTAGTGGGTATCATGGGGCATGGTGGGATCTGTAGCAAACTATACAATTTGGAATGCAGTCTAACCTACTGTTAGTTGCACCAGGGTAGTTCAGACACATTCTGTTGGGCAAGTAGCCTGGCGGTGTGAATATCCTTGGTGAATATGGACACTCTTCCACCTTTATTGTTTTGGTCCTGGTTTGGTGGCCAACAGATGTGGTGAGAGCTGTATCTGGTATTGGAGGGGTGCGCTTTGGAGGCTTGGATCAGGTCTCGGTTACTGCACAGTTATCAATGTTCTCCATTTGTAGGTGTGCGTAGTGACTGTGAATGGCCAAAAAGAAATTGCTCCCTACACACACACTACCAAACATACACACAGTTTCACAGTTGCCATGTCTGGGCATAGTACCCCTACCTAACTAGTTTATCACACTACAGCAGTATGCAGTTATAGGATGCGCCACGGAGATTACTGGGCTACCCCTTCCCCAAAGGTGTATTTCAAAGTGAATGACATCAGCAGGCTTGCCAAAGATGGGCACTGGAGGTTATAGTGACTGTGAATGGCCTCAAAAGCATTACTCCCTACACAGACAACCACACACACAAATACACAAACATCCACACTTGCCATGTCTGGGAATATAACTCCTACCTAACTAGTATATCACACTACAGCATTATGCAGTTATAGGAAGCTGCACAGAGATTACTGGGCTACTCCTTCCCCAAAGGTGTATTTCAAATTGAATGACATCAGCAGGCATGCCACAGTACGGCATTTGAAATTGTAGTGAGTGTGACTGGCCTAAAAAGCATTGATCCCTACACAGACAAACAAACACACACACACACGCACACACGCACACACACACACACACACACACACACACACACACACACACACACACACACACACACACACACACACACACACACACCCACAGTTGCCATATCTGAAATTAGAACTCCTACCTAACTAGTACATCACACTAAAGCATTACGCAGTTATAGGATGCACCACACAAATTAATAGGCTGCTGCCTCCCCAAAGGTGTATTTCAAGGTGAATACATCAGCAGGCTTGTCATAGTAGGGTAATGGGAAGGGTAGTGTGTGTGCATGGGCCATAACCCATTCATCTAGAGGCAGACACACTACACTCAGGCACACGCAGGTTTATATTCCACAGGTATGTGTATACAACTGATAGATGACTACTGACTTGTACAGTCATGTTGCACAGTTAGCACTAGCACCACATACACTATAATGCTGAGGGATTCCAGAGGCAAATGTCTATGGTGATTGACATTTGCACATCATGTGGTTTTAGCCAATTGGATGTGTGCAGGGTGGGACAGGCCTCATGATGGAAGGGTCTTTGTCACTGTCACTCTCTTCCACACACTTGTGTATGTGTACTTTTGGCCTATTATAGTGTGTTGTCCTTGGATATATGTGTGTATTCCTATCCAATGTGTGTGCAAAGCATGACTGGTGTGTACTGAGGAGTGTATGTACTAACATCTGAGACTGTCAAATATGTATGGTCCACTGTTGCCAGACATGGGCTTCATTATTAAGTGTGTGAGCATGCCCAGTATGACCTTCTGTACTGAATGTGTGAATCCATTCCAGGTAGATTGTACTCCAGCGCAGACATTTGTATTCGACACCTACAGCTAGCAAACTGTTTCTGCAGGATATCTGTAGATCAGTTTACAATATGCTGTCAAAATGGGAAAAGGATTGTGGGTTACTGTAGGTAATTGTGTTTGTGCTGCTTCTGATACATGGTCCTGGTGTTAGCAGAGATATTCAGACATATGTACTGTTATACACTTTGATGTTTTAAGTCATTAAGTACTATCAGGTAGACATATTTGCTTGCAGTGATGTCCTGGGGAACACAGGGTGAATGCAGCTGTGTCCAGTATGGTGGTCAGCAGCCTTCATATTCTTGCACACTCATTCCATTCTGGAGGGGAAGCTGCAGACACTTGCTGCTGGGTCTGTATAAATGGTTCAGCACCTTGGTACAGTGGTGGCAGAGGATCCCATGCTTGTACATCAATCAACATGACAGTATGGCCATATCTTGCTGTGGTGATACCTCACAGCTGTACAGATTTACACAGGTTACCCAGAGGCAGGGGTCATAATTCTGGACATTACTCCTACACATTTTAGTTTACAAGCTAGTTTGTAGCCACCCATTCTTGTGTTTGCAGCCAGGGATAGTATGTGCACACGGCTGAGTTTTGGACTTCACACACTCCATGCCACCCATGCTCCCACCCCCCTCTATCATTCTATCCTCTTCCATACATTATGTGAACATTCTTTGATATTTTCCCTATAGTTATCACTTCATCACAGCAGTAATTTGGTGTTGGTCCACAGTTCATGCAATAGGACATGGTGGACATGCTACTGTGATTTGTCCACATGGCCTTGCATTTGGGTTCTGTGGACTGTGTTAAGTTGTTATTTGGGAGTCCATGACATAACATGCATTGGCAGTACGGGTGAGCCACAGGCCTTTGGCAGAGGACTGTAGGCCATTTGGTAGTGATGCAGGCTTGCTGTATCAGGCCATTGTATTCTGTCAAGTCCTAAAATCTCAGACTGCAATACACTATATACCCCTGAGGTGACAGGGTAGGTGTGCAAGGTATTCATGCCAATACTTTCTGTCAGTATTGATCCAGTGGTGTGGATGCTGGCAGGGTGCTGCTTACAGCTAGGAACACACCTGCATGAGACACCTGCTCTGCATGCTGCATTTTTTTGCTATTGCCATGCACATGTGGGGGTCATATTGTACCCATTCCCAACAGCAGGGATAAGACCAGAGAGGTACCTGTGGGTGGTGGTTGGGTGAGCTGGGTGTATGTATGCTATGGACACTACTTGCAACTGACTCACAGATATGCATGGGGCATTCCACGTATGCTGGCTTGTGCAGGGACATCAACTGTTTTTCAATACATCATTCCTATGACCTTTTTGGTCTGGCAGTGTTTGGCCAAATGACATCAGTATTCCCTACTACAAGCCCAGATAATGTGCTGCAAACCTGTATGTACAATTCCAAGGGTGTGTCCATTTGACAGTTACATATTATACACTGTCTGTCTGGGGTACGTCCCCATGTGTACTGCTTGTATATCTGGGCCGACAGTCATGCCATGGCCATCTTTCAGATGGTGACACATATTACTTCCAAACATTTACAATGGCTTACTGCTGGAATGTGTTATAGTGGGAAGAATTGTGTTTGGCACTGCAGTTGTGGGAACTTGGCCCTGTCATCGACAGAACTGGGCAATGGCCACCAGGACAAACCTCACCATGCATACATACTGACCACTCTCACACAATATACAACACACACCAACCTAAAACACTCAGACCTGCATATTGTACACATGCTACAAGCTATCCTGCTATCTTGGCCAGCTCAGGTAATCTGTGCTCCACTGTTATTATACCTACACATACATGTTACTACATTTCTACATTGGATTGGGGTGGCACACCTGTGTGTTACTATGTGTCTACATAGGATTGAGGGGGGGGGGCACACCTGACTGTTACTACATTTCTACATAGGATTGAGGGGGCACATCTGACTGTTACTACGTGTCTACATAGGAATGGGGGGCACACCTGACTGTTACTACATTTCTACATCAGATTGGGGGGCACACCAGACTGTTTCTACATTTCTACATAGGATTTGGGGTGGGCACACCTGACACTTGTACACATTTGCTATGACTGTACTGGTATGTGAGGTACTCCATTTCATTCTGTATTCTAACCTATTATACTGACTAGAGGCGTATCAGTGTACTACGGGTCTTAGGTTTGATTGACCTACATTTCAGTTTCTGACTTCTTACCCTTCTGAACTAACATCCCACTGCCTGACCTGTTGTAGCCTGGGGGGGGGGGGTTACCCATAGCCATCAATCAGAGACCTTAGAACAGCCTTTGTTTGTGTTTGTCTACACCTGTCCTGCTGGCTAAGACTGTTGTTGGGTATGTGAGCCTCCCTGACTAGCACGTGTGTGTCATATGGACACACATGTGGCCCAGCACATTTCCCGCAGTGAGTTATGTCCTCTTGTCTAGTACTGGCTACTGTGGTGACACCAGTATGTGTTACAGATCTCATGCTGCCACTATAGGCGTCTACTATCTGCTGACATCCAATTCAGCCACCCGATTTCCTTGCATGCTCACATCCATACCATAGATACAAGTAATAACACATACTACTTCATTCGGCAATTGGTAGGAAGAGTGACTTACCTTGTGGCTGTGCCAGTATTGAGGATGGTGCTAGAGGGCTGACTATGTCAGATGCACATAGTACACTCCCTGTATATGGATAAGCACAGGTAGTGTCATGTTTGGCATCCCTTTTACTGTATGTGCAAGTCAGAGAATGGTGTCATTCCCTGGGTCCCTACTGTGTCAGTGTATGTTCTATGCATTGCCTCTTTGCTAAGGCCAGGGCATACTGGGCATGTCTCCTTCTGCCTACTGGGGCAGCCTCAGGTTGTTCATCCTCTGAGTCACTCTGTGCCTGTGCAGGCCTTGGCAATGGTGGGGGGCTGTGTGGCCCTGCCCCATGCTGTTCCTGCTGCAGCTGTTTCCACAGGATCATATGTGTAGCATGGCACATACAATGACAATTTGGGTACATGTAGCTGGTGAGTACTGCAAGGCTCCACCGGATGTGTCCAGGAACCAGAACTGTGACTTGAGCATCTCAAACACATGTTCTATTATGATTCTGGTCTGTGCATGTGCCTCATTATGGAGTTCTTGTTCGGGTTTGTGTGCATTTCTGATGGGTGTCATCAGCCACAGCTCCAGTGCATAACCAACATCCCCCACTAGATGACTGTAAAGGATGTCCCCACTGGCAAATTTCTGGTACAGCTGCATCAGATGCCAGATGTGGGAGTCATGATAGCTTCCAGGGCAGCCAGCACACACATCCATTATAATGCCCTGGGCATCATACACGACCTGGCAGTTGATGGAGGAGAAGCCCTTGAGGTTGATGTAGACCCTACCCTGCTCACCAGGTGGTGCTTTGATGCATATGTGCATGCAGTCTATAGCACCCACTACCTCAGGGTATTCTGCTAATTGGTGGAAGATACGCATATTGCTGGCCAACACCTCATGGGTGTTGCGGAAATATATGTGCTCACCGGCATGTACTGACATGGTATCCAGGAACTGGTGGAGTACCCTATATGCTGATGCCTGTGAGATCCACATGATATCCCCAGTTGGCCTTTGGAAGGTACCTGTGGCTAGTATTCTTAGGCCTATACATACCTTGGTATCCACTGGGATGGGTTCCCCTCTGTTATTTCTGTGTATCAGGCATGGCCAGCACAGCTCAATAATTTGCTGTAGGAGGTCCCTGTCCACCCTATTGTGCTCCACTATCTCCAGCTCATGTAGCACCTGGTAGGTTAACCTGGGTCTGTACACTCTTCTCCGTCTCCTCACTGTGGGTTGGTCGACAGAATTCTCATTCTCACCACCCTCAGCCTTTTCCACATATTAGATGCATGATTGCTGCTGCAGCAACTATCATTTTGTGGCTTTTGTTTGTTAAAATTTCCCCATGTGTATACAGCGATGGTGTAGAGTATGTGGGAAGAACCAGAGGGGAAGGTGTTTGCATAGTTTACAGTAGTGTTCTGGGCTGGGCTGGGCTGCGGGCTGTATAATTGGCTGATTCTGATACATTTCACCTGCCAGCTATGCTAGTTCCCCTTGATTACCTTCCTGCTGCTGTTTTCCCTTCCCATTGCCTTCCTGTTTAAGCCCGGGGGCATGCCATGCAAACACAGGGCTCAAATGAGCACACAGCTGCTGTTTCCTGGTTTACTTTTTTTTCCCTTTAAACCATGGTGCGTGGTGCACACACCCACTTAGGCAATGTAAAAAGTGCTAGGCAGCTCCAGACACACACACTTGCTTAGCTCTGCTAAGCTAAGGGCAAAACCATGCCACAGGGCTCCAGTAGTCCTACAGTATGCCTGACACACCCCCCTTTGATGCCAGCTAACTCTTAGGCTTGAACCATGCTATTCCTGCACTTACACGGTTGGGTGCTGGCTAGCATTGAGGGGAAATCTGGGATTCAGTATCATTCCCCTCTTTTGCATAGGATTGCCTGCTAATGCATAGTTACAGGTCCCACACTGAGCATTCCCCCTTACCATTCACTGGCCAAGTTGTCTTCTGCCTGCTATTGAGTATAATGGCAAAATAGTGCTTATTTCAGATTTCTTTTTATATTTTTGGCCTGATCCCATTTGCGAGCCGCTGCCCTATGTTTAAACAGCTGAAATCGGCTAAAAAACAAATTTTTTTTTTGACAACTGTTTTCCATGCCAGTGGCCATATATTTGGTCATTGGCATGCTTTACACATACTATACACCTTTTATTTGGAGCTGTCATGGCTCTGTTTTGTAGTTTGCAGAAATCTACTCGGTTACTAACCGAGTACATTTCTCCACACTACACTAGTCCTGCACGGCTGACTGACAGATTCCTGGATTGCAAATTCACCTCATTTGCATGGTTTTCACCTGCAAATGGGGTAATTTGCATACAGGAGCTGTGTCCATGCAGGAATAGTGCGGGAGCACTCGTGCACCTCCCTGGAGCTTATTCTTGGATTGCACTGCGGCCATATTGCCTCCAGGAGCTCCTGCACTATTCCTGCACACCGTGGTGAGCTTGCTGAATCCAGGGGAATATATGTTGACCTTCAGTCTAATAAATTTCATTTAAAACTCTGTGTTATAATGAATGGTAAATGTTTAGTATTATGCATCTTTTAAATCTTGTTAGTCATAGATGGAAGCAGCCAAGAGAAAAAACCTGAATGATATGACATTACGGCATCTTAATGCATGAATGAGTACAAGTGAGAATTTTAATTTATCCTAATTCTAACCATGATAGCATCACACATAATTATAAAAAGTAATACTTTACTATTGGTTATGGCTGAATAAAAGATCTTATAAGGAGGTATTTTAAATATAAACTTGTATAGTAATTAATACTTTGTTTGGATTCTATATCTCAAAAAATGTTTGGATTCTATATCTCAAAAAAGTGGAAGGTAAAAAGAAATGTTATTTATTTCATACTATTCAATGATCATTAATACATTGAATTGGAATGTCTAACATAGAAAATACCTATTTCATGCAAACAATATCTGGGATTTTTAAAGAGCGTTATTTGCTTTTGCCTAAAGGAGGTAGTTATTTCCTTATTGCAGTCTTTTACATTAATTTCTAAGTCTGATGTATTATGTCAAGTCAGTGTTGGACCTGCTATGTATTATGTGACCCATATTTTCTTCTTTGTTTATGAAGAGATTTGTGGGGACAACAATGGGAAGACTGATGATAAACCCTTTGTTGTTTGTTTGGGAAGTCAAGGTTTCATATAGGATGCATGCTTATAAAAGACATTAGCGGAGTTGTTACAATTCTCTTGGGGAAGAATTGGCTTCCAACTCATATCAGCTAACAGAGTGAAGTTAAAGTTTTACTGAAATTTACAAAATAAAAGCAGGAGGCCAAGGGCTTTTTGTCACTTAGCAGAGAAGACTGGATAAGGGTCACTTAATCTAGGTGCCAGAATGATGACAAGTAACAGACTAGAGGGTTCATTAGCTGCAACATTGTCAAGGGTAATACGGTTGATGAAGACTGTCACTCATCCCTCTCTAACATAGATGACAAGCAGGCAGGGTATTTCATTTAGATGCTTTAATACATAGAAACACATTAGGATGGGTAACAGCATCATAAAATATATACAAACTGATTAACAGACAGACCTTATATACATACATGCTTACATCTCAGCAGCTTACTACAAAATGGCAGTCTAGCTTGCACATGCTCAGTTTTTATAGACTTGTGCAGGCCCTTGTGTAGCTTCTTAAAGGTATGTAAACACACATTGATCTACATCCTCCCGCTTAAAAAGATTGCCCTTTGTAAAAACAATATTAGAGTTAGATATGCATTACAATACGCATTAGAAACAAAACACAATGTTTATGTCCAAGTTGGCATGTATTTATTACATCGTTTACAGATATGAGCAAATCTCGTAACATAACAATCTGGAGTAAATTTACCAACGAGGACAGTCTTTGGTGCACAACTCATATCAGGAACATCTGGATTTGTCACAGGAACTGGACAACTCACTGAGATAAAGAGTCTTTCTCATGGGCAATGTGCTGTGTTATTGGCTGGAACACCGGTCTCAAATGTTTCTGATTCCACCTAAAGACTGCTCCTTGTGATTGCACAATGTATGATCTCAGATCTAGGCAAATACTCTTCACTACATCAATCCAATCATAACCTTTGGATGTTTGCATCCTTACCACTTCTCCTTCTTGTAATGGATTGAGCGGTTTGCTGGTTTTATCGTAGTAGGAGTTCTGGGTTAGGCGTGTCTTCAACAGAGTGTTGGTTCCATGTGTAAAGAACAATAGGTCAGTGAAAACTAATCAACTACTGATTGGTAATGTGGTTCTGGTTTGTCAACAGAAGTCTATGAGCAGGTGAGCCAAGATATTTATCACAAGGGACATTTTTGACTTTCAAGATATTCAGGAAAACATCACTATTATCTCCTTTTGACTTCTCAAGTAACTATTTTGCACTTTGAACTGCACATTCTGCCAAACCATTTTTATTTATTTATTTATTTAGTTAACATTTGTTGACCAGGAAAGTCCGTCTAGGACAGACCCTATTTTCAGAGGAGGCCTGGGAAGAAACACTCCTGACGCATGTATTTAGAAGGTGGGAAGAAACTGGAATACCTGGTGGAAGCCCACGAGAATGCAAGGAAAACATGCAAACTCCACAAAGAAGGCACCCCAGCCAAGAATCATACTGGAGAGCCTCTTGTTGTGAGGCAACAATGTTATCCACTGCACCACTGTGCCACCCATTTGACTGTGTGTACTCAGGGCTATTTGTGACATGAGTAAAGTTCCATTTTTCAGCAAATCTTTTGAACTGTTGGCTTGCAAACTGCATGCCATTGTCAGAAATAACTTTCTGCGGACTACCATGTACTGCAAAATGACACTTCCTCTTAGTAATGACAGTACTGGATACAAGATTAGGAAGTAGGTCAATCTCAAACCAATTAGAGTAAGAGTCTACTAATGCCAAATAATGTTGGCCAGTCCAGTCAAAAATGTCCATAGCCACCGACGACCAAGGTAGTTCAGGAATCTGGTTTAGCTAAAGTGGTTCCTTCTGTTGATGTGGCTTTGTATTATTACACACAGAACAAGATGAAAGTGCTCTCAATGTCTTGTAACATAGAAGGCCAAAATACTAGTCCTCTCACCCTTCTTTTGGTAGAGTCGGTACCTGGGTGACCATGATGCAAGATAGTGATGTACTCTTGTTGCAAGGACCTAGGAACACTTACTTTCAGATCTTTCATAATGATACCTTTGTCAGACAAATTCTCATCTCTGCATGGAAAATAAGCTTTCACTTCTTGAGGTAAACTAAATTGCTTTGACGGCCATCCTTGACTGATAAAGTAGTTGAGCCTTTGTAAAACTGGATCTGTGGCTATATGATCTCTCAGCTCATCAAGACATTTGGAAGAACAATTTCTCACTTCCATGACTTCAAAATCAAAGTTCTCATTCTCATGCTGTTCTGTGGTGTTTCTGGGTGATCTGCATAATGTATCATCAAGATAAAAAAGTTTGCCTTTCTTGTAGACAAGAATGAAATTATACTTTTGCAATCTCACCATCATGCATTGCAATCAGGCTGGAGCTGAATGCATAGGCTTTCTCAAGATAGTGACCAGAGGTTGATGATCTGTTTCAATTTGGATAAGTCTACCATAAACATAATCATGGAACTTTGAAAATGCAAAGCACAATTGCTAAAAGCTCTTTCTCAGTCTGGGCGTACTGTATCTCAGTTTGGATAAGAGTTCTGAATCCAGAGAGAACAGGTTGATCCTCTTGTAGGATAACTGCACCAAGACCAAATTTCAAAACATCACATGAAAGTGTAACTGGTTTGTGAACATCATAGTATCTGAGAGTTGGTGGATTAGCAATTCTCTGTTTCCGGACTTCAAATGCTCTTTGGTGTTGCTCTGACCAAGACCAGAATACATCTTTACATGTCAGCTCTCTAAGCGGTGCTGATAATTTGCTCAAGTCTGGAATGAACATCCCTAGTGGTTGACTATGCCAAGAAAATGCTGCAGGGCTTGAAGATTGTCTGGAGCTGGCATCTCGAGAATGGCTGTTTGCTTAGAAGGGTCTGGTCATAGGCCTGTACTTGTAAATAAATGACCAACATAAGTAACCTCTTGTAGCCTGAATTTGCATTTCTGTGGATTGAGCTTAAGATTCACTTGGTGTGCTCTTTCAAGAATTTTTCTAACATTTTTGTCATGTTCAACTTCACCATGACCTCCTGCTAGTATGTCGTCTACTATAATAGCACAAGGATACTCTGAAAAAATTTGCTCCATTGCACATTGAAAGACTTCACTTGCAGAACTTATCGCAAATGGCATTCTGAAAAATCTTTATCTGACAAATGGAGTACTGAAAGTAATGAGCAATGATGGTTTCTTGTCAAGCTGAATTTGCCAAAATGAACTCTTTGCATCCAAGACAGAAATAACAGTGGCATTTGGCATCAAGGCTGTGACTTCTCCAACTGTGTGCATTGGATGACGAGGCCTTTTTAGTGCTTTGTTCAAATCTCATGGATCAATACATATTCTGATGTCATCTGAGCTTTTCTTATGAGCTACCACCATGGAAGATACCCATTCAGTTGGAGTTGCAACTGGAGAAATCATACCTTGCCGCACCATTTTATCTAACTGTGCTTTGACTCTGCCCTGCATGGCTACTGGAACTTTTCATGCTGGCCTGATAACTGAACTGACTTCTGGGTCTAACTTCATGGAGTACACAGCTCTAAGTTTTCCTAGTTTATCTTTGAAAATATCAGCATAGGTGGAAAAATGTACTTGGCGAAATTAGATTAGTGATCTTTTAAGCTAACGTGATGAACTTCCTTATTAAATGAAAACAGTACCATTTTCAAACTGCATCTGAGCACGTGTATCAGCTTTGAGCTCTATGGCTTTGCCATTTATCGGAACAGTATAAAACACTTCATTCTTTGCCCTTAAATCTACTGGATTAACTGTTTCATGAAACACTGACACACCATCAACATAGGTTCATAGGTTCATAGGTGTGTACCGGGCCAATGGCCCTGGGGCCTTTACAGGTCTAGCCCATAGAAGTGCCCTAGCATCATGCTGCTGTTAGTTCCCGGTGCCTGTATCAAGTAGAGCCAACGGAGAGATCCCCTAGGTGAACTTTCTATTTCCCATCCACTTATCAAGATTTCTCTTGAAAAGGGCCAGTGAGGTGCTCTGGTTGACATGTATGGGAAGTCTATTCCAGAGCATGTGCAGTCTCTGGGTTATGAACCTGTCCCACCAACATGTTCTGATGATTTTGATAATGAGGTTGAGGTCCCTGGAGCATGTGCTGTGGAGGGATTGGGATTTTTTTAGATGTAACATTTCTAACAGGGCTGGGTCAGACATGACTTTGTAAGTCAAGCAGAGATCACCTCTTAATAGATGATATGAGACAGAGAAAAGCTGTAGTTTTTTGAGTCTGTCTATGTAGGGCATGTGTTTAAGGCATAGGATCCTCTTTGCGAGGTACTTTTATGGCCTTTCTGGCTGTTGCAGGTGTTTAGTGAGGTACATGCCAAATCGGGCATTATACTTGATGATTGGTCTAATGAGGGAAGAGTAGAGGGAGACGATGACCTCTTTCTTCCTGGACGCAAAACCCTTGGTAATGAGATGTGCCACACAGAAGGACTTTCTGACCACAGTGGCAATGTGGTGATCAAGGAAGAGGTTGCTGTCAACCTGTGTCCCCAGATCTCTTATAACGCCTTTGGTAGGAAAAGAGTAGGGTTGCAGCTTTCTAATTGATCAATTCATTTCTTAAAATGTTCCCTTTTAATGAAAGAATGTGGGCCTTTTGATTTACAAAACCTTTTTAAATGATTCCATTGATTACATTTGTGGCATTGTTGCCCAAAAGCTAAACATTTTTCCATTTTAGATTCATGTCTTCCACCACAATTACAACAGTCGGCAATGAAACTAGGCTGGGGCCCATGCTTTGGGTTTCCTGACTCACTCTTATGCTTCACTAAAACTGTGCGGACTCTGGAATTTGCTGGAAAGCTCTGGAATTTACCAGTGAGTGCTGCAGGGGCTACAGTTGCTGCCATGTGCTTGGGCCTGTTTTTTTAACTCATTACATCCGAGTGATGCCTCCAGGTGCATCTGCAGTTAACTCCTACTGATTCCTCTAGGCGTCAAATATTGCTTGTTCATATTTACATCAATAATTCCAAAACTCTGCTATGTACAAAGGTTTTAAAATATTTCATCTTAAAGCTTACACAATAGCAAACCCAACTGCATTGATATTTGACCTATGTCTACTGCAGGTAAATAGATAGTAACTGTTGTTTTTACAATATTAATTTATATAGATATAATTTTTACATTTTTCCAAATATCTCAACAATCAGGTAACACAGACAGAACTCCTTAGCCTCAAATGAAAGCTCCCAGCTAGATGAATAAAATGCTGCTGATAGTATGTGTGTAACTTTAGTGGTCACTGAGATATTGGAAGTTGTTTACAAAATATTACAAATGTAATAGTTACTCCCCCAGATTTACTAATCTTCTATGCAGGACTAGCTTAGTCCTGCATGGAAGCAGCCATTTAGGAGCAGGATGGCAGCGTGCCATGCATATCAATGAAAGCACGCTGCCTGAGCTCCTAATCTTACACGGACAATGTAAGAGTGCAGGGGGTGTGTCTGAAAATATACATGCCCCCGCAATGAAGAACAGCAGAAAGGCCAAAAGAATGAACGAGACTGCTAATAGGTGTCCGCATACCTCCAGCAACCTCCCCCCACATGTACAACAGCAATGGTAAATATAAACAAAACAAACATATTTTTTATGAATCCAATTAAAGCTAACCATAGGTGCACGGGTTGCCCATCACTTAGCTATGGTTAATGCAGCTTAAATGGTTGAAGAGGATAACAAGAAAGATATGTGCAAATGAAGTAGTATAGCAAAAGTGTAGTGGGCAGAGCATTTGCCTTACCAGCAGGCGTTCCCAATTCAAGTCCCACTGCAGCACATTCCATTTTCCATGTCAAATCACATTATGATCAATATTTTAGTTGCATAACCTACTAAATAACATATATTTGTGAACTGGAGTATTGCATTAAATGCAGATGTGAGGTGTCGGTGTCATAATGTTGCAAAGTCCACAGATAATCACATGTGCCCCATACAGTATATGTACACAGAAATCATGGATACAAATGGAAGGTAAAATGTGTAATGAATGATAACTTTATACATTTTCCAAATCCCCCACCTTCCCAAGAACCATTAGACGTTACTGTCTAAATTAGTGCAGTGATAAGCAGGAGTAAGCACTAGTAAGTAAGTGTAAGCACTATTAAGCAGTAGTAAGCGGGAGTAAGCATATGTAAGCAGTAGTAAGTAGGTTTAAGCCAGTTTGTGTGGGGGGAAGCATTGCGCACACAGGTTAAGCAATATTGAAGCAAACTCTCTGTAAGCATTTTTAACTGGAGGTTAGCATTGCTTGCCCTCACTCAAACCCATGCAAACCCACTTACAATTGCTTAAAAGTGCCTTAATCACTCTGTATTCAATAGCTGCTGTACTGCCCAGCAACAAAATGAACAGCCTTGCAGGACTTGAACCCAGGACCCTATACACTAGTCACAGTAGTTAACTACCAAGCCATCACAGCAGTACATAAGAGTGAGGTATCACCAAACAAACCTTCACTGTAGTAAAATCAAACTGAACATGTGAAAGGAATCAGTATACAGTCATATATTCTATAACCTACTACATAGCAGAAATATGTGAAATGGAGTACTGAAGTACACCCAGATGTGAGGTATAAATGTAATAGAGTGTTGAAGTCCCCTAATAAACACAAGGACCCCATATAGTGTATGTATGCATGAATCATGGATACCAGACATATAAATAAGATGTAACGAATAATAAATCAATGCCAAAAAGCAAATATAATACAAAGTCAAATTTAAGCAATACTAAGCATTGCACAAGCCAGCTTAGGAGGTGTAAGCAATGTGTAGGTCAGCTAGCTCAATTTGCCCAGTGGTATACCCCTTTAAACAATGCCAACCTTAGGTAAGCAGGTTTGCCATAGCTTAGCCTTTTCAAAACTGGCCAATCATGGCAAAGTGTGGGAATTCGGCCCTACTTAAACCCAATAGGTGGGAATAAATCCCATAACTGGTTGTAGCTTCCCCTTGCTGACACCATGGCAGAAAGGGGAGAGGGAGTGCACTTCCCGGTGCAGTGCTGGGACATCCAGGAGTCCAGAGTCATGGCAGGACTCCTTGTCAAAGACCCTGAGCAGAGACTGCTGCATGCCCAGTGCCAGGGTTCCCAATATAAGGTGGAAGCTTGGGATCATCTCCCCTGTGACCTAACCAGTGCCACTGGCATGCCCCAAACTGGTGAGCAGGTCAGGCATCACTATGCCGACCTGAAGCAGCATAAGAGGGATCTCTTGGAACAGTGGATCCAAGAGGTTAGGACGGCAGGGGCTGTCCCAGCTGTGTGTAAGTATCACTCCACTATCTGTGCAATAATTGCCAGTTCATGTATATTATGGATAGGTATGGCTAAATATTCCTCTTATGTCCTTCACAGCGACAAGTGAGCGGGCCGTGAACCAGGAGGCCCAAGGCTGTCACCTGGAGAGGTTGCAACATGAGGCAGGTTAGTAATACTCTTGCATGTACTGTCATAGGAAATAAATCTAAAGGTATTAGTAAGGTAATTGCCAGTATAAAACCTGTATTGTTTAAGGCAAGTACTGCATACACCGGAGAATATGGCAGAAAGAGTCTCATAAAGTTTGCATGTAAATAAAAGCATAATAGCTTGACAGTAAAGGTCTAACTGCTGGACTGCATGTGTATACCCAGGTATCATATAGTAATGTAGATTTGCAATCACTTAATAGTACTGTTGTATTAAGCACTGTTACCCACACTCTGCAACATAAATAAAATGTGTAAGAATGTCTGTATATGACTGGTGTAATCCCCAGAGGTCATTTAATACAACTGAGAGACACATAGACAGAAAACAGTGAAAAGGCAGACAACAAAATCCAAATAGCAGACACAACTGAGACGTGAACTGCTGTATTTTTAGCACACACAACCATAGTTCAAATACTGGGAGTAGTTGTAGTCTGCATACAGAATCATACCCCACAACTGTACAGATATGTACAGAATGTCTAGTAAATTGACCCATATCTCCTGCCTGTCCCCCTGTCCCCCTGGGAAATCAGTGGGATGATCCCAGACATATAGGCAGCAAACAGGAAATACAACTGATTGACACACATCTATGAGAACAAAGCTGGCACACTAGCAACTCTCCAAAATCTTATGAGAGTAATAAGCCATGTATGTCCCATTTACACCCCCATGTTGTCAAGCAGTGGCCAGAGTGTGTACAGTAACAGAGTGAGATCTATGTGCACAATAGTAATGTGGAATCTGGTACTGTGTGTGACAACATTCAGGTAGTGCTAACAAACATTGCTCCCACAGGTCTGTCAGATATGAAAACTGTGCCAAGAAACAAAAGCTTGATACCCTGCACTGGTACTATTTACTCTGGTATTGTATGGAATTGTGAGTGTTGCATTTGCTCTGAATAATAAGGTATCACTGATCACTGTCATCCACAGTGTGCTACATAATATAACTGTGTAGAAAATCCTGTATAAGAGTGTTGTAAGTCACTAAAGGCTGAAGATGGCAATACTCTAGATATGTCCCGGTTCACCTGCATGTGGTCAAGACATAGCCAGAGTCTGTGCAGAACAAGATCGACAGGTATGTGCACAACATCAACCTGGAATCTGGGAGTATATGTAGAAACAGTTAGTGTTAACAAACATTTCCTCCACAGGTATACCAGGTAAGAGGTGTATACTGCAGGTAAAACCAGTTCATGTATAAAGATGATGACAGCCATATCACTGTCCAAACCAAGGCAATAGGATAGTGTAGTAATACTTGTAAGGTACAGATAACAGCACTGACTAAGAATGCAATACAAACTACAGGAACATACTAGTTGTTAACTGACATCTTTCTCCACCCCCCACCATATCTCCAACAATAAGCTAAATACCCACCTCAATTGGTATGTAATGACTTCACTGTTATGTTGGGGCATATGTCCTATTGGTTGATAATTATTTAAATTTGTTTCTATGCATGTGCTATGTTGAAATACTCCAACATTGGTGGCATGGTGACATCAATGTATCTGCATGCTGTTGTTATTACCATTGTGGTCCCATATATGCATGCGTTCCATTTGCTATGCAACTGTTCCGTATCTGGTGTCTGTGTTAATGGTAATATCTATCCATGCTGTTATACCTAACCCTGGAATGTGTTGATTATTACTAACCCACATATGTTGATACACCATAAACACCATAGTATGTATGGGAATGTGGGTCCCAGCGGACCCACCTGTCCCACCTCAGCTGGCTGTGGCACCAGGCACCAGTACGTCTGGGGCCCAACCT
Source organism: Protopterus annectens (assembly GCF_019279795.1). Taxonomy (NCBI): domain Eukaryota; kingdom Metazoa; phylum Chordata; order Ceratodontiformes; family Protopteridae; genus Protopterus; species Protopterus annectens. The sequence continues at coordinate 929,376,146 of NC_056745.1, forward strand.
GGGACCTCCTCATCCATTGGTCCTGCACCACCTTCAGGTGGAACCGCCTCAGGGGATGGGGCTTGCCCCCCGGGAGTGGGGCGCAGACAGGAAGCTGTCACCCATCACCAGGTCTGAGTTGTGGTTCATAGAGAACTCAATCAGCAGCTTGGAGATCTTCTACGCCAGCTTGAGGGTTATGTGTTGCGACTAGAGGGTCAGCCTGGCTCTCCAACTCAGCCCACAGCACAGCCACCTTTGGGGCTGTGAATGTGAAGTGGTTACTGCCCATGGGTGGGGATCTCAGTCCCACTGTTTCCACTAGGAGGCTCATAGGCTTATGATTTCCCAACACCCCTTCCCATCAAGGTGTTTATCCCCACATAGGTCATATACCGCTCATCTATGCATCTTGTCTTGTTTGTTAACCTACCCAGCCTACCTTCCCAAATATACCTACTATACCCCCAACATCCCACTTTCACCTGAAATAAAAAGGGCAAGCTGTTCCCCCCAAAAAATATTGCCCCATACATACCTGTCCATTTTGCACACATGTTCACTGGACACATGTAATCTGGTCTAATTGGCATCACAACATATTATTGTTGTCCTCACCCCTCTCTCAGGGGTTTGAGTGTGCAAACCTACCTCTAAATTCAGTGTAAATGCACAGCTGTTGCTGTACAAGAAATGGGCAGCTATGGACCTTCCCTACACCCTCCTGCACATCCCTAGCTATTTTCCCCTACTGTCTTTTCCTCTTTGTGCCCCTGTTTCACCACTTTCCTATCAACCCTTTTTTCTTTTCTTTTAAAGAAATTAGCACAGGGGGTAAGTGGGAGTAAACACTTTTAAGCAGCAGTAAGCGGGTTTCAGCCTGTTTGCATGGGGGTAAGCAATGCCTACACAGGTTAAGCAATTTAGAAGCTAACCGAGTATAGGAAACTGTAACCAGAAGTTAGCAATGCTTACCTCCTTGCAAACCCGCTTACAACTGCTTAAAATTGCCTTAATCACTCTGTATCCAATGGCCCGTGTTCTGCCCAGCAACAAATTAAACAGCCTCTACAAGGCTTGAACCCAGTATCCTGCACACCATAAGCAAAGAGATTTACTACTAAGCTATGTCAGATACACATAACTATAATGTTTTCAAAAACATATCATCCAGCCCAGTCATTCAGCAGTACAGGAAATGTATTTAAACATGTAGATGTATGTGTGTGTGTGTGTGTGTGTGTGTGTGTGTGTGTATACATACATATGCATATGTCTATAGATATCTCTCTCTCTCTCTCTCTCTCTATATATATATATATATATATATATACAGCAATATATGCATGTAAGCATATATCTATATAGATATATACAGACATACATCTGTAGTTAAAAATGGGAACTGCATGATATGTTACTGATACCAGCCTGACATCATACAGGTGGGATGGAGTACTGTTAATATCTTGTGCCCATGTTGAGGGGGCCCATGCAACATACGTCTTGTACGTATAGGTATTTACCCCCACAGCCACACACGTCTGCCCTGCAATATACTACCAAGTGTTGCAGATCCCATAACCAGGACCTGACACAACATGGGCACAAGATATTAACAGTACTCCATCCCACCTGTATGATGTCAGGCTGGTATCAGTAACATATCATGCAGTACAGTGTGGCTACCATAGGGAATGTACAATGTGGAAGCAATCAGCATCCCTAGGATATACACATATATGCAGATACATATATACATATATATATATATATATATATATATATATATATATATATATGTATACACACACACACACACACACACACACACACACACACACACACACACACATGCGCGCACACACACACACACACACACACACACACACACACACACACACACACACATATACATATATATTATATATATATATATATATATATATATGTATATATATATAAAAGAAACAAATATATATATATATATATATATATATATATATATATATATATATATATATATATATATATAAAACTACACATACCACACAGATATATGTATAGGAAGATACATATGTAGAAGGTGCACACAATATGGAACAGCCACTATACCTACAGTTACAACCTTACCAACTGGACACTGTATAACCCACCCATACAAATGACAATTGTTGCCTGCAGCATATACCCACAGAGAGGCCAATGGATATAACACCAGACACAGGTTTGCATACATGGGTAAGCTTTATTTTTGTACTATTACAGTTGTATACACCATGTCATATAGCTGTTTAGACACTGACATACATATAAACAGAGTAATGCAACTGTGAATGAGTTATATTAATACAGTAATCTGGAAAGGTTTACATATGTTGCTGTCCAGGCTGAAGCCTTCAAGTAGTACAATAGTAAAGACAGACTGGGCCACAGGATACCAATCAATCAACAGTACATAATGCAGATGTATAGTCCAGCAGCCTCTATCTATACTCTGTACACAATCCCTAGGGGTAAAGACATCAACTGACACAATAGGATGTATCTGTTACATAACAAGGCATAACTGACACCATCACAATCACACTGACAAACAGAACAGTATGTATGGCAAGAGGCAGTAGGTCTGCATTTACCCAAGGTGAATTGTATGGTAATGTACATCCAGATACCTTAAGGCAGCTTACCCCTGATACCCCCACATGTTGTAACAGCTTAGGTTAGTTATGGTGCATCCCCCCAGACTCAATAATACAGGGCCATATACCACTGTTACATACACTGGCCTCTGGAGTGCATAAGGGCACACATGTATTGTGTAGGTGAAGCCCACACATATATGGACCCAACCCCACAATATGTGTGGGGGACACAACAGCAGTGGACTGATGGCAGGAATGGCAGCATGACATACTCACAGCCCACTACATAACAACCTCTGTCAGCATGTCATATGTAAAAATCCTGGTATGTAGGGGGAGGACAGAGGCTGAAGCACAAGCCCATTATGTATTAAAACTGTTGTCATACACTAAGCAAGTCACTGGTGTTACAGGATAGTCTGCAACATACCCTTAGTCAGGAATATGAAGTTAGAAACAGAAATTGATGTAGCTATATACTGTTAGCACTCAAAACACACACTGCCAGTGATATATCTGACACATGACCTGTGTGGTGGACAGAAAAAACATAATAGACACACCTCTGGCCATGAAGAGGATAGGGCCACAGTTGAGAGCTATGCAGACAGACTGCATTCCAAGTTAAACTAGTATGTACACACAAACCCTGTAACACCAGTGCTATACAATGCATACAACAACACTACTCACACTCTGTCTGTAGTTCTGGAACCACCTACAAATATGCAGCTGGCCTGAGTGTGCAGGTTCTCCTGTAAGAAGTATTGCTACCTGCTGTCTGTAACACTGATGCTCACACACAGGAAGGATGTCCATCATACAGGAAAGGTAAAGGGACCACTCCCACATGATGTAGGGATTTATAGTAGTTGGTTGCCGTGACAGTGGTAATTGAAAGTACTACACAGCATGCTGCATGCAGGTAGCAAGTGGAGGACACTGACTGGTGCAGAGGCCATCACCTGATCATGTGCATCAACTACAAATTCCATGCTGCAACATATGCAAATCAGCTCATTCAATTTACTGGAGAGAGACTGTGAGTGAGTGAGAGAGAAAGAGAGAGAGTATGCGTATAAGGCACAGAAAAAAAACAAACAGACAAACCAAACCATTCAGAAGAGTCTGCATTCCCATAACATGTATGTGAAGTATATATGTATGTAATTGACCATAATATTTGGTCCATAATAATGGGATAGATGATGTGGAATGATTATTATGTGCCTTCAGGTGTTGTTGTTGCAATAATGTTCAGCTGAACAACTGCTAAGGACAATAGAGTCCATCCCTGTGGGTAGTGGGCCATACCCATCAACCGTGCAGAGCAGCACTGACTGATAAGATGTAAGCCATTATAGTGTGTGTTGTGTAATGGGAAGTATGTATATGACGTGGCCAATAGCTGGTAGTGGAAGTAATGCCATTATAGACGCATGGGTTCCACAGCCCACCTCTTGCAGGATACACAGGTTAATCTGTATTGTAGCATGCAGGAATGCCATAAGTGTGTAATAGGGTTACCTGCAATCTGGCCCTACATATACCCCCGCTAATATCAGGCTGTGTCCATATGTGGCCCCTGTCTGTGTTGTAGCAAGGCAGAACAATGCAGGTGTGCAGGAAGGTGTTGTGAGATTGTGCACCTGATGTCTGAATGTACACAGATATACAGATACCCATGTGTAGACATCTATATGAGCACATATGTACATCACATATATTTACACATACATAGATATATACTTATATGCACATGTCTACATATATACAAACACACACACAAACATATATGTATGTAAATACATGTCCCCTATATTACTACCACAGTGCTGCGTGCTATGTGCAAGGAAACAGCACACATAGCAATACACACAGATATCTACAGTTGTCAGTGTGTGCAACATAGATGGATATGTCACATGTGAACCCCTTGTTGGGACCACATTGCCCTTGTCTGTGAAGTATTGAATGGGTATATGGGGAAGTATGGAAGGTATAGTTGTGGAGGTGGTCAGGGTTGGTAGATATCGAGGACAGCCTACAGGGGTGGTATGTGACACATGTGTTGGGTAAACATCCTGGATGGTGTGTGTGGTCTGTGATGTGGATGCCCCATGGGTCCCAGTATAGACACAATGGGAACAAGCCTCCCACCCACTGCTACTCACAACAGCACTCCACATCCTGAAGGTGCCTGGCCTGGAGGCTTAGCAGCAGGAGCATGTGGGGCCTGTGAATGTGCACTGGGTGCCTCAAGGTGATGTAGCACATCCTACATGTGTCTGTGGAGCCCATTATGGAACAGACCCTGGACTTGACCTAAGGAGACAGGAATATGTCTGTATGTTTGTGCCCCTGGGGGGGGGCAACATACCCTGGCTTGGTTCCACCTGATGGTATTGCTGGACCAGTACATGAGGAGGCCCCAGGGTGGGTCACACATGTGTTGTGGCCTGGTAACATGGGCATATGAGTTTGGAGAGATGGTTCTGTTGGACAATAATACATATACACGCTATTGTGTCACAGTTATAGAACATATGTTGGTAGTAATAATCTACACAATCCCAGAACATGTCCAACAACACGCATAGATAACCACAATAACGCAGAATATCAGACATGCAGCAAACACATAGCAAGCACACTACAGGCATATATGGAATCATTATGGCCCTGACAATGGCATGCAGGTGAATAGTCTGTAACAGTCCAGCAATGATCGTGTCCACACAGGGAACATGGCTACAAACACAATGCACAAAGTATGGTACAGTACAATATCTGCCCCACTGGTAGGTATGCTGTAGCCATACCTATTGAGTTGTGTATACAGTTTGTTGTTGCTGATATGGTGGGGGGTGACAGTGATGTGTATCAAGAACTGTGGTAACCTTGGTTCATGACTTGCTCATACCTGTGTCCATCTTTATGTCTTTCAGGCATGATGTCTCATGGAAGGTTGCCAGCCTACACAGCAGCTAAGAATGAAATCTTGCTGAATGAACTAATACAGCACTATGCAATCATGTTTGGCCGGACTGCCCATTATCAGCAGGAGCGGACCACCCTGTGGAATGACCTAGTCCACAGGGTCAATGATGTTGGAATGCATAACCACAGATATGAGCAGGTCCAGCATCATTGTTATAACCTGCTTTGCAATGCCTGTCGGCATTCTGCTGCAGTCCAGGGGATCACCTAGCCATTGGGGGGGGCATGCCATCCACCCCCCCCGACATGTGTGGAGGAACTCCTGGCCAGGCTCTTGGCACCTGCCTGTCCGGCCAGCTACCAACTGCCAGACACCTTTGTGAAGGTGGGTGCCACCCACTGGCCATGGATCATGCAGGTAAGTCCACAGGGCACATCTGTAGATCATTGCTGTGTATACATTTGCATCATTACAGGTAGATCATGCATATCTGACATGTCATAGATATATTTTGTTGGTGCATAGTGATAAAAAGATGTCCATATGTGGTAGTATTGTGGAAATGTACTGTTGATGTATTGTAATATTGCACCCACCCTGTAACAATGCCACAGGTGTGGCCACTGACTTTGTATCTCTCACCCTCTTATGTAGGTCCCTTCAGGATACCACCAAGGCAGCAGCCTGTAGCTGGTTGGTATGGTTTATGTAGAGTTTGCCAATACACTGGACATGTAATGGCGATAGTATATTCCATGCACACATCTAACATACCTACTCAGAATGCATGCTGTACATGTACATGTATTGTTGCTGTAAAATGCACAGCATCACAGGGGTGACCATGATGGGGTATTGGAAGGGTATGTCAGACACCTGCATGATAACTAACATACTGTCATTGTGGAATGTGTCCACAGGGAGTAACAGAATGGTGGGAGACATGGCCTACAGTAGGGACATGTATGGAACAACACCCATATACAGTGCAACACCAGTGTATATACCTGCAGGACAATGGTAACTGCTGCAGAGATACACTATGGCATAAGGCATTGCAGTGGTCCACATTATCAGCTGGGACTAGGCTGTAACATGTGGTGTTCAGTGTATGGGACACTGCAAAGTGGCACACATGTGTAGGGCTTACTTGTCATGCATCTGCAAAAAGGCTGAAGGGGGGTTGTCAGCATGACACACCAGTGCTTTGCAGCAGGGATCCTAAGGATGCTAAGAATGGCTGTATCTGCACATAGTCAAGTTCAGGACCTGTGGCAATCATAATCCTACCCCCACAGCAATAGTGATGGCAGTGTGTGAGCACCAAGGGATGTGCACATGAGTAGACCTTGCAATCATGCAGACTGGGGGACATGTGTAGGGCAGAGTGAACATACATTGGCAAATGCAGATGGCGCACGCTGGTATACCCCTGCCAGGAGTAATGACTGCTGTAGCACACACAAGAGGTGTGACAAACCATCATGATAAGGGTGTGCACACATATTCCCACATGGTGTATATGCATGATAGTCAGCATCCACACACCTAACACATTCCATAGACACTGCATGTGAAAGTGCAGGACATATGTCACATATTGGGCTGATGTACAATTAAGATATGCAGTGATGTGGTTCCATGGTAGATCAATAATGGGTGCATCATATCAATAAGGGTGTGTACACCCCCCATAGCCATGTTATGCTCTGATGGTTGTCAGTGTAAGAGTACTGGATTGGTCATACATGGTCCGCTGATGTTGAGAGCTGTGAATCAGATATCAGACATTTACAAATGACATCTTTCCACATATCATCCCAGGTATGTATTGCTGGAAAACATAGGGGCTGTGAGCATTAAAGCTGACATAACTGACACAGTAGTACACATTTTGCAATGGGCTGTACATCTGTGATGTGTGGTGCACAGTACATGGCAGGGTGCAGAACAGGTGCACAGCAATACTGTGTACATGGGTGCAGTGGTATCCAGGGGAATGGGCTTCACCTAGTGACACAGCACATGCATCACACACATGTATACTGTTGGTAGCATGGATTGACTATAGCTGCACTGCATGCTGTTGGGTACCATATGTTATGCATGTTTGCAGATGGGTAACAGGAGGACTGTGTGTACTGTCATTGTGCAAACTCACCTGTATGTGTGTGTGTGCATCCAGGTGGGCAGTTAGTTTGTCTATAGGGTCACTCTGGTGAAGTGGAGGGAAGTTGATGCATGTATGACACGTGTGTGCATGTGTGTGTGTTTGTGTGGCTGACCATGTATGCACATGTGTGATTGTGGGGTGTTCATACAGCAGTACCTCCCTCTGGGATCATGCAGTACATGGACATGGACTGCCGCATTACACACCAGGAATACTTGTCATGTGTGTAATCACAGGACAGCTGATAGTATAATATGGTCTGTAGCATGGAACAGGCATTGAGAGTGAAAGTAGACACCAGGTACACCCTTAATATCGAATTCAGCAGAGGTCACCTACAACCCACATATGCAGCACTACAGATGCATTGGGGAAATACTAGTCGACACCAGGGAGTGTATCCATATATTACAGTTGTCACATGATAGGTTGATTGAGCAGCATATGTGGCATGTACTGAGCATTGCATACACATGACATACCAGTGCTTGATATGGATTAAACATAGTAGCCCACACATATAGGGGCCATGCACATGATGTCCAGATATACACAGTTTGAACACTGAATGACAGCAGTGAGGCCATCTAAAACCACTGCACACAGGTCAGGCAGGTAATGTTGTAACATGTCTTGTGTTATGATTGCTTGTGTAGGCATTTAGAGGACTGACATGTTAATGAGTGGTATCGATGTGTGTATGTTGCCAAGTGTGATGCAGGATGGGATACACGTGGACATATACGTAGGACTGTCTGTAAAGTCATGGATAGGTAGGTATTATGGTGTTGCGCGTGTGTGTGTGTGTGTGTGTGTGCGTGTGTGTGTGTGTGTGTGTGTGTGTGTGTGTGTGTGTGTGTGTGTGTGTGTGTGTGTGTGTGTGTACTTTTAGGCAATGCTCTACAGGTTTTAAAGTGCATTTATTGTTTTCCCCCACAGATGGCAAGGTGGGTCAGGGTCCTCCTGCATGCAATCTGATGTTGGTGTCCATACAGACACTGAAGATGATGATAGTACTGTTGAAGCACAGGTGGGGTTATCAGGGGCCAACACTGTGCCATCATTTGACATCCCCCTTTTAGCCAACCCAACCCCTCACACAGTTTTAATGCCTACACATACGTCATCACCAGTGGATATAGCAGAGGGACAGCTGGCATTTGGTGGCAGTGCACAGAAAAGTGTGGTAACCATGCCTACTGTGTCTGGTCGCAGCAGGCATAGCCAGATGTCTGGCAGGGCACCACATAGGCAGATGTATCAGGGTGCTTGTGGTAGGGCAACTGGACATCATGCCCCTGGCAGAAGCGACATAGCTGGTACCAGCAGGTGCATGTTTCAGGCTGTCATGGTGGCGAAGACACATATGGAATGTTACACCAGCAGGGCCTGAGGCTGTCGATGGCTGCTCACATCTGCAAGTGACAATGTCCATGAACTGTCTGGTGCCATCAGTGCAGGAAGTGAGGTAGGAGGCATCTATTATAATTTAAATATGTGCCTTGGGTTATGCTTCTGAGATGAGTCATACCTTCCATCTAGAGGGCAATTATGACCTTATCTTTAAATTTAGTGCTCACTGGGGGAGGACCTACAACAACAGTAGAGATGTAGTGCATTAAAAAGAATATCCAATATATATCAGATTCTATATGGGATAATTTATAGGAGACAGTAGTTGATAGAAATTATACAGTAATAGGCATTTAGTGGCAAACAACCTGAGGACCCAGAGAAGGAGGAAAAGATACATGGTAAGCATACAAGAGTAAATAAAAGGTATGAAAAGAGAAAAGAACAATAAATGAATAAAAAAGAAGGCAGAGAAGTGAAAATGAGGACAAAGGGGTGAAAGTTAACAGTAGACAGAAAATAGTAGACACTGGTTGCAAGTATGGCTAGATTAGGTTAAGGAAGAAATGTGATCTGACAAAAAAAGCTCAAGAGTGCCTGAGAAGCAGATTTATACTGGAAGGAAATACTAAGCAGGAGCAAAAGACTTTCAAAACTATTACATTATACAATCTGGTATGAAATGAATGGAGCAAAGAACACACAACTAGAAAAATTGGCATGATTTCAATTTAACCTCATTATATTCACAAGTAATAATCCTGTGTTTGACAGAGTAAATCCAGCTAATATATTATATTTGTCCTTGTAGTGTGTCACACTAGCTCTGACAGATGGAGCAAAGCTACTTTAATCTGGTGAGGAAAAATGTCCTGAGTTAGATTTAACAGTACCTAATAGGAGTCACAAGCAAAGATGGTAATATCAGTTAAAGAAGTCAAAAACACAAGGAATTCCCAGAATAACACAGGTTAGTTTAACCTAAACAGGTGAATGGAGCTGGTGAAGTGTTGTTTTGGCAAGCCTGTGAAATCTGTAAGAGTAGCGTTTAGCAAAATTCAAACCTCCAGTCTCAGTTTGTAACTCTTCCACGTTTTTTTGGGTTTCTAATACCGTGATGGGAATGGACCCTGTTCCTAAGTCAAAGTATGATTAATGTTCATGAAACTAGTATTGTTTCCATCTTTGATATTAGCTAAACGTGTTCTTCACAGCATCTGCAATATGCCCAGAACTGACCCCTTCTGCAATTCATAATGTAGTTACATGTATCAGTAGCATATCTAACTATGACTGTTAAGTCCTTTTTTGTGAGACCTGTTGCTCCTACTACTGTTGGAATTGTCTGGGAATCCTTCTTCCACATTGCCCTCATTTCTGCCTGCAAATCCTAATATTTTAAGACTTTGTGTCTCCGTATATGACACTGTAATCACTGGGTGTAACAATTTCAATGATCAATGCTACTTTTGACTTCTTTTCATGGACTAATATATCTAATTTTCTTTTATCTATTTTTTTAAACTGTTGGTAATGAGTAATCCCATGAGATATAAATTTCATCATTCAGTATGATGCTTTGGGGCTCATGTTTCCAGTGCTTCTCAGTTACTTCAGTGTTGTAATGTTTTCACAATCTTGTCTTGTCACATTGTTATGCCTTTCAGCATGCAGACCATCTGCTATGAGTGTATCACACTCAGCAACAAGATGTGCAACTGTTTCCACTTCTGTTTTACAAAACCTGCATTTGTCTGTTTCTTCCATATGTTTAACGGACTTTGTAAACTAATGTGTATGCAGTCCACTATCCTGGGCCACCAATATTAACCTTTCATCTTTTGGTTTAAATTCTCTCCTCCTTAACCATTTTTGTGTCAGATCCTGATTGACATGAGGCTGTTCCAGAGTTTTCTGTGCTTAAAACTACATTTATGCCTTTCCATATTTCTTTCCTTCTCATCTGATCGTTCTCCTTATATTCTTTCTTTCTTTATTTCTTTCTTGTGTTTTTTGGCACATCCAGTCACTCCCTAATTTTTGTCTACTTCTGGTTTGATTTCCAATCTTGCTTCACACTAATATGTTTCTGCTGAACTAAGCAGGTAAGTCATCTTAGACTTGTTCTCCTCATGTTTTAAGACTTTCACAATATTTGGATCTGCAGAGATGGAGATCAGCAGATATGTATGCAATCATACAACTGCATTACATGTAATTAGTTTTGAGGAAGTTTATACCTTGAGGAATGAGAATGAGGAATATATAGTCTTGATATACACTGATTTTTATATACCATTTGATAAGCATGCAGCATTTTTCTTGTTATCCTGCCCAACTGATCCACTACCTTTTGGGGCAAGACAATCACCCCAAAACTGTAAGTTAAAACAGGAAGAGAAATTTGATTTATAGCTTGGACTTTGTTCCTAGGTAGCAGAGCAATTTTCAGTACTAATTTTAATCTTTTAAAACATTCCTTACTGAGTTTTGTTCACTCTCTCCTGCTTTTAAGTTCCTTTATATTACATTCTTCTTCCAGACTGAAATTTTGTTGGCGTTGTAGCTTTCCTGCTTTAAATGTTGCTTTTGCACATTTATCAAGACCAAATGACATTCTTATATTATCTGAGAAAGTTTTGATCTCTTGCATTTGTGCTTTCAGCTCCTCATCTGATGAAGTATACAGTTTCAAATCATCCACAAAAAAGAGAATTTGTCTTTACCCTTGTTGTTTTCTGGGAGCCAATGTGTAGCCATGACCTAATCTGCTAAGTAGACAGCTTAAGGGGTTAAGGGCAGTGGTGACAAAGAGTCACCCTGGAATATCCCCTTTTGAATTTTTATCCTTGGGATAATAATTTGCCCTTTATCATGTAATGTTATTGCTCAAAGTTGGGTGTATCTTGTACATCTGTAAGCACTCCTTTATCCATGAATGTGGGATTTTGTCAAATGCTTTTTTAGTAATATATGTCATGCTTACATTCTTATCCTTTTTACAATTCTCTATAATGACTTTATTTAACAACAAATTATCCTTTGTTCTATTTTACTTTCTTTTGTTACCCTCCTGTTCTATTGCAATAATTGTTTTCTTCAAAATAACTATAAACTCTGTTGGCATCAATTCCAGCATATAGTTTATACATTGTTGAAAGGCAAGTTATTGGTCTATAGTCTTTAAATAGCTTGCAGGTTCACTCTTGAGGAGGAGTATAATTTTTCCTGTTATTAACAAGGCTGGTATCTGTTGAGGGTGTTTATATAATTAGTAATTCTCAGGGTTAAATCTTTTTTGTAAATATGTTAATACTTTACCCAGAATTTAGGTACAGCATCTGGGACTGGGGTTTTCCAATTAGAAGCTTTTCTTAATTTTGTTTCAGTTTCTCTGGCTGTTAATTCACCCCATTTCATATCCTGTACATTTGAGTCTCTTCTTTAACTTCTTTTATCAATTTATCATCTTTGTTATGTTCCATGGGTTCTGTGTAGTTATTTCTACAAAATGTGTCTTTTTCTTCTTTTTCGGTCGTGTTTTTATTCCTTTTGCTTTGCTTCCTAATTCTCTATAAAACTTTTTGGGCCATCAATGAACTACTTATTTTGAATGTTTCCTTTATATTTATGTGCATATCTTCTAAGTTTTTTTCTGCCTGTGTTGATATCTTTAGTTTAGTATTTGCAATAGTGTATAATCGATACTGTTCTGTTCTGATACTGCACATTGCTTTTATCACCTCTATCTTGCTAAGTGTTTTTCCTGAACTGTTCCCTCTTCTATACACTTCTAACAGTGAACTTGCCTTAATTGCTTTATAGTTTTCACTATTCAATATTTCCATAATGGCATTTGATTTTGTCCCTTCCTTTCCCTAATTGCCCTGTGTTTTGTGATAAGACTTTATCTGTTATCAGTTTAGCTGTACAGTAATATATCCTATTTACTTCTGTTATATCACATGAATTTCTGTAAATAGTATTGGATTACTGTATTCATTAACTTCCTCAGACTTCTAACATTTTGGGTCTTATTGACTTTCTGTAATCTATTTCTTTCATTGTTGTTAATATGTCTATCCATCTCTATTAAATCAACCAGTCCTTCCTTTACATCATTTACTTCTAAACTGAGGGCACATTCTTTGTTCCTCGTTTCCTGCAGGCATTCTACAGTAAGTTCCTGAACATCTTCCTATGACATATTCTCTTCTGCTGCTTCCTGCATCACGTGTTGCTCTTTCATATGGGAACTCAATGACCTATCACTCCACAGCATTAACTGCATCACAGTTGCCTCCGTTTGCTGTTCCTTCCCTTGTTGCATGACTCCAACTGAACTTTTGTTCTGGCTTCCCACTGAAGGCTGCAGAGTATCTTCATGTGGCAACTGATTAGATGCTTCCTGTTCCACCTATTTTTCCTTAATTTGGGGACTCATTGTTCCATCATGCTGTGAGATTAACAGAACTGGATTTTCTATACTAAATCCTTCACTTCACAGGTAATCCATAACTTCAGTTTCTATATATTTAACTTCACTATTACTAATCATGTGTTCTACTTTCTCCCTTTGTTTTCTTATTTTTTTTTTTGCATTGTGAAATTTTCCATACCCAGATGCTTTTGCCTGTTTTCTCTTCAAATATCTTTGGTGCTGCTTTTCGGTATTGCTTAGTTTTGCTTTCTCCTTTGCATAAATATTGCACCATTTTACATCTGTTTTTTCTTTCCCATGTCCATATTTCATCTTCAGTTGTCTCTTGCTTCACCCATTTCTCCCTACACTGGGGTCTCATGGTTCCATCATGTTGTGACATAACCTGTATTAGACTTTCTACACTAAATCCTTCACTTTGCATGTTTTCCATAACTTCAGCTTCTATTTGTTTAACTTATACTTTACTAATCTTCAATTCTACATTCCCCCTTTGTAATCTTATTTTTATGTATTATGAAATTATCCATACCTGTGTGCCTTTGCCTGTATTTCTCTTCAAATATCTTTGGTGCTGCTTTTTTGTTTAAAACTTTTTTATTAGATTTTTACTATAACCATGTAATATACAATACATATACATAAAGTGATGATATAATTAAAAATATAAACAAAGATACAAGCAACAAAACTATATACATGGTCCATAACAAATGCAATTTTCTCATCAAAATTAATATTTATCCAGTAGATCTCTTAGTTTTACCCATTGCAATTTCTTATGAGTGACATTTAATATTCTGTTATAAACAGTTTATAATTCCCTATTGCACACACTTTTGTTAAATCAAGGAAATCGGAGAATGAGAGGAGTTTTTGACATTTCTAATTCATTGTAACAACATTTCTTGTAATTGTAAGAAGTAACCAAAGAAGATGAATTTGTATTTTTGGTATTGAACCTGGCATCAGTGCATTAAATAGTATTAATGAATCTGTTATTTCACAATTGTCTAACCACAATGCTTTGATAAATTCCTTACATTCAGACCAAAAAGGAGAAACTATTTTACAATTTAGAAACACGTGACCAATCTGCTTGTAATAACTCATTACATTTTCAACATTTAATAGTGTCTTTTTTATACATTGTAGCAATTTTATGTGGAGTTATAAAACATCTATGTATGAATTTCCATGTAAATATTTTCCATTAAAGGGATGGTGATGTGTTATTTATAGATTGGAATATTATAGATTTATTGGCCTCTGAGAAGGATTCTTTATTTAATTTAGTTGAGTAATTCCAAAAGGAATCCTCTGGTATGAAGGTATCTACTCTCAATTCCTTATAAAATATGGATAAAGATGCACTCTTAGTGTTTCTATCTGAATTTATTCCAAAAAACAAGATTTTAGACATTTTTAATATAGGTGTGTTTCAACTTATCATTAATTCACTTATGCGAAATTTGCTAAATGTTTGTATGATTAGCCAGTTATCTTGTTTTATGTTATATATAGCTATAAGAATTTTCGCATCATGTATCTTATCCTTATTCAAAAAAAATTATGCCAAAATTTAATCCATTATTTTCCATTTCTTTAATTTTATTTAAATTAAATGGTTCTAAACATCTATTTGTATAAGATATTGGGAACATTAATAATAAAGTGCTTTTCATTTGGTGATTACTAAACATTATTTTTTAAAAATTATTTAAAATATAATTAAGAAATGGCATAAGATTTAAATTTTTGGGGGACTGTATATTATATCTTTTAGTATCAAGTATATTTTATCTGTATCCGAAAATACAGCATTTTCTGTTTTTGATGTGTAGTATAGATGCAATATTGATTTATGAATGTTTTTCCAACCTGAATCATATTCAGTATTTAAACAGAAGCTTATTAAATTAAGGATAGCCGATTCAGCATATGTTACAATGTTTGGGAATGCAATTCCACCATGTTCCCAGATTCTACAATGCCAATTGAAACTAATTTTCAGCTTTTGCGGGTACCATAAAAAGTTAAGTAGCTATATATTTATTTGTTTAATTAGTTTTTTAAAGTGGCTGTGATTAATGTTTGTATGTAGAGAAAACTTATTGGTAAAATAATCATCTTTATTAGCATTAACTTTTCATCCATCGTGAGCAGGAATTTATTCCAATCTCCTAATTGATTTTTGATAATAATAACTACATTTTTATAATTTACTCTTAAAGATTCATTCTAATTAGATTTTATTATTACCTCTAAATATTTAAATTGGTCATTTTCCCAATTAAAATCATTACAGCTATTTATTAGATTATTCTGTATTTTATTAATCAGTGAAGTTTCTGATTTATTTTGATTAAACTTAAAGCATGAGATATCGTGAAATAGATTTATATAATTTATAATATGTGTTATGGATGACTTGAGGTCTCCAATGGTTAACAGAAGATTTTCGGCAAGAAGTTGTATTTTTAGAGCAATAATTGTTTCCTACAAAAAAATAATTTTATTTTGGGTGTATTTTTATAAAATGAGTCAGTGGTTTTATTGACAAGGCAAATAAAAGGAGAGACATTGGGCAGCCCTGTTTTGTACCTTTCAAAAATCTTTAATGGGCTTGACAGAAATGCACCAATTTTAACATATGAAATTGAATTCTCATAAAGTTTAGTTATTAAATTAATAAAATCAAGTGGAAAATATATTCCTTCAGAACTGCAAGAGATAAGATCAATTTATAGAATCAAATGCTTTGTCTATGTCTAAACTAATGACTGAGAGCTCGTTTTTCTTATTATTTGCAAAATTAATTAAAGAAAAAAGTCTAATAACATTATCTTGAACTTTCCTATGTAATATAAAGTCTGTTTGATCTTCATCTATAAGATTTGTTAACATATGCCTTAATCTTTTGTCAAGAATGGACATAAAGATTTGATAGTCTACATTTAGTAGGGAGATGGGTCAATACAACGAGCATTGTTTTGGTTTTTTATCTTGCTTTAATATAGGAGAAATCATAGCATATTTCCATGACAGGAAGTTATTAGAATTGTTTCTAATGTCTTCAAATGCATCTAATAAAAAAATTCTCAATGTATTATCTGGTAACAATTTGTATATTTCTGGAATAATTCCATCCAAAGCTGGAGATTTATTATTTTTAAGATTTTTAATTTGGTCCTTTAGTTCTGTGAATGATATTGTTTTGTTTAATCTAATGTCTTGTTCCATTGTAAATTTCTTTTACACATTTTCTTTAAGAAAACTATCTCTCAGCTCAGGATTAATTAACATTGAAATCAGCTTTATTGATTTCTTCATAGTGTTTTCTAAAAGTTTCTAACATTTCTTTTAGATGTCAGTGTCTTGGATTTATTTCTAGTCATAAATGCAATCTCTTTAATATAATTTATATTTTTTATTCCTTTTGACTTCACAGCTAGTCTATATAAACTTTTGGGATTTACTGAATATGATTGCATTTTAAGTCTCTCAAGGGTTATTATTACTTTATGATTCAGTATTTCAACATATTTTAAATTTAACTTTTTTAGTTCAGAATTTGTGGTAATATCATTTGATTTAAGAGTACTTTAAAATTATTTATTCTCGCTTTTAAAACTAAAAGTTCTTTATCCCATTCTTTTCTTTTATTCAAATACCAACTTTTAACTCTTCCAAACAGATATGCCTCTAATGCATTCCAAACAATAACTTTGGGGGTATCCTTATTATCATTGTTTTCTAAGAAGAAATGTATTTCTTTTATTAGCCATTCCTTAAAACCAGTTATTTTAACAATATAGGCTGGGATTCTTTGCCAAGAATTCAGATTATTTGGTTTAATACTATTATTAAAAAACAATAGCATTATGATTGGACAGTGGACATGCAATTATTGAGACATCTTGCATTTTAGAGAATATTCTATCAGATGTAAATATTTTGTCTATAACTGTTTGTGTCAAATCTGTATGAGTAATGCGTAAAGTTTAAAGAATTCAAACTTCTTATTTCATAAATATCTCTTAAATTGGTAGCATCAATATTGTTGTTTATTTTTTTGCTGTTGCTGAAATACTTATTCTTCTATCCTTAGTATTGTCTTTTTGAGATAAAATACAGCTTAAATTACCTGCAATTATTTTATCTCCCTTTGAAAGTAGAGTGATTAACTCTATGCATTTATTTGCCTCTTTTACACCAACACCAGGTATCCAATAATTGTTTATAAGTGTGACAGATTGTATATTACTCTCTATGACCACAAGGCTCATCATACAATTTTTATCAGAGTATGTTTCAATTATCTTAGGAAGTGGTAAAGATTTTCTCCATAAAATCACGTTACCTCTTCTTTTAGCTGAAAATGTGATTCTGCTAGGATATAATAAGCTTTAAAGCATAGTTTACCAATATCTTCTTTTCTTTTTCTTAAGTGTGTTTCTTGTTAAAAAGTGATTTCAAACTTATTTATTTTTAAAAATGTGCTTATACCTCCACTCTTAATAGGGTTATTAAGGCCATTTACATTTAAATATATATATCTATATGTATTCATTTTGATAAGGTATTCCAAAGCCTTATTGTGTTATGGACCCACCCAAAAACTATTATAACACTATTTACAGAATGCAACATGAAATTTTTAATAACAGCTTTGATGATATAATCATCAAAGCCACCCTCTACCATCCCTTATCTTATATCCTACACTTACTATTGCTTCAACTTTTTGTTATTTATTTGTATGATTTAATACAGATTTCCCTCCAAAAAGCTTCAAAGGGTTATACTATATTTCAAAAGCTTACAATGTATTTCAAATCACAAATTTAGTTAGTAGTTATATTGATATGCCAGTAAACTGCAATTGAAAATGTATCTAGGTTATGTGACTTATCAATATTTCTAAATTAAAACAAAGTATTAAACAGAGTATAAAGATATTTCAGTACTTATGTATTCAGTATTTACAACTTATCAAAACAACAAACTTGTAAATATTTATAACTGCCAATAATTCTAATATAGTTTGAAATTAAATGCAATCATATCTTTTAAAAAGGATAACTTATTCATAGATAATACCAACCCTTCATCTAAAAACATTAAATCACATTTATATTCAAAATTGTTACGTCATATATTCCTCACTTCAGCATAAATAGATTTTGGATATCTTTTTACATTTTATTCTTTTTTCCCTTCCTTTTTCCCTTTTCCCTTCTATTTTTCTACATTCACCCTACTTGTTTTCTCTTTTCTTTCATTTTAGTTTCAATGTTTTTCCTTTTTTCCCTCTTCTCCTTTTTTCTTTATTCCTTTCCCATTCTTTTTCCATCTTTCTTTTTTCTTCTCTTCTCCTTTCCTTTTTCCTCCTTTCTTATTCCCTTTCTTTTCTTTTTTCATTTCTTTTCCTTCCTTTTTGTTCATTTCTCTTCTTTTCTTTCTTTTTCCCTTTTCATTTCTTTTACCCTTTTCCTCCCTTTATTTCTTTTCCTTTTCTGTTTTCAATTTTCCTTTCACTAGCAATACTCATTAATATATAAAGAAATATTATCATCAGAGTGGATGTGTAAAGGCAACACTTATCTTATATTGCTTAAATTAGCAAGTAGTCAAAATCTTACTAACATATGAGCCAATCATGTTACTTATTTAGTTTAATACTAACCCCCCCATCATTAATGTGAATCAATCGGGTTACATATTTAGATTCAACTTACCTCCCTCATATCTTATGTGAAACAATTGTGTTATGCATCTAGAGTCATAGTGCCCCCACCATCACTGATATGAAACATTTTATAGCATCCCCACATCATTGCTGATCTGAACCAATCAGGCTGTGTACTTACTTTCTTACTGACCCCAATTTCCTAGGGAATGATTTGATGGAGTACAAATCAAGAGAGCTTTACCACTAAACCTTTCATTTTATTCCGCATAACACTTCCCCAACATATGGTTAATGTCTCCATGTTTAGACTCCTTTATTTTCTTTTTCTTTCCTCTTTTCTCTTTTTTTTCCTTCTTTCATCATTTTCTTTTTTTCTTTTCTTCTTTTTTCTTGTTTTTTCTTTCCCATTTTTTCCCTTTTACCTTCACCTTCTTTCTTCCTTCTTTTTCCTTTTTTCTTTCTTTTTTCTTTTCCCTCCTTCCCTTTCTTTTTCTTTCTTTCTCCCTTCATTCTTTCTGTTCTTTCTCTTTTCCTTTCCCCTATACCCCATTTTTTTCTCATCTTCTTCTTTTTCACTTCCTTTCTTCTCTTTTTTATTTTTTCCCTTTATTGTCTATTTTTATCAAATAGGGCGGCCACAGTGGTGCAGTGGTTAGCATTGCCGCCTCACAGCAAGAGGTTCTCCAGTTCGATCCTCGGCTGGGGTGCCTTCTGTGCGGAGTCTGCATGTCCTCCCTGTGGTCGCGTGGGTTTCCTCCGGGTGCTCCGGTTTCCTCCCACATCCCAAAGACATGCTGCAGGTGGATTGGACACTCTAAACTGGCCCTAGGTGTGCATGTGAGTGTGCCTTCTGTGGAAGGTTGGGCGCCGGGCTGGCAACTCGACACCGTAAAACTCCACTGCCATTCAATGTGCGGACAAGGTGATCCGCTTTGGCGACCCCTAACCGGGAAAAAGCCGAAAGAAGAAGAAGATTGTCTATTTTTATCAAAAGCCACCAAGTATCAAATTACTTAAATGAAAATGCTTCTTCTGTGTTCTACTTCAACCATCAAGTTTTCTTAGGCAAATATGTGTCAACCATCAAGTTTTCTCAGGCAAATTTGTGATATATATATATATATATATATATATATATATATATATATATATATATATATATATTTATATATGGATTCCATACACTAGACTGAAGGTTCACTACTTTGAAATAGTGTATGGAATGCACACTGCACCGAAAGTGCACTTAATCGATAGTGTACTTACGCAAAGTTCAGTACAAAGAACAGGCATTGTACTGAACTTCCGTGCAGTACTCACCCTAACCCTAAGGTCCGTGACGGCTGCAGCGCAGTGAAGGGCATAGCAATGTCCTCCACTATGGTACGATAGTCACGGACCTTAGGGTTAGGTCATGGGTTAGGGTAAGCGGATAGCTTTACTAACTATCCTCTTATCCTAATCCGTGCCCTAACACTAAGGTCCGTGAGTATCGCACCATAGTGGAGGACATAGCTTGTTTTTTGATGTCCTCCACTGTGCTGCGGTACTTTTGGTGAAGTGCACTTTCGCGGAAGTTCACTTTCGTTAAAGTGAACTTTCGCGTAAGTGAGGCTTCCTATTACAAGTTCAAAGTTGTGAACTTTCGTTCTTGTAATAGAAATCCATATATATATATATATATATATATATATATATATATATATATATATATACACAGACATACGTGTATCAATAAAGTTAATGCATTCATTAGTATCACTGAATGCAAACAGATGTATAAATGAATATCAAAACTGCTTATAAACTTACACAGTGCTAGCAAACAAGGGAATTAATGAAGCTTTCCATTTCTTCACTGTTATGTAGTGATAACATCAGCATATTGTAAAGAAGCAGGGGTATGGGAACATCTTTTTAGTTATTTATAAAATATAGCTTTGATTAAAATAATCCATGAGCTATTAAATGATTTCCAGTTATTTGAATGTCTATCAATAGTCAGTGTAAATATCAGCAAATCCCCTTTCTAAAAAAATAAACAAAAAAGATTCTTAAAGGAATACATTATAAAAGTATATGGAAACAGCAGCATTATTTAATCTAGTTATCAGATAGACTAGATACTGCGGTGGTGGTGCTGTGGTAGCATTGTCGCCTCACAGTAAGACGTTGTCCTGTTCGATTCCCAGCTAGAGTGTCTTCTGTGTGGAGACATGCGTGAATGGGCGTACCTTCATTGAAGGTTGTGCATCAGGTCTGGCAACTCGGCACGTAAAAATCTTCTGCCAATCATTAGCGAACCGGAGTTCCGCTGTGGTGACCCGTAACTGGGAAAAGCCGAAAGACACAACAACAACAACAACAACATCAGATAGACTATATGTTTGATTTTAGTCCAGCAGAAACAATGTTGGGCATGGCACCAAATATCAGAATTATGTATGTTAAAATGCCAATTGTGTATACTAAAATGTCAAAACGTACAGTTCAGACAAGTATATTTTTATTAGCACAGAAGATAAGCAAGATCACAAAGCTAAGCTGATGCTAAACACTGTGTAAAACGTCTTAGTAACAATATGCAAATACTTACTGTAAACAATATATTAAAAAGAAAAAGACAACAGTAACATAATGAAATTATGCCATCCTACCTAAACAAGTAATGTACAGCTATAATAAGCACAGCAGATTAATAATTAGAGTAGAATTCAGTTGCAATTGCAAAAAACAAACTAGCTACTCGCAAATACAAGAGTTCATACTCACTATTTACATCATATAGAATTCCTTAGTACTGATGTGCTTCTTGTTTCTATCTCTAGAAAGGAATCTCTCCTCTTTCCTATCTCTCTTGCCCTCATTTCTAGAGTTTGTGTTTTTGTCGACCGAATGAATAAATAGAAACCCTTATGTCTCCCAAAGTAAGTTATTAAAATAAAGATAACATCTATAGTCAAACAAAGCTTCTTTTCTGATCTATTTTGTTTCCATTCACTTCCTTGATGTGCTGTCTGTCTCTGAGAAAGCTGCATGAAGTAGGAAGTGTAGCAAGGTCAAAGGTTATGGCTTCTCATAGCCGTAGGTCCACGTTTTCATGTTGAGTGTTTTTCTTTTTTAACTAAATCTTTCACAGAAGAGCTCATGCTGATAGGGAGAGAAACTCAATAGTTTCAGTGGGAAACCTGAAGGCACAATTATTAAAAAAAAGCACAATTCATGCAGAACAGGGTAATGGCTCTCACAGCAAGGCACAGAGCATTGGAAAGAACACAGAAACAGTGTTAGATTTTAATATAGGGATTAACTAATCTAAACACAGGATTTACATCAGAATTACACTCCCTACTGCTCTTTCCCACCAGAGAAACCACTCAAATTACCCAAAAGACACAGAGGGAGTACATTTTCTTCAAATAATAATGTAACCACCCAAAACACCAAAACCCCCTTTCAGTCAGCAGAAATAAGACTCTAGACACTCGAAGCTCTATTGCCCCCAGTTTATGTCCCAGATCGGCTTTTCAGCTATATATCTCAGCAGATAACTTCCCAGTGCACTGTATTATGCAGTGAAATGGTCAAAACCTGCCAATAACCCTCATTTAAAACAAACCACAGAAACATTTTCCTCAATTTTATTTAAGGACTTCAAATGCACTAAATATAACATCCAATAACTTATACTATCTATCTATCTATCTATCTATCTATCTATCTATCTATCTATCTATCTATCTATCTATCTTCTTCTTCTTCTTCTTCTTCCAGCTTTTTCCTGGTTAGGGGTCACCACAGCAGATCATCTGTCTGCTCAGGATTGGCAGTGGAGTTTTATGGTGTTGAGTTGCTAGCCGCACACACACACACAAGCACTCACACCTAGGGCCAATTTAGAATATCCAATCCACCTACAACATGTCTTTGGGAGGAAACTGGAGCACCCGGAGGAAACCCATGTGACCACAAGGAGGACAGGCATAATCCGCACAGAAGGCACCCCAGCCAGGGATTGAACCGGAGAACCTCTTGCTGTGAAGTGGCAATGCTAACCACTGCACCACCGCGGCCACCCTACTATACATCTCTCTCTCTCTCTCTCTCTCTCTATATATATATATATATATATATATATAAATATTGAATTCAGGGAAGTAAAGACTCAGATCTAGACTGCTTTAAGTCATATATTTAACTTATACTTAGATAGAAAATAACAAGGCATGAAAAGGGACTATTAACCCCCAGATGCTATTTATATGTAAAAGTACTACCATACACAAGAATTAGTTAGAATTTTATGAATTTATAGAGAGAGACTTGTACAGTTTTATACATGTAGATGTGTCTTTTTATGTTATGTCTTATAATGGTATCAATTTTACATATTTTTATATGCATGCCTATATTTATTTAACATTTTATGATATATACATTGTTTTAACATTTTTAACATATTGTACTGCATCTTTAATACAAACCACAGTGATTATTGACCCAAGGATATAACTGAAATGAATTGAAGCTAATTAGTATAAATATGTCGGCACACTAGTATTCTTTATTATGATGAAGTTTCCAGAGTGGAAATAAAAGCGCTTAATCAACCTCTTTTGTTTTAAGACTCAATAAATTATTTACTATTATCCGGTCATTGACTGATCAGTTTTCGGTGCTTTTTTGGTGCTCACTACCATTACGAACTGTTTTTGTAGGACTGCCTTTATTGGGATCCTGTTTTAAGTGGAGGAACTTTGTGTTACTAGTTTTTCTTTTCTCCGGTATCCATTTGTGTGGTGTTATATGTAAAAGTCTTATGTTATCACACAAAAACAACAACAAAAAAAAAGGGGGAGAAACATCTTACACTTTAGAGTTGATTATATGCTTGGGTGCATCTTCTTGACAGCATACCATAGTTCAAGACTGCAGGAAAATGAATTGTCTCTGGGTTTTTTGTTGCTTTTTTTCTGTAGCATTTGAAGTAATTCTGATAGCGTGCTTTTTAAGACTAGGTAAGGATATCTCCATATCTTCCACTTTATCTAGAAGTTTTTTTGTTTTTGACAAAATCCATAGTTTCTTCAAGAGAATCATAGATTTTTGACCCTCTGACAGTGTAATTTTAATTCTATCAGGGAAGATGATTTGTGCTTTAATGTCAGCTTTCTTCAGGTTCTTAATAAGAGGAACACACACTTTTCCTTTTGTCATCACTGAGGTGGTGTAATCATTATTAGATCTGACACTTTTCCCACTTATCCAAATTGGAGTTCCCGACCAAGCAGTTCTGAGAATTAAATCTTTGTCTTGTTTTGACAGAAATTTCACAATGATAGATCTTGAAGCTGAGGGATGTTTTGAAGTAGAAATATCTGAGAGGGATCTGTGGGCTCTTTCTATGCCAAATGATAAAGATTCAGGCAGATTTTGATCTTTGGGAAGCCAGTCATTTAAAAACTGAATCAAGTTGTTACCTTCCATTTTTTCAGGTATACCATAAATCCTTATATTATTTCTTCTTGACCAGCTCTCCAAATCTTCTACTTTCTTTAGTATTGCATTATATTATTTTGTTTTACAAGAAAATTAATCTGATTCTCATTTTATGTTCGTCTTTCATCTAGTTCATTAACAGATTATTTTATTGCTGTAATTTGATGTGTGTTTTGTGATGATATCCTTCAGTAGTTCTATTTGCTTTTTATCTTTTTTCATATTGTCCATTATATGTTCCAAATTGTCCATTTTTGTGGAAAGATCCTGGATACTAGAAATAATTGCTTATAATGCCTTCTTCATAGAGTTGTCTTGAAGATAAGTCCTCGAGTGACTCATAGTTAAAACAGACTATATGACTTCTGAAAGGAACATTTCTAAAAATAAGGTTTTAAACAAAAAAGTTTCAAACCTCCTATATCAGAACAATCTGAAGATCTATAGGAAGCAATTTATTAATCCTGTCAGAAAAAGTATTCAAAGGCGGAACAAAGTATTTGTGCTGTTATCTGCTCTGCATGGTAGCAACGCCCCCCCGGTGCTGCTTTTTTGTATTGATGAGTTTGGCTTTCGCTTTTGCATAAATATTGCACCATATCTGATCTCTCTTTTTTTCACATGTCAATGTTTCTTTTTTGTACCTTTCAAAAATCTCTAGGTTTTGTTATTTATATTTTCACACTTCTGCAGTCACTTCTTTTTTCAAATAACTCAAAGTATATGGGTCTATAAAATGTTTTTCATGGATCTGTTGTATTAACAAACACAAATGTACATGTGAAAATGTTGACAGTTTTTCTTGTGTAAGTATTTTTCTTTCCCCTGATTTCTTTCCTAAACTTTTTTTGAATATCATCTATCTGGAAATTGTGGGCTTCTTGCATAATAGTTGTGAAAAATTAGACACTGTCATCTGTGCTAGCAAGTCTGGCTGACATTTTTGTACATAATTTCAGATTAACATTTGTATTATATGCAAGCATGACTAGCTATGATATTGTAAATGAGTTCTTACATGTTGATTTATTATCTATGCAGAATGTTTTAAAGACTTGAACAGTGTTCCTTTACATGTTACAAAAATGTGGTACTCCACTAAGAACAAACACCCAAGTTCCGTGTAAACAGACAAAAAACTTCTTTAATCACAAAAGTAATAACAATTCCCACTGGGAATTGTTATTACTTTTGTGATTAAAGAAGTTTTTTGTCTGTTTACACGGAACTTGGGTGTTTGTTCTTAGTGTTCCTTTACATGTCTAACTGCACATATTTGTGAAGAACATTCTAACTGCAAACTGTCTCAAAATCATCTGATCTGTGGGTGAGGTCATTGGAATGTTGACAGTTGCTCTGTGTTACTGTCAGAGGCTGAAAGACAGGAAGGAACTTTGGTAAACAGCTGTTGGTTGATTTTCAAAATATGAAATGAAAATTAGAACTGGAACTGTTGTGACAGTTAAGCTAGTCTATAAAAGACCCTGCTGGATACAGTTGAAGTCAGTTGCCAGTTATTGTCAGTTACAGTTGCCAGCTGCAGTTGTCAGTTGTTCACAGTTGTACTGTGCAGTGGATACCCAAAATGACTCACCAAGAACTGTAAGTCTACCTTTGCTCTATTGTAATAATTTACTATAGATCAGGGACAATGTTCTTTAGTCAGATAGGGGAAATTATAACTAATCAGTTAGAGTTTTTTAAATGTTGGATTACTATACTACAGTATTGATTTAATTTTCCTGGTGATAGAGTTCTGTTTATTAGAAATTACTGTTTTATATTTTGTAATCATTTTGCTCATTATTAAATAGTTTTATTAACTTAAATTGTGGTTTGTCAATCAGTGTTATCTTTAGTGATTTGAGAGTGCTTATACCTGTTTTGATATTTTCCAGGCCACAACAAAAGCCTGGCTGCTTTAGGTCATTTGCTATAATTTATTTTAATATCTAATTTTCATAATTGCGCACCCCTTTGAAAAGGCATGTGACACTATCGTTAGTGGCAGTGGGTTACCATATTATTTTGGGGAAGGGACACAGCTGGAAATCTGTTTTAGGATTTCCCAGAAGTGTTTGGAGGTGTGAGGTTTAATTTATTTAAGTGTGAGTGTATCAGAGTTCTTAAACTGGGACACATTGCTCTGAAGTGTATAATAAGAAGTTACATTTGGGATGGACAGAAGTATACAGTCTATTCCCAGGTTATAGAGCATGTTCCTGTGGTACTCTTAGGGGAAATTGTGAAATATTACCCTTGTTTATGTGACAGTCTCACCAGTAGTGAGAATTGAAGCTCCTTAGTTACTGACCAAGGATAGTAAGGGACATTGCATTATTATTGCCAGTCTGGTGGGATACTGCCCAGATGTCATATTATTTGGTGGGAGTGGTGGAATTTTTAATTGTACTTCAGTAGTCTCTGGGTAGTTGTCCTTAAGTTGACAGCCACAAAGTAAACATACAGAATCTTAGTCCACCACAGTTTTATTTATTTGTAGTTAGTCAGGGATAGCAGATAAAGATGCCAGCAGAAGACTACAATGAGCTGATAAAGAATCAGTTGGCCAAGGAGTATGAAGCCAGAGGACTGGTGCATGCCACCCTAAGGAAGCAATGATTTCAACCTTAGTTGCAGCTTCACTCAGAAAAGTCATTCTGAGGATATCCAGTTTGGTATTAGAAATGTGCTGCCTGCTGAGACATGAAAGTTCATATTTTCATAAGAGGACCTGAGAGAATCCATCTTGAGTTAAGGAGACTGGAAATGGAGGCTGAAGAATGGGAGAAGCAGCACAAATATGAAATGGAGGCTAAATGACTGGACTACACCTGGAAGCCCAATGAAGGGAGGCTTAGGAAAGGGAGAGGCAGCATCAATATCCTGAGGAGAAACAGCATCAATATGAACTGGAGACCAAACATCTGAAGACCAAAGAGAAACTGAGATGTTTAGAAGCCAAGGAAAATGAGAGACAGTGATGGCATGAAGTGGAGCTTCTCACCCTTTGAGAGGGTCATGGAGGTAATGGGGAAGGAAATAACTGGACCCCAGAATCTGTAAAGGTCAGTAATTTTTTTCCTCAATACAGGGATGAGGATGACATTCATAGCTTTATCCACATATTTGAGTGGGTATGTAGAGAGTATGATGTTGACTGTGAGGTCTGGGTTTAGCTCCCAACTCCCTTGCTCCATGGTAAAGCTGTTCAGGCCATGTCAAAATTGTCTGATGTAGATTGTTTGAATTATGATAATGTTTAGAACTGTCTTCTTCATTGTTTTAGCTAACACGTAAAGGTTATAGTAAATAAATTCTTGAACTTAGATACATGGCAGATGAAAGTGTATTTGATTATATTGCTGATTTAAGTACTTACTTTCACAGATAGGTAAGTGGGTGTTAGGTCACCACTTTTGAGGGACTGACAGACCGTTTAGTGAGGGAACAAGCCCTCAGTACTTTGCTTGATGACATGAGAATCTGGTTAGCAGACAGAGTATAACTCTGTGGAGGAGGTGGGGAGAAAAGCAGATCTCTACTTAGCAAGCAGAGCACCAATGCATGGGAAAGGGATATCCAATGCTGCACATCTACATATGGGAACCCATGCAACCCATCTAAACCACACCAACAGAGTACACCAGTAACAGGGGAAACTACTAGTCCAAGTACACAGTTAGGGATTAGATGTTTCAAATGTAACCAGAGGGGGCCCCACAGCAGTCAAATGTCCACTGAGGCAAGGTGAGAAACAAAAGGTGAGGGAGACAGAAAGTGTGGATGACAAATTGCCAGTGTTAAGTTGTTTGCAAACAACAGGGATGCCAGTCTATCACCAACATTTCTATCCTATTTTCGTAGATGGTAAATGGGTTACTGCGAAGAGAGACACATCTGCTGATATAATTGTGAGCCCTGCAGTGGTTAAAGAAGAGCAATACTTGCTTGGACAGTCCACTTCAGTCAGAGCTTTGGGAGGGACCCCATTCCAAATACCTTTGGCTAGGGTTCATCTTGACTGGGACGGGGAAGAGAAAGCAAGCAGGTAGGTGTGTTTGAGGATATTCCTGCAGATATCTTGATAAGGAATGACTGTGATGATGCAGTGCCTTGTGTGCATGCAGTGACACCAGTCAAGCTTGGAGACAGGCATGTAGGTCTGGTAGCCTGGGTGAGACCCAGACAGATCTCATACCTGAGGCTGCAACTGGCATGGTGGCTGTTTCAGAGAAGGAGTTATCCTTTAGCAGTAAGTCTGAAAGTTAGCCACAGCTGCTTGTAGGTACTGATGTTCCCCTTGCACATGGTGACTGCAAAGATGGAGGTGAGTGATAGTATCCAGACTGACAGTGAGGTACAGCTGTTGGAAGTTATTAGGCTTCCTATGGAAGGGGAGCTTGGGAGGATCACAAATGTAGAGTTGAGACAGGCTCAACTTACAGACCCTACATTACAAAGCTTGAGGGAAATGGCTTAGGAAGCACCTGAGGCTCAGGGAAGAGGGAAGTCTGTATACAGGAACAAAGGTTTATGTATAGAAACTGGACTTCTAAGGGAGGGATGGAAGGTGAGATAGTACAGCAGTTGGTAGAGAATGGAGTCTACCATCTGCCACTTCTAGCTATAGTCCCTAATATTCCTTGTGTAAGTGATATTTAGGGTGAGAAGGAAGGTTTGCTGTATGGAAAGTGGACTCCTAAGGGAGGACTGGAAGGTGAGGTAGTATGGTAGCCGGTAGACCTTAGAGCCTGCCTTCTGCCACTTCTGGCTATAGTTCCTATTATTCCTTTTGCAGTTGATATTGATTTAGAAAAGGTGGCGAGTGCTTTGCTAGAAATTTTCAGCAGGGTATGTTTTCCAAGGGAGATACTGACTGATCAAGGTGCCAACTTTATGTCAGACCTGCTGACTCATTTGTGGAAGTGTTGTGGGGTGAAACAATTGACCCGCTGCTACCCCCAGACAAATAGACTTGTGGAGAGGTTAAACTCTATATTAAAGACTATGCTATGGGCATTTGCAGACCAGTTTAAAAGGGCAAAGTTAACCATTAAACTCAGTAAACGTCAGGTGGGTATGGCAGAGGTTACTTACTTAGGACACAGAATGGGCAGAGATAAGATTAGGCCAGAACCTGTCAACGTGTAAACTATTCAAGTGTGGCCAGTTTCTGTTAGTACAAAGCAAGTGAGAGCATTTCTGGGGCAGCGGGGTAATATAGTAAATTTGTGCCTAATGATAGTACAATAGCTGTACCCTTTACTGATCTAAGTAGGAAAAACAAACCATATAAGATAGTGTCAACCACAGATTGCAAACAGGCATTCCAAAACCTATTAGAGATTTTGGCATGACCCCCTGTGTTAGTCAGCCTACATTATGGCAAAGAATATGTTGTGCAAGTAGATGCTTCAAATTATGGGATGGGGCTGTACTCAGCCAAGTTTCCTCAGAAGAACACTGCTGTGGGGTTGATAATGCCAATGCAAATGGATTGCCCATGAGAGGAGTGGGCTGATATTCCCAGAAAGACCCATTTTTCTCAAGCGTCATTTTTCAAGAGTCACTTGAAAACTGTGCTTGAGGCATGGAGGGAGGGGCAAAATGTGAGGAAATTAGGCACTATCATTTGTGCTAGCATGTCTGTCTGACATTTTTTTACCTAATTTCAGATTAATCTGTCTATTGTATGCCAGTATGGCTAGCTATGATATTGTAAATAAGTTCTTATATGTTGATTTATAATCTGTGCAAAATGTTTTAAAGATTTGAACAGTGTTCATTTACATTTCTAACTGCGCATATTTGTGAAGAAGATTCTAACTGCAAACTGTCTCAGAATCAGCTGGCCTGCAGATGATGTCATCGGAATGTTGACAATTGCTCTGAGTTACTATCATAGGCTGAAAGACAGGAAGGAACTTTGTTAAACAGTTGCTGGTTGATTTTCAAAATATGAAATGAAAATTAGAACTGGAACAGTTGTGACAGTTAAGCTACTCTATAAAAGAGCCTGCTGAAGACAGCTGAAGTCAGTTGTCAATTGTTGTCAGCTGTTGCCAGTCACAGTTGCCAACTGCAGTTGTTCACAGTTGTACTGTGCAGTGGATACAGAAAAGGACTCACCAAGAACTGTAAGCCTGCCTTTGCTCTATTGTGATAATTTAGTTTAGGTAAGAGACATCAATCTTTAGTCAGATAGGGGAAATTATAACTAATCAGTTAGAGTTTTTCTAAATGCTGGATTTCTGTCCTACAGTATTGATTTCATTTTCCTGGTGATTGCGTTCTGTTTGTTTATTGGTAATTACTGTTTTCTATTTTTAATCATTGTGTTCATTATTAAATATTTTTATTAGCTTATATTGTGGCTGGTCAATCAGTGTTTTCTTTAGTGATTTGGGAGTGCTTATACATATTTTAATAATTCCTGGGCCACTCCAAAAGCCTGTCTGCTTTAAGTCATTTGCTATCAGATGTTTTAATGTGTAATTTTATATAATTGGACATCCCTTTGAAAGGGCATGTCAGACTCTAGTTGGCGGCAGCAGGTTACCGTATTATTTTGGGGAAGGGACACAGCTGAACATCTGTGTCAGGCTTTCACAGAAGTGTTTGGATGTGTGAGATTTACTTTCTTTAAGTATGAGTGTATTAGAGGCCTTAAACTGGGACACATTGCTCTGAAGTATGTAATGAGTACATTTGGGGTGGACAGAAGTATACAGTCCAGTTCCAGGTTATAGAGCATGTTCATGTTGTGCTCTTAGGGAAAGTTGTGAAATATTACTCCTGCTTAAGTGACAGTCTCATATTGGAGTCAATAGTGAGGACTGAACCTCCTTAGTAATTGACCCAGGATATTAAGGGGCATCACATTATTGTTGGCAGTCTGGTGGGATATTGTCCGGACATCAAAATAGTCACAAAAAATAATTTCTTTCTTATCCTTAGTAGTCTACTCTATCATCTTTATGGGTCTTTAATGGCCTATCAGTTTTTGTGTTTTTTGTTTACTACCACCTTCTTCTAGACCGGGGGGGGGGGCATCTTCTCCCTGAGCTACGTCTAATCCCATTGCAGGAATGTTTTCCATTTCTTGAGGATTCTACACTGTCATGTTTTTCAGTCTTGGCATTAGTGCATATACCAAGATTGGGAACTTTTTTTTTTTCTTGGGACTTGTGCACCCAGATGTCTTTTTTATTTTTTAATCTACTACTGTCCATGATATATACTATATAAAATGCAGTCTATATATCAATGTTATCTTGCTGGGATGTTGTAAAAACAGGGTTCACCTCATGAAAGCACTCACCAAGACTTAAGGATTAATTCAACTCTAGCAATACTACTGTCTTTTTCTTGCTGATTTTATCATCTCTCCATTTGGGCTCCTAAGCTTCAGCAGTGAGGAGTGACTAATAAAAACAAATATATTACTGAATTAAAATTAAATACTCTGACTGCAACATCATGTATTCAATAATGAATTTTGGCAATGTGAGTGTACTACTAAAAATAATGAAAGTAGAAAGAAATGGTTACTTGCTAGACAAATGGAGTCCATATTTAATAGCCCAAAGACATTAATAGAAACATGAGCCAGCGGGTACATTCAGTTATTTTTGCCACTGACCAGAGATGGTCTTGTAATTAAGGGTAGGTTTGTTGCTAACTGGCTCTAACATTTACCTTTTTTGCCAATCAAAACAACAACGACTTAGTCTCATTTCCTGTTATTTCCCTTCAAAAGACAATTAGCATTAAACCACAATGTCTGAGCTACTGTTTCTCTCACTAATGTGATGAAGACCTATTCATTTTCCATGTGGTTTCCTCCTTAATGTGTCTTACAGTTTGGAGTTTGTCACCCAAAATTTATTTTTAAATATTACTTGAATTTGAATGAGACTAGAAACCAATTCAAAAATCTGATTCCCTTTCAAAAACAAACATTTGTGATTTGTCAAACTTGGGAAGATCAGAAAAATTATTAAAGACGCTAACAAACAGCTATAGTTAGCTAGCTAGTTAGTGAGATAAATAGAGAAATAGATAGACAGACAGATAGATAGATAGATAGATAGATAGATAGATAGATAGATAGATAGATAGATAGATAGATAGATAGATAGAGAGAGATAGGCAGGCTAAGACAGATGAATGACAAACACATTGATAGACAGATAGACCAACAAATATGAAATGTAACCAAAAATAGTTGCAGGTGTCTACCTAGGATTTTTTTCACTGGTGTTGCAAGAATGTTTTTTATCTTGTGTTAACAACCCATAATTTATACACTGCATCTTGCCTTTGTTCTTGACTTAAGCATCATGCTATACTAACCATTGGGAGCCTTTTAGACTAAAAGGCCAAAGTAGGCTTTCACAAAGACTTTGCTTTAATTGTTATTTCCTTGACTAATTTAGGTTTTGTATAATTTTTATTTATCTATACTTTTTTGTCATTCTTTGTTTAAATTGTATGTATCCTTAATTTATACTTTATGTTATGTTTTTGTTTAAAAATACCTAGATATTTTAGAGAATTATGATCAGGTTACTGATCATAACTTGCTTACTACGTATTTCAGACATAGATGCCAAGGACTATTCCTTAAAAGTGAAGCTTGAGATATCAAGCTTGACAACCATGTCAAGAACACATAATTAAAAATTAATATTAGACAACCAATCAAAATTCTTTGCAATGCATGGAGCTTTAACTGCACCATGTACTTCTAGTCACAGAAAAAAAGATCTAAGTGTTTTGCCAGCTTTCAAAGCTGTAAAGTACTTAGCTAATACTGTCAGAAAGACAGTGTAACAGTCCCTTGTGTTTACACTCACCTAATCATGCCTCTCGACTTTCCAGATTTTTGCAGAATGGCTAGATTTTTGCCTCATATGTCTGGTCTTTTCCTCATAAAACATTTGGTTTTCAGATAAATGTCTGAGGATTAAGGTCACTAAATAATGAAAAACATTTGAATTTCAGAGTTCATACCCCTCAGAAAATGCAGGTGAGCACAGATCCTGTTATTATACTTTCTAAGTTTATAACAAGAAGTCATGGAAACATTACTGGTACAGTCAACAGGCAGAAGCATATAATTTTTGTTTTATTCTGCCACAGTCTTTGCTGGTTCGTACTGGCAGATTTGACTGCGTAGTGTCAGACCTGACCTTAACAAGTGAAGCACTGGGTGATACACATTTGTTAAGACTGGATCTTGCTCTATAGTACCTCTTAACTGACTTGTCTTTTTCTGAATGTTAAAGCACAATCAAGGCATTTCATGCACTGCATTGAAGTTAAATTTAAATGTCTGCTAGCTTTTCAGAGCACTTATTTATATTGTCATCATATTAGAACCTTGTTTAACCTGTGTCCCTATTTGGTCCATTTTCATCTCTGTATGCTTTAACTTGTATATTCATTTATATTTTGTTGACTGGGCTGACCTTACTGGGTATAGTTCATTTACACTGGACGTCAAGGACAAAGGCTTACAAAATAATAGCAAGCATTTACATCATCTGGAAGCTTAAACGACAGCTATATGTACAGTGATGGTAATCTAACTGGTAAATTAATTGAGTAAACTATTAAGGAAAACAAATACATAATTCTCAAATGATTTGCAAACACCTGTATAGTTAACAAGCATGAATGTTAAGCATAGGCACAATAGTTATACACTATCTAATTGCAATCTAAGTAAGAACTGCCACATTGATAGGTGTTGTAACTTAAAATCAAATGTGCAATATATACAACTTCAAGGAATAAGATTATTGTCAGTACACAGAGAGTCAAGATTGGATATGGGAGACCTGCAATGTTTTATAACATCCAACATAATCAATACGTGATTCAAATTCATTACTATTAAAAAAACACTGTCAGTCAAAGATGGAATTATCAAAAACAGATAAATATTGTACAGTTATAGAATATCTGAATGTATATGTAGAATATCTATGAGAAGTGATGTACCTGTTTGTTAACTTCCTGAAGACAGTTTATCAATATGCAGGTACATTATGCAACTGTTATGCGGTCACAGAGTTAGTATAAAGTTGTGAGGGTATAGTGGTATAGTCCCCCATGGGAGGAGCACAGAGGGGCTTGCACTCTGCAAAAACACATAAAAAAAGAATAATATTAGTTTTAAAACTTTATTTAGCCTATTTGATAAGTATGCACTTTGTTCAATTTGTATGTTAAGTTAAAGTTGTACTATACTATTCAGGTAGTCTATACCTTTACTCAGTGATGACACTGAGACAGTTCTGCTGTTCAGTCATTCGTTTACTGCACATGAGGATTTTCATCTAGATTAACAATGAAAGGTACATACATCAAAATGTACTTCAGCTTAAAATAATCAGTCTGTCATACAAAAGAAAAATTCCCAATCTTTATAGTATATTTTCTGCCTGCATCAGCAGTTTTGAGAATTTGTCAAAATAATAAGGCTTTCCTCTCAAGCTGGTCTACTGACAGTTTGTTTTCCATATCTTAAACATTCTGTTCCTGAAGAATAACTCCTTTCGTCCTTGGCCTATTTTGCGTATCATATTGACGAGACACAGCTGCATACAAGAGTTCATCTTGGCCTGCTTGTAGATAATAAATTTCACAAACTGCATAGTTTATAAGAGATAAAATATTTTACTTCTGATTCTTATTAACAATGAATGCCAAGCTATATATTTTTGCCACGTTATTTAACTGCGTGCACTGTACACATTGAAATGCAGAACATTTATTTTACATTTTCGGAAAAAATCTACTGAAGTCCATTTTTTACCTGTTCTTTACTCTCACAATTCCCTCTTTTCATTTAAAAAGTGGAAAATTACTGTTCATTTTTAACTTCAGTTGTACACACTGAAATCTTTCCCATTTTATCTAGGTTAACCATCATGATTTGTTGAATTCTATAAGTTTTTTACAAATGACAATTTAAGTAGCAATTCCAAATAGTTAGTATGACTATAATGCCTAACACTACTAATACAGGATGTATCAACCAACTTAACAGTTTTTTTTCCTGATTTTGGCCAACCAGTAAAGATATCCCACCAATTGTGAGCAGTGTCTCTTTTGGTCTTTTCAGCCAAACTAAGTAGTTTATTTTTTTTGCAATGATGCTTAATGCCTCATAATACAGAATACTTTTATTTATTTTTTCCAAATACTCTCCGAGAATTTTAGTATTGTTCATTGTTTATTTTTAAAACTTGCATTTCACTTGTTTGACACTCTACCCCAAGAGCTCCAATGAGTACAGTCAGTACAACAACAAACAGAATCTTCATTATGTACAATAATATAACCTTTCCACGTAAGTGGCATTAATCTGAAAAGTTGTTTTAACTGTTTTAGACTTGGCATTTGCCATGAGTTTCCAAAAAAAAAACACAAAACATGAAGTCACTTAATGACTTTCAACTGATCTCTATGAACAAGAATTATTTTGCTTTTCTCTTTTCTTTAACTTTGTACATAAGAGGTCTCAATTGAGCAATTATTTCAAAAGGTCCTTGCCAATTACCATCCCACGGACCGTCCATCTGGAACGTCTTAATCAATACCTGTGTCCCAGAGGAAAGGTTTTCTTCTGGCATAACAGGATCCTTTGATCTTAATTTGAATGCTTGCATTTTTGATAGGCTTTGACACAATTCAGAAATATTTTTTAACCATTGTTGATGCTGTGCAATTTCTAATAATGGTCTGTTTGTACTAACAGTAGGATCAAATGACAACTGTATAGGCATTTTCCTGCCTGTCATAACTTCAAAAGGTGATATCCCTGTTTTACTGCGTGAAGTTGCTCTGACACCCAGCAAGATTCCAGGCAAATGTTTACCCAATTTACACCTTTTTCCAAGCAGGATTTTTTAAGGTGTTCTTTAAGAGTCCTGTTAATTTTTTCAACAATCCCATTAGACTGGGGATGGTAAGGAACATGAAATTGTTGCTGGATACCAAGCAAATCACAAAAAGCTTTCATCAGTTTACTGACAAATTGTGGCCCGTTATCGGATTCGATAACTCGTGGCCATACCCAATGACAAAAAATATTTTTCCATAAGGCTTCTGCTGTAGCCTTAGCCATCATTGTTTTTGTAGGAATTGCTTCTACCCATTTTGAAAAAAAACATCAACTACCACTAGAGGATACCTGTACCCACCTTTAGCTGGGGGTAATGGACCTGCAAAGTCAATTTGGATGGCATACCAAGGTCCATCTGCTGTAGTTACCCTTAGTAACTGTGGCTTTTTCAATTGAGCATTAACCTGCAAACATATTATGCATTCAGCATGCACTAAATCACATATTTTCTTTAACTTTGGATGCCAGTACTTGTTCATTACAATGGGCCATAACTTTTGTGTGCCCAAATGTCCCAATACCCGATGATTAAATTTCACTAACTATTGTGCCTGTTGGAATCATCTTCAAAACATTTTGCATAATATTGCCCTGGACTTTCTCCTACAAGAGTACATATTTTTAACTCTTCATGCAGTCCAAACTTAGTTTGGATCTGCAACAAATCATGCTACAAATTCTGAGCTGAAAATGTTGGTATGGCATATACTGCAGTGGTTTTATCTGGTACACTAGAAAGGTGTTCTGTAGGATACAATTGCATTCCTTCCTTTGCTGTCTTTTTTGCCATCTGATCAGCATAGCTATTTAACTGAAAATTTTAATTTGTAGCTTTTTGAAAATTGACATCTTTCATGTATTTTTCATCACTGCCATTAACTAGCATATATGCCAGCTGGCAATGTTCAACTTGTTCTTCCAAAGAATCACAGACTGTCATTTCAAACTGATCTAAAAATGTTGGTGTGAGAGATTACCCCCTAGTGTATGCTAACAATACTGCTGTCATTCTTAGGTGTTTAGTTTGTATTGGATACTGCTTTTGCTGAATATAAGCCATGAAATGCTGAGGCAAGTGTATCATTCCATACAGTGCCTACAGTTTTAAGAACCCAAGCTTCAAATGTAATCATGTTATTAAAAATACTCTTCTGTTCATCCCACTTAGGAAGAGTTTCTAACATCCTAGACTGATGATAAACTTCTGCAGAAAAACCTGCTGAGGCTATGATAGAACTGGTGACAGCAGTTTCTGGTGCTTTAGATTGATATTTTTCTAACAGGGCTTGCAATCTTAAAATATCTTGATTAGCTAAGTCTGCTGCTCTAGCAGCCTCAGATTCCTCTGTCTCTAATTGAGCTCATAATGTGTTAGTCTCCTCACTTGCAACTGTTACGTCATGCTGTGTGCCAGCCAGGTGCTTGTCATATATTTTTCTTGCAAACGGACAATTGTATTCATTAACCCTTCTATCATACCAGCAGCTTTATTATCTTGTTC
Organism: Protopterus annectens; assembly: GCF_019279795.1. Classification (NCBI taxonomy): domain Eukaryota; kingdom Metazoa; phylum Chordata; order Ceratodontiformes; family Protopteridae; genus Protopterus; species Protopterus annectens. The sequence goes on from NC_056745.1 coordinate 929,414,293, forward strand.
AATAACAGTTTGTGTAAAGGTCTTAATTTCAGTCTGTCAGACTTTCAAAAACTGAGAAAATTCTTTTGTATATTCAGCGGTGTCAGCATGCATTTTACCAGACACATTCCATTTATCACAGTAAGGCTGAAAATGACCCATGAGGACAAGATCTTGCTGGCTGCTAACTTTAGCAATCCAATCTTTAAACACCTGTAAATCAGACTGTAAATTACAAATTTTGACATTTGCATCACTCTCTAATAAATCTTTTGCAACAGGATATACAGAAACAGGAACCATTGTCTGTGCTTCAAGCATTACTGCATACTGATTTTGTTCCAGGTTTTGTACAATACGTTTATGACAAGGCATGCAAAAAGCAACATTTAAATCATTGCAAATAGCACATTTCTCTACTTTCTGTGGCACATCTGCCTTATGTACATTTACATATAATTCAGACACATCAACAGTAAAAGATTTAGTGCACTTCTTGGCATTTTCATGAGTTGCATTCACTGTTAAAAGAAAAAACAGAAAAAAATATTTATCACAAATGTTCAGGACAAGGTGGCCAGTCTTGACACGGAGATCAGTTGTGGGAAAATTCTCTGTTGTCTTTCACTAAATGCTGCTGAGACAAATTGTCAGCAGTGGAGAATTTGGACCTCGTATATCACCAACTGCCCTGTACTGCACTGCAATGTTTGTCCTACAGTCAATGGACAAAGTTGCAGGAAGAGAAGAATCGATTCTAAGAAGGTCTGTACTGGAATATCGTACTGTGAGAGGCATCTCTTCAGGTCACCCCCCGGTTGTCTGCACCGGACTGGCCTCACCACTGTTAAATTAAAGTTGTACTAATCAATCAATGAAGACACTGAGACAGTTCTGCTGTTATGGTATTCATTTACTGCACACAAGGATTTTCATCTAGATTAACAATGAAAGGTGCATACATCAAAATGTACTTCAGCTTAGAATAATCAAAGTCTCTCATACAAAAGAAAAAGTCCCAATCTTTATAGTGTCTTTTCTGCCTGCATCAGCAGTTTTGAGAATTTGCCAGAATAATAAGTCTTTCCTCTCAAGCTGGTCTGCTGACAGTTTGTTTTGCATATCTTAACCATTCTGCTCCTGAAGAATAACTCCTTTTTTCTTGGCCTATCTTATGTATCATATTGACGAGACACAGTTGCATACAGGAGTTTGTCGTGGCCTGCTTGTAGATAATACATTTCACAAACTGCATAGTTTATAAGAGATAAAATATTTCACTTCTGATTCTTATTAACAATGAATGCCGAGCTAAATATTTTTGCCAAGTTAATTAACTGCGTGCACTGTACACACTGAAATGCAGAACATTTATTTTACATTTTCGGAAAAAAATCCACTGAAGTCCATTTTTAACCTGTACTCTCACAGAACACCTGGAATGTTTTATAACATCCAACATAATCAATGTGTGATTCAAATTCATTACTATTAAAAAACCACTCTCGGTCAAAGATGGAATTATCAAAAACAGATAAACATTGTACAGTTGCAGAATATCTCAATATATATGTAGAATATCTATGAGAAGTGATGTACCTGTTTGTTAGCTTCCTGTAGACAGTTTAGCAATATGCAGGCACATTATGCAACTGCTATGCGGTCACAGAGTTAGTATAAAGTTATGAGGGTATAGTGGTATTGTCCTCCATGGGAGGAGTACAGAGGGGCTTGCACTCTGCAAAGACACATAAAAAAAGACTAATATTAGTTTTAAAACTTTACTTAGCCTATTTGATAAGTATGCACTTTGTCTAATTTGTGATCAATGGAATGCATTGAATCCAAGTTCTGTCAATCACTTGTGCTGTAATTTTATATATACATATCAATATCTATTTATAATATATGTCTATATATAAATCTCTCTCTCTCTCTCTCTCTATATATATATATATATATATGTGTGTGTGTGTGTGTGTGTGTGTGTGTGTGTGTGTGTGTGTGTGTGTGTGTGTGCGTGTGTGTGTGTGTGTGTGTGTGTGTGTGTGTGTGTGTGTGTGTGTGTGTGTGTGTGTGTATGTGTATATAGTTACAGTTTGAAAGAACAAATACGCATAGGAGTAAATATTTTTTACCACTGTACAAAAAGTAAGGGCTTGTATGAGTGAACATTCTTTCAAATGAAGTTTTTACTGGAATTTGCCCTTACCCCACTTGTGTGTGATCTCAGAATTTGTATATATAATTAGCAGGGGGTGTGGGGGTGCAGGAGGGCTTGTACCCCTACAAAAACATAATTTTAGATTTCGTATTTTCAGTCACTTTATATTCACTCTAAAGTGATCACTATTTATACATTTGCTTTTGTGCATGTTCAATATTTCACAAGACATGCATACACACACACACACACACACACACACACACACACACACACACACACACACACACACACACATATATATATATATATATATATATATATATATATATATATATATATGCCACCAAATAATGACTTGAGGACAATAATGTAATTAGCAGAGTACCATTTGAATGTGTATGCTTGTATGGGACTAACAATCATGTGAAGCAAGGGAGATGATTTAAATGGGTGGGTTGTTAGGCTGCTGTAAAGAAAAGTAAAGTCAGATCCAGTGTAGGGCAAGACACTGAATTCTCAGGATGGTGGTATGGGCAAAGGCTGTATCATACAGTGGGATAATTAGGATATATATATGAGGATGTGCATAATACAGTGGGATGCCGGTTTCTGAAGGGCATAGGATGTATGTGAGGACATGTATCATGCATTGGGATGTTGGAGGTTTAAGTGAATAGAATGTACATGAGGGTATATATAATACAGTGGGATGGTGGTGGCTTAAGTGTTTAGGGTATATATGAGAACATGTATCATACAGTGGGATGCTCATGTCTTAAGGGCATAAGCTGTACATGAGAACATGTATAATACACTGGGATGGTGGTGGTAATCCAAAGATGTTCTCACTGATCTTAGAATCACATAATGTGTATTCATTGTCATATGGACACATGACCAGATTTTCCAGCTTTTTCAATGTACTAAATGCACTAAATTAGAATGGAAATACTAAGACAGTTCCCGGCCTTGCAGTTATCAGTAACTTAAATAAGTAATGCAGAATATTTCTGTGAATTTAGCGGGAAAGGCTGTAGCCCAGGAGTCCAGTAACATCTGCCATAGAATAAACAGCCATAGTTGTTGCAGCCGAATTAAAGGAATATTGTTGTGCATTCTAAAAGACAATTACATTGTCTAAGCTGTCAAAGGAAAAATAAACTTCAAAAATGATCAATACACGGCAGATTCAGGTTAAGGCACTTTAATCTTGCAGCAAGGAGACAAAAACATGTTAATACAGAGTTTGTCTAACTAAAATCAGGAAGTAAGGTCTTTTTTATACATTTTCTAACAAGACATTGCCTACCAAGCTGAAGTAACAGATCACAAATTTTAACATCATTACTTCATAGCAGCTGTTTGTCCATGATTTTCTGCTAGCACTATCAATTTTATGAAAAACTTCCTAAGAAAAACAACGTGACCTTGGTGACCTCTGGTTAGATACAGCTTCCCACTATGTTATGTTACCATTCAAGGTACTATAGCTAATTCAAGCACAAAACAAGTACAGATTCTTCAAGCAGTCTTTTGTTTCATGTATCTCTTCTTTTCCGCAGCTGTGCATGTTCTCATAACACGAACAGAGCTGATTGTTCATATTCAGTCATATTATAAAAAACGGTATTGTTCTATTCATACACTATTCATTCATTTTCCTGACCTAGCAGATAATCACCTGCTTCTCAGTATATTTCCAAAAGGCATAAACATGAATTTTGCTGTGCTAGCAAATACGAGGTCAGGGTACATTTACAGTTTCAGAAAGCATACTGTGGTTTGAAAAATCATCTTATAATTTCATACAGAATTAAGCTGTACATAAAATAGAATGAAATGTGTTAACTCTTTTAGCTTCTAATAAGCACTTAAACATACATATTAATACATATTTCTCTAACATTTCCCCCCTGTTAATACTTTTTATTCTATTTTCAAAAGCATAAACAGTTTGCTTCTTCTCCTAACCTCTTCCATTTTGGATTTGCAATTAAGAGAGTCATTCAGTTTAAACTTATGAAAGCTTTCAGTTTTCAGCAACTCTTCAATTTCAGTACTTTGATACAAAGTCTCAGAAAATGATATGTCTATGAAATCTTTGATTAACTTTTTCATGCAGGGAATACCACAACAAATGCATGCTCCTAATAGGAGTAATCTCACACAAATGGCAATCAGGATGTTCATTAGGATGGAACCCCACCCCCCCAAACAAATTCTGAAAAAAGTCCGTCAGAGGGTTTGGGCCTGGTTTGGTCATGGCCGACACTTGCTGGATCATCTCAAGATGGTCGTTTATCTCATGCTGATTGTCAGGAATATACAAACAGTGTTCTTCTTTGATTAAAGCGCACGTACCACCTCTCGCCGCTAGGGTGAAGTCGAGAGCCATGCGGTTTTGAAGCACCACAGTTCTCATAGTGTTCAGTTCAGCAGTCATTAATTCGAGAGCGGAAAAAGTTGCATTGCTCATAACTTTGAGAAGTTTGGACAGTTTTTTCAGCTCCCAAATCGATTTCACTGTGCCATATGCAGAGGCTATGCCTGCCCATGATATAATAGTGTCACTTAAGTCCATGTGTGTCAGTTTATCTTTGTTTTTCACGGAATTATGGTTTCTCCATCTTGCTTCGATTCATCCCACTGGATTCTCAGGTTCCTTGATTGGATTTCCAGGTTTACTGCTGACCTCTCTGACATTTCGAATTTTCCCTCGAGGCAAAGCTGCAGTGTGTCGTATGGCCAGAACCAAGTAACCCAAAAAACAACTGCCGGACCAATTCTCAGGTAGCCATTTATATGCCTTCTTTCCACAAACAAAAATAACAATTCTCTACTTTAGTATTGATATATGCTTGCCCTGCATGAAACATTTTCTTATCAATGATAGAATGCTGCTTTAAAAGAACATGATTATGCTGCATTTCACTAACAGTTTTTTGCATTTTCTCAAGATATGAGTCATAGTTTGTATCACAAATAGTTTCTACCTTATTAGCCTTAATATAACATTTATAAGAAACAGTCACATTGCAATTGCTCCAACCCACCTGAATAGTGTCATTTTTATAAAAACATACAATTCCTTTTTGTGTAACAGGTAGGTACAATGCTATTTTGTCTTTAGTGTCATTTTAGTCATTTTAGAATAGTGTCATTTTTATAAAAACATACAATTCCTTTGTGTGTAACAGGTAGGTACAATGCTATTTTGTCTTGTGATTTTACAGGTGTAGTATCAAAAATCAAATTTTCCCAGGTCTCATGAACCCCTAGGGGGACAGCAGTCATTAATAATCCCCCGTATGCTGTTGGTATAGCTGTGCAAATCCAGCAGTTTGAAACATTGAATGTCTCAGCATACACATATTTAATTGCTTGGTAAGTGTTAACGTTTGGGTGCCAGTCTATGAGTAATGCATCATGTTTGTTCAGTTTAACTTGTGTGGCTGGAAAGAGGAAAGGCCACAGCAAAAAGATTATTGTTACCACTATAGCTAACAGGATGATCATGCAATTTTTCTGAGGTTGTTCTGCATCCCTGTTTATTCTATACCTGGTCATTTTGTTCTCGTTGTATAACAGTAACAAGGTTTTTGTCCAGTTCAAAGTTCTTAATCAATTTACAGTGTGTCAGATGAATCCAGGACGCTCGCTCTGCGATCTTGACTGCAGTGGGTGTTGACAGTAGCACTTGGTACGGCCCTTCCCACTTCAGTGTGGTCCAATTCTTCTTCTTGATAACTTTCACCCAAATACACGTGCCTGGGACTACTGCTAATTCTGATGGTCTGGCTTGTTCTTTATCTGAAACAGAATTTAACTGCAAAAGTTGTTTATTACTTAAAAGTCGTCTCATGTATTCTGCAAGTGAACTGTCAGCCTCCTGGTCTGCAGGCATGAGAGGTTTCCACTGAGGTATATAATATGCCCTTCCAAACAGTATTTCAAAAGGAGTTAACCCTTTTGCATTTGGAACAGTTCTCATGCTCAACAGTGCCAGAGGCAGGCAGTCCACCCAGTTCTTTTGTGTCTCACTAATCAATTTCCTAAGCTTATTTTTCAGAACTCCATTATGCCTCTCTACTAATCCTGCAGATTGGGGGTGGTATGCACAATGGTTTTTTCAAGGAAATCCCGAAATAATGACTCGATTGTTTTATGGTTTGATTTACAAAGTGTGTGCCATTGTCACTATAGATCTTTTCCGGTATGCCAAATATAGGAATAATTTCTTTAACAAGGACTTTTGCAACAGTAGCTGCATCTGGATTTTTGGTCGGGAAAGCTTCCACCCATTTGGAAAACATATCTATAATGACAAGGCAGTACTTTTTATTTTCACATTTGTTTAGTTCTATGAAATCATTGCAGATAGTATGGACCGGGTACGGTGGTGTAGGGAAACTCCTTTGCTTAGGCTTCAGTGCCCCCTGTGCATGATGCCTGTTACAAACATGGCATGCTGCACAAAAATTGTTTGTGTAGTTTGTAAATCCATACGTTGTAAACACTCGATTCACTAACTGTACCATCCCCCCTGTTGAGACATGGCACTGCCCATGGCTCAGCAAAGCTGCATATCTAAACAAGTTAGATGGCAAAATTGGTTTCCTTTCTTTGGAGATGTACAGCCCTTTCTCAAGAATTGCTCCTCATTTTATCCATTTTTGTTTTTCTACATTTGTAGTAAGTGTCTGAATTGTTTTTAACATTTCAAAATCAAAAATCTCAGAAGGTTGTAACTCCTCACTCAAAAGAAATACTTCTGAAGCTGAAGCTGCCTGTTTGCAGCTGTATCAGCTCTCGCATTACCTTATGAAATCCTGTCCTGTTGTTTAGTATGAGCTACGCATTTACAAATAGTTACTTTCTGAAGTAACTGAATAGATTCTAACAAATCTAAAATAAATTGCGCATAATTAATTGGTTTACCAGTAGATGTTATCATTCCTCTATTTTTCCACTGTTGCTCAAAAACATGTACAGCAGAAAAAGCGTACTGGCTGTCAGTAAAAATGTTCACACATTTACCCTTTGCCAAGGTACATGCCCTTGTCAAAGCAATCAATTTTGCTGCTTGTGCAGATAAGTTGTGTGGTAAAGACTTTGCTTCTAAAATCTCAGTATCAGAAACTACTGCATACCCTACTAGATTCTGTCCTGTAGGACCTTTTTTGCACGAGCCATCCACACCTCGGCATCATCCAAGGGAACATCCATGAGATCTTTTCTAGGCAGTGTCCTTTGCTCAATCTCCTGCAGGCAGCAGTGTGGTTTGCCATCTGCAGGGGTTGGGAGAAAGGTTGATGGATTCAAAGTTGTACATCGTTCAATTGTCATATGAGGTTGGCTCAGCAGTATAGTCATACAGGAAAGATGCCTATCAGGAGAAAGATATGCCACTTTTTCTTGCAGTAAAATAATCACGACTGCATGAGGCACTCTCAATGTGAGAGGGTGGAATAACACTACTGAGGCTGAAGCCTGTACTGCCATTGCAACTGCGACTACTGCTTGTACATAGTGGGGCAAGGATCGCGCCACTGGGTCTAGCTGTGATGAATAGTAAGCTATGGGGCATTGTTTGTCCCCATGTTGCTGTGTTAACACTGATGTCATATAGCCCTGCTTACAATCTACAGTTTGGAAAAATCATTTATGATAGTTCGGTAATCCTAAAACTAATGAGGATGCTATCAGTTGTTTTAATTTGCAGAAATCTGATTCTGCTTCTGGTGTCCATTGTAATGAATCTTGTGCTGCCATAGACTTCTTGTATATTAAGTTGGTCAGTGGAGCAGACTCCAAGGCATAGTATGGAATCCAACTCCGACAAAAATTAGTCGTACCTAGGAAGGACATCATTTCCTTCTTGGTAGTCGGTTTGGGTGCTTGTAATATTGCTGTTTTCCTGTCTTCATCTAATATTCTGCCTTCTTTGGATATTACATATCCCAGGTATTTAACCTGTTTTTTCCAAAGTTGCAGTTTGTTTTTGTTTACTTTGTGTCCTTGAGTGGCTAGAAATTGTAGTAATGCTATGGTATCTTCTCTGCATTCTTGCTGGGTGGGGGCTGTCGGCAGAATGTCGTCTACATAAAGTAAAATCTGGCTGCCTTTCAGTGGGATAAATCCCGCCACGTTACTTGCCATTTCCTGTGCGAATATTGTTGGACTCTCACAATATCCCTGTGGTAGTTGCGTGTATGCATACCTTTTCCCCTGAAATGTAAATGCAAACCAATGTTGGCTGCCAGGGTGTATCGGTATTGAGAAAAATGCATTGATAATATCTACCACAGAAAAATACTTCTGCTGAGGTTTCAAATCATTTAATAAGGTGTGTGGATCTGGCACCGTAGGTGCTCTACGTATAACTGCATCATTTACAGCTTGTAAAACTTGGACCATACGCCATTCTCCATTTGCTTTCCTAACAGGAAATAAGGGTGTATTACATGGCGAATCAGGAGATTCTATCAATACTCCTTCCTTAAGTAAGGCTGGCATTATAGGTTTAATTCCTACTTCTGCATCCTTTCTTAAGGGATACTGTCTCTTTTGAGGTCTAAATGCTGACTTTGGTTGATAGTGACTGGTCCTGCTGTGCGAATAAGTTCTACATCTGATTTTCCTGTTGAACAGAGAGTCTCTAGTATGCCTTATAAGGCTTTTTCTTCTTCCTCTAGTAAGAGTGCTACTCAGCTGTCCTGACTTCCCTGCAAGTGCACAGCTGGGTGTGTCTGTGTTATCCAATTCAACTTCTGCTTTTGTACTTCCTGTTCTGACAGTTCTAATTCTGTCTGTTTTTCCCACCTTGTGACTTTTTCTCCTAGGTCTGCCCACTTCACATTCTTATCTTTAGTTAAACTAACATGTGATAATCGATTATATTTATAAAGTGCTAGGAATTCCTGGGGCAATGAACAGCTAGCTACACTGTTTCCTTCTGTGTCCCAGTACAGATTACGTAATACTAATCTGTTAGCATGGTTTCTAAACAGTTCTTGCTCATATTCTTTATCAGGTCCTGGTATGCTACAGTAATATAGAGTACAATGCAACAAATGCTGTTTATCAGTGTCAAGGGAGGGGGATTTACTGATAGCTACATTCCTCAGTTCTTCGGTTATTGCCCCTGGACCAGTCGTAACCAAGTCCTGGCTGTACCAATAAAATGTTTCACCCTCTGGTCGCACCACAAAAGTATGCATTTGTCGCTGTGCTTCCATACCCTGCATAGTTGGAACTACTGCTATGCCAAATATCTGCATAACGTCTCTGCCCAAAAGATTTACTGGGCATTTTGCAGAAACAACAATTTTGCTCTTTTGGGTCATCCCTGAAACAGGGTCAGTTATTGCTATGCTATGGGAGAGTGGCTCCCAATGCAGCTGTCCATTAGCTGCTTTTACCAATATATAGTTGAGTGACTCTGAGTTTTCTGGTAGTTTGGAAGGATGTATCAGGGTACGTGAAGCCCCTGAGTCACACAGAAATTTAACTTCCCTTCCTTCTGGCAGAAGTGTAACTTCCGGTTTTGTGTCTGCTAAATAGAGCTCTAGGCTCAATAATGCCAAGTCTAAAATTTCATTTTCTTCACCATCAGTGATTTCTTGTACTTCCTCTATTTCTTCTATCACATTCTCTACTCCTTCTATCACATTTGCATTTGTCTTTTCTTGGTTATTCCCTTCTAGTGATTCTTGACTATCATATAGTCAGTCCTCACCCTTCTTATCTTCTGTGGCTACCTTTTTGTTTTGCCTGCAATCCCTTGCTAAATGTCCCTTTTTTCCGCATTTAAAACATTCACCCCTTTTCTTTCTCTCTTCAAACTCTTCTGATCGCTTATCAGATTGTTTGTTTCCCTGGGCATTTTTCTTAAACTTTTTCCCGGACTGTACTACAAAGACTTTTGCTCCGTCTTCTACTGTGAATACTTGAGTTTTCTTTTTCTTTTTGCTATTAAAATGCCTTTCGGCATGTCTTGCATATTCAAGTAATGACTGTAATCTACTTGTACGATGATCTACCATGTGCTTTGTAATGAAACTACTTATGGGTGCAATACTACCCTTTAAAAATGCATTCTTTAGTTGTTGTTCATATGGGGAATCATGTGTTTAGTCTTCAGGTACTTGCATTCCACAATGGTTAATAAAACACTCTAATAATCTAGCATAATATCTATCAACAGTTTCACCTTCCTGTTGGATGCATTGAATAATGCAAGTCCAGTCAGCCCTAGGCTTCCATTTCTCAGAGATTCGGTCTGTCAGACCTTTCACTCTGTTATCCAGCTCTGCGTTGCTATGTGGGAGTGGCTTATGTTCTGCATCATGGGGATTCCAGTTGCCACTGATCATGTGCCAATCTGGACCTACGATTTGTCTGACTACTTTCTCTACTTCCTCTCCATTTAAATGGTAACTTAACCTCATGCCCTGTAAGTCTTCTAGGAATTTTCTAAAATTAACTTTCGGATGGGGAATTCCCTCTGTGGCTTTCCAGATGTCTTCCGGTGTCCACGGTCTGTACACTAGAAGAGTTGGGTCCTGTCCTACCTGTGGATTTGGTACTTCTATGAGTGGGCATATCTCTTCTTCACTCATAGCTTGTGAATTTTTATTTATTTCATACAATTCAATATCCCCTCTTAAGTTACGTGTTCGAGACCTAGTCTTGACAGGATCTCTGATGAACGGTTTTGATTTCGCAGGGACTGTTGGATATAGCGGAGGTGGATCAGCTTGTCCACTCGCTTCATATTCTGTTAAGGGAAGCGGAGGGGGCGAAGGGGCTGATGCTATTACTAGGTTATTATCTTCCTTGTCTAAAATCATTGCTTTTGAATTTTTAATCTTTTGTTCCCTGCTGTTTGCTTCCTCAAGCCACCTGTGTGCCTGAGGAACTCCCAATTGGCGTTGCTTTTTTACCTGACCATTTGCATCTGTTTTAAGTTGTTTGACAAGTTTGATAAGTGAAGGTTTATCTAATTTGCCATCGAATTTGTATTTATTAACCCATTTTGTATAGTACCTAACATTATCGGCACATTGTAATTGCATATATTTTGCGTCTTCAGTTAATGGCGGATCTCGGGATCTTTTTATGCACTTATTTCCCATGTTGTCTTAACTTAGTAAGAAATTGTTAAGTAACCCTTCTTATCACATGGTATCACAATTTTCTCTTTTTCACAGTTTATCTAGAATAACTGCCGACCTATCCTGTTTCCCTGATCTATGACAAGACAGCAATATTTTTTGTCCCTGATTTATATAAAATCTCCATGACAAAAACAAATACTGTAACAGGTCCCTGATCTGAAACAAAGAAAAGGTAAATTCCTCCTTACCTGAGCCTCCGTGATTGATCGTCTCACTGCTGGAACCGTTGACTCGTCCTCCAATCGCAGATCAGAAACAGTGGCTCAAGGACTGATAAAAGATGAAGGCATTATAATGCTTAATTAATGTTTGTGCTGTGTCAAAGATCACAACTAAACCAGTAAGAGTGCTGCCAAACTTATTGAAGAATATTAAGCCATTTGTTTGAGCTGAAAATATGGAAGAGGACTAAGTTGTCAGTGTTGTAAAGAATAACAGTTGTAGTGAATCTACTAAAATCAGTGTTTCTTGTGAAATGGATTAATTAATTAATCTATTTTTATTTTATTTGTTCTTGTTCACTGGGGTAATGTGAAGATCAAGCAATGACCACTTGCAGGCATAGCCCAGATTAACAACATTCACAAATGTATGTTTAAGAATACATTACTGATGATAATATATATTGTATAAAGTAGTTAACAAACAAATAATACTTACAAATGTGAAGATTAACCATAGATTACACAAAGAAGAGAGAGCATTTTTTGGTAAGTAGATGACAGCTAATATATGAGAATAAGTTAAAGATGTGAAAATAAAAATGATTGTGGAAAGGGGATAAAAGGAAATGTTAAGTGATACCCCTATTAAGAAATTATTCTGATGAAGTCCTGTTACAGATGAAAGTGCTAAATAAATTATTTTGAATTTCACTATGTCTTCTTTGTTTGCCTACCAGTGGATGGGTTTTGTGTTTTCCCTATTAGGAAAACAGAAATATTTTTCTAGTTGCTTTAGGTATGCTTTTATGTCCATTTTGCAAAAGTGGAGGTTTGTTAGAAAGGACTGCCAGAGAGAGAGGATCCAGATATGGAGAATGCATGCCTAGGAGATTATAGTTTAGATTTTGAGGTGGTAAGAGAGGTAGCTGATTGAGAGAAATGATGAAGATTGTATGTGAATGTTTTTTCATGAAGCACTGAAGGTGCACTATTTGAAGAGTTGGGCTCCAAGTGAAAAGTAAAAGATTTGTTCTTATGTTGGTTGGGAGCCATCAGACTTTTTCTAAAGTGGTTCAGTGGTGTTCACATGGAGGAGACTTGCTTATGAACCTATAAATAAATTTTGAGATAGACTGGAGAGTTGGCATTATTTTGTGTTTAATTGACTAATTGATATATTTAGGTATTTGAACTTAGGATCCATTAATTTACACTAATTGATTCTAAGGCATTTTAAGCTTCTGTAAATAGAATGAGGGTATAAAAGAGATGGAATTATTGCAGAAATAAAAAATGCTCCAGAGAAAAACACACACATTTTTATTACAACAGTCTTAATCAGAAGGTTAAGCTTAATTTTTTTCTTTCAACCAATGTCCAGTTTGACTTTATTCAGACCATTATTAAAATTAGTCTGAAAAAGAATCTTAGATTTGCCTTAAATTTAACTCCAAGATATTTGATTTGAATGAAATACATATCTCAATATTGCAAGGTGAGTGTGAGTCAAGAATACCATTTTGAATGTTTAATGCAAATAGTGTTTACCGATCCAGGTTTAATTTACAGTTATAAACCATACTGTAAAGCTTATGCTCTCAAGGAAGTTTTCATTGGTAATAATAGATTCTAGAGATGTATTGGCAAATGATGTGATCAAAAGAACTAACATATGTGAATCCCTTCATTAAGGCACGCAGAACAATTTTTCTGAAAGAGTGGCTCTATTGGTAGAATGTAAAGAATGGGGATAGGGTGCAACATTGATGAATTCTAGTACAAACATTACTAAAAGAAGAAATGTGTTTGTAACTCATAAACAAGCAGATGCTGATTTATAAAGAGTTCAGGTTAATAAACACCATTGATAGGGAAAGATGTATTTTAATTGCAAAGTAAATATTTTTGATATTACTGAAGGACATCATGACATATACCATGAAGACCGTTTCTGAGTAGGTTTGTGGTTGTTGTGTACATAAGTTTCACTGTTAAGTTACTGTGTAAAGTTTGGTGACACTCCTTGAAGCTTGCTTGAAATTTGGAGATTGCAATGATGTGAGGTATTGCCAGCAATGTCAGGAGAAGTAGTGGATGTGTAGCATACAGCTAGCTATAATTTTTGTAAATAATTATATGTCATTTGTATATCAAACTGATTTGTACAGATGCTTGTGTTGAAAATGTATTTGTAAAGTTGCTTGTGTTAAAAATGTATTGTGTGTCCTGCTGGACAAAGGAAGAAATATACATGTATTATTGTAACTGCTGAAATATATATATTGTAACAAAGGATACTGGAAGAGAAGGGGTTAAACATAGTCAGTCTAGCTACAGCTAACTTTGAAAAATATTTGGAAATTAAATTATTGGGCTTAGGCCATAAACATTGCATCTTATATCTCTCAATGCAGCCAGAGACAAAATGCCTGTACTAGGAAGCTTTCTGTATTGTCCTTGGGGTGAACTAATTACTACTCTGGAAGAGTGGAAGTGTTTTATAGTTTTATGACTTCCAGAAGCTGCAACAGATCTTAGTAAGCTCTGTGTGTGTGTATTATTGGCACATTTGCACATATGTGCTAAATCCTGGAAGCTTCTAGCCAAGCGGATAGCATGGGACCAGAAGTCAGATGAGCAGATGTATGTGACATTGTATAATTCATCACTAAAATAATGTTTTAATACTAGCTGAGACTGAAGTCTCATGGCAGTCTACTTTTCTGGAACCTGACAAAGAAGGAAGACCACTGATCTACTTCGTCTTGCTCTGCTCTAGTAAGTGACCAGGGAATAGTAATTCTTTAGATCAGTCAGGAAAATGTGGTGAGATTAGTTAAGTACTGTTTTTCTGTATCTGTGAGAATCTATTCATCTGTGTTATTCTAATATTTACTGTGATTGAAACTCTGGTGTTTATTGTAAACAGATATTTAGTATTTTCATTTTTCTTTATTATTTATTATTAAATATATTTAAACTTTTAATTGTGACTGGTCCTTTAGAGAATATTTTAACCTTTGAGAGTACTCGTATCTATTTGGTAACTCTGTGGCCACTCCTGCAAGTCTTACTGCTGTTGGTCAAACTACCATTTGTATTTATATTAATTTCACTTAGTATAATTGGGTACCCTTGCAAGAGCCATAGACTAGCTGGCTTTGGAGTGTCTGGTGGTAGAATATCTACCTTATAGTCTGAGAAGAAGGGGGCATAGCTAGTAAATATGTGTCAATCGTTCCCCAGTGTGTGTGTGTGTGTGTGTGTGTGTGTGTGTGTGTGTGTGTGTGTGTGTGTGTGAAAATAAAATCTCAAAGAGTGTGTGTGTTAGCTGTTTGGAGTAGGGACACAAAGCACTGGTTTCACAGAGAGGGTGCTGGAAGACTTGGCTTGGACATTTGGCTGAGGACTCAACTCTAAAGCTGTGCCAGTGGGGAGTCTTAGTACGGACCTGGAGGGAGACAGAGAGAAATCCAGACCTTGGACTGAGAGTGTTACATCTGTGCTCTTAAGGGAGAGTGTGTTGATGCAGACAGCTGTATCTGGAAATAATATATGTATCTATTTTTATTCCAAGTGAACACCCCTCTCTAGTGTCAGTGGTGAGGATTCAGTCTCCTTGATTACTGGCTCAGAGAGGGGACATCACAGAGATAACAAAATTCACTACTGTGCAAGACATTTTAGCTAGAATCATTGCCATTTGTTTATATCAATGCCAATTAAATAAATAGGTCTTTAAAGTTTAACCAAAGTGGGACCTGTGTTTGATTTAATAATGACATTTTCTTGATCCTTAATTCTGAATTACTTTATATGATTAAATAAGTTAGGAAAGGCAGGAGAAAGTAGATTCTTGAAAATTTGCAGAACAGTAGGATAAACCCATCAAACCCCATGGCTTTACCTTGATTTTATTTATCTATCACCTCCTCTGCCTCAGATTATAATAGCTATCCCTATATATGGGATATGAGACAAGGCAGAAACACTTCAAGGTAAAAAGAATTTATATATGACCATAGGACCAAAAGGAACCATGACGATTAGATGGAAGTTAGGAAATTCCCCCTGGGGATCACATCAGTAATCCTGCTAGACAGGGGTCCAGGGAAGTAAATACTGTGGGAAGAAATAGCCAGGGAATTGTTATGACTAGTCTTATATAGGCCCTAGGGCCGATAGGCTAGTACCAACCTATGAGCCTATGAACCTATAATAGCTATTGACTTTAAGACATAAGGATTATTAGGGGAATATATTTCCTTATATGTCTGCTAAAATATTTTTAAAATATCTTCCAAGTGAGTATAAGAATATCCATTATTGGAAATTAAACTGATACTGCTGCACAGATGGATAAGTCTGAATATTTAGACATAATTTAGGCTCACAAATGATAGACTTGCAGCATGCAAGGATTGTAGATTGTTTAATATATTAAGTAGTGCTGAAAGATCAGTTTGAATGAATTGTAAACAGAACTTATTACACTTATTATCCTATTGGGTAAGATGCTCTTCAAAGTCATATATATAATCTAGGATGGTACATTTATAGAATAATGACAGATTAATCAGGAATTCTGTAATTCACGTCTTAAGTGTTGCCCTATGTAACATCATATGCAATATGGTCATCTTTATTAGATAAAAAATAAGAATTGAATTGTTTGATGCAATTCTAACTATTACCATTACCTCATGATTTAAGATTTGGTTACATATCCATTTTGACAAAGTGTGAGGTATATTCGGTGGATTTATGCTCACATAGATCAGAGACTGATACAAAAAGTATTTCAGAGACATGCTAAATTTTGAGAGAAAGGAAAATAAAGGTTAAAAAAGAAATAAAATCAGTATTGGACCATTTTTAATGGGAAACAAGCTCTATAAGTGTAAACAAAATAATACGTTTACATTGCAAGATAAAGCAGAAGAATGTCTTTGATATACAATGAGAAAGCAGGATATTGCCTATTAAAAGTAGATCCTAGGGAAAGATTTCAGTCTTCCACCAAATTAAATCTACGGTTTTGAAAATTAGTAAGTAGTTGAAAATATGTAGAGGAAAAATACTTTGTCACAGCAAAAAGCATAGAACAAGATTAAAACAAAAGGTTTGAAGAAGTACTTGAGGTCTGTTAAAACAATTTTACAACATGCTACTGAAGTGTACACACACTGAAACAGTAAACTGATGCCGACACCTTGTAAACAAATTAACACAAATCACACAAACTCCAAACCCAAACAATGAAAAAAGGAAAACAGTTTCCTTTTCTGAACATTTAACCTGTTCCTAACAATAACTCCAGACCAAATTTGGCTGAATAGTGATACTGTTAGGGAGATGCATGTTCATATGTTAATTTATAAGGTTATGGTCAGTGTTAGGATTAGGGACAGGGGTAGAGTTAGCATGCTTCAACCCCCACCTCATGTTACTTGTATGTGCTAACCCTAATCTTGCCCTCCTCCCTAACCCTAAACCTAACCCTACAAACTAACTTACGAAAACCCCTTTCTTTAACAGTACTACTACATAAGACTCACAGACAGATACATGCTCTATAAACAAGCAAACTTAATTGATAACTTAACATAATCCATACTGTAACCAACATTAAACAATCACACACACTCAAAAACATGTAGTACCACACTATCAGATAGATTCCCCTTTAACAAAATCATGCACAATTTCCAAAACTCACACACACACACACACACACACACACACACACACACACACACACACACACACACACACACACACACACACACACACATATGCACAACACATCATAAAACTTAGCATTTTATTGAGCCCTTTCTTTAACCTTAATACAAAGACATTCACTCAAATACAAATGAAAATCACTAGACATATCCCCTTACCTACTCTTAATTTAAACCTAACCAACATTTCACACATATACTACACGATCTATTCACTTGCCAAGCCTTTACTCTAACCATAGCTTGCAAATAGTTGTACACACTCCCAACCAACTCCCAATTACCTAATCAATAAATACTTGAACTTCTTTCACCTAAATACAATCGGATTTGAAATTCTTCCAGTTTATGAGATTTACTGATGCAAAATTGCATTTGAAAAAATTGCCATTTGACATACTATCAGACATCCATTAAGAAAGGTTTCTTCTGCATCACTTTATGACATGATAATGTAGACGGATCATTCGCTTTGTAATGGCACCCTCTCCACAATTATTAATGGATTCACCTGCTGCAAAAATATCTGATAGACAACACCTCTTTGTTGATTCTAGATGTGAACCAAGCATGCTTGTCTCTTGAATGAAACAACTATTTGTGTTTAGACTGTACAGTAAGTGCTTTTGGAAGAGAATTGTATGACATAAGAATTCCAGAAGAGAACTTTAAAGATGTATGTATAATTTAAGTGGTTATATCTTATGGACAATAGATTGCATTGCAGCTCACAATGGCAATAAATTACAGTAACTGGGATTTAAACATCAATACAGTTATCCTAAAGGGAATCTGTTGTTATTATACTATGGTCACTATTATACCAGACAAGAAGATTTCATTGTTCATTTGATATAGTAAGGCAAGTGCCTTGATGTAACAAAGTAAAAATGCCCTTTCCCATGGACTCAATCTTATAACTCCCTCATTCTGTTCCATTTAAAGTAGAGAAAGAACTATAACAAAAAAATCACTATAATTAATAGTTCTAAAATATTCCCAACCTAAAAATGAAGTACAAAGTTATACTCTATTTCTAGAAGGTCAAACTAAAACATCTACCTTATTCAACACTCTATCAAGTACATTTTTCAAACATACCTTTAACTGGGTGAAGTATATAATACAGTTATGCCCATCATAGGGTGAGGTATCCTCTTTTGCAATAATTTAAACAAAGAAAGATGAGGTATACATGAGGAATGGCATGTACAGTAAGTTTAAATGTTAAAGAAGTTAGTTGATCTAGTAATCAAATGGATTTGTTTCCTGAGAATCCACACAAAAAATGAGATCTATTAATATAAAGGTTGAACTCTCAAAGAGAAAGAATGGATCTCAACACCTGACAACACACATTTTGTACTGCAAGGCAAACAAGGAAAAACTAAGTTCAATATTGCTAGTACCCACTTATTTAAATAAATAGTGTCTTCTCTCAACATATACTTATTGTCTTATAAAACAGAAATTATATAAACCTTACGGCAAACATTTACAAATACCATGAGGTCTAATGCAATGAAAGTACCCTTACCTAATCACGGTTGAATGATTCAAACTATTTGCTTCATACAAACAAATTATTAAAATATAATTGCATGATATTTCACAATGGGGTTTACTTATTCCTATTAAAATGTGGGTGGAGCTAATATGATGAAAGCTTAGAATTTGCCCTCTAACACAGCAGAAAAATAATTAATCTGAATATAAAACAATGTTCAAATTTTAGCAAATGATACCATCCCTGAAAGTATACCTTATATAGTTCATAGGTAAATATTAACATTCTACAGAACATTATAAGCCTGTCAGAATCAAACCATGTACCTTGTATCTGTGATGTAAAGACCTTAGCCCATATTCCACCTTGCCCCCATATACACTTTACAAACTAAAATACTGGATATATCTTATGGTTGGCATCTTTTTGGCAAAAAAGTAGCAGTAGAGTATAATACTATATCAAGAGGTACAGGGTAGACTTAAATCCCTTAACAAAATACATGAACTTGTGTGAAATATCAGCATAATATGAGGAATGGAGTAGGGTCAATCATTAACCAATAAAAAAACAGTCTTTAGTAATATAGATGATTACTCCAAGGATTTTGCTGTATTACTATTCCTGCAAAGTTCTGCTGTTAAGAGCTGCAGAACCCTTCTGAATAACTGACACTGCCTCAGTAAATGGACTAATTCTGTAAAAATGACATATACCCTTGCAAAACAATGTAGCATCCTGACTGATCTACAGCATAAGTAAAAGTGAATACTCTTAATTGTATTCCTGCTAGAATAAATGCTAGGACCACCAGAATAATTTACATTTCCACAAATATTCATGGGACTTCCTTGAGGAAAAAATCAAGATGGCACTGACTCTTTTAAGCATTCATGCTGTCTTTCCAGCTACGTTTTACATTTACGTTAACAGCATTCACTCCATTATTATTAAAACATTTATGCTGTCTTCCACCAAGTCTGCAGATCACCATGTATCTGTACATGCTCTAGGTTTCTCATAAGTATTATATAGTATAATTGAATATATCTGGCTAATTTATTTGACTTTCCAAAGACAACACTTGAACTATCTACTTGCATCTTGTGTGCCTGTACTGACAATTAGGCAACCTCTGACCCATTCATTTTAACTTGTGCCTTGAAAATGTCAAACAAGTGCCTGAAAATTCAGAGCTATCATTAAGCAATTTCAATGCTTTAAATGATGCTTCTGATGGTACATTCAGCACCTGTTTAGATTAAAAGTAACATTTTGCATTTAATCATATGCTCCCCAATCCAAAAATTAATTTCAGCTATATCTGTACTATCTTGGTGTTGTAATGCACTCAGATTATACATTTCAACTATACTTACAGACATTTCTGTCTCTATCTGCTCTTTTGTTTCTGCAATATATAAATCTTGCTCAGCAGGGACATTTTTACTTTTATACATTCTTGTAATATGATTCTTATGTCCACATAACCTATAGATTTGGTTAAATGCTATACAGGGTGTTTTCTCTTGTCTGTAACCACACCTGTTGTGCATGCAGCTTTATTTCTGTGTGGTGGACTTGGAGTACTATGTTGGATGGCATGCAACTGTTTCTACTTACATTTTTATATTTAACATTATTTGTGCTTTACTTTTATTTCATCATTATTTTTTAACTTAAATTCATGAGACAATACTTTTAGATGCAAGTCTAATAATCCACATTCTGTAAATACACTTAGTGCTTTATTAAGTAACAGCTTGAGTCTTTTAACAGTTTGTTTCAGACTTGATAATTCTTAATGCCATGATCAGCTTTGCTAGGAGTTAATCACGTAGGTTTACAAAGTCATAATTCAACTCTGTAAGTTTACTCACATAAGCACATGTTCATTCCAGAACACCTTGATTTCTACTGAAACATACATGTTTTACATGTAGAATGTGTTTCTTTAGCTCAGGATGTGCCTGCCATTTCTTTGTAAATACTACTGGTCTGTCTTTTCCATATCCTTGAGGCTACAAGTGGAAAATACCTTTATTGCTTCTTCACCTGTACCATGAATGAATATTGCATATTGGACCATTTCTGGCTTCTCTGCAATTGTAGTTTCAATAAGATATAGTCCAAACTTCTGAATCTAAATCCTGCAGTTTTCAGACAAGCTGCCATGAGGCTGCATGAATGCTGGTGGCTATTAGGATAACATTCTGAGTTAAAACAGAGATGCAGCAATGGACACTCATAATTCAGTGTTTATTTTTTTGGGGGGGTCACCAAACAAGCACCATCTAGTGCCAGTGTAACTAGCCCTGCCATGGTTGTTCTTCAGCTTCACACACTTATAAACAATCAGACATGTGGTCAGTTTAAGAGTGGCAAGTCCATAAACTGTATATCTTAGGAATGTGGGAGGAAGCTGGATCATCTAGAGAAAACCCAGGAAGGACATGTATATAAAGCATGCCAGCCAAAAACCAAACCTGGGTGCAGCCAGATGACAACACCAGCCATGTGCAAAGTGCAGCAGGAAAAATAACCTTTGGTGTCAAATGTAGCTTTTATTTATGACATCATATAATTTATGTACACTAGTTCAGCTTATAAACTGCCAGTGAATGGCTGAATAAATTAACAGAGAAATAAGGGGCATTGTCATCAAAAACCTTACTTAAAATGAGCAAGAGGCTGGTAATCATATGGCACATCTGTGATATACAGATAGACCATTATATATAGCAAAACTGTAATTTGTTTTCGGGTGTGCTGGAGTTCTTTGGTTGGTGATTCTGGATGTGTTCAGTTTCTGCTTTGATTTTATGATTAGATATTTTCTGTTAGATATTTTTCATGTATACCTATAATTAAATAAATTCTATTTTATTTTTTCTCAATAATATCCTTAATCTCTCTGTAATTTAGTGATGCTCCCCTATTTTTATATGAGAGAGGGAACAATCTCTAAGAAAGATTAGAGAAAAAGGAAATACAAGAAGTATATAAAAAAAGATGGGAGTACTAGAAACTGTGGTGCGTGTAAACAATACCGACATATGATGTTATATTAACAGTAAATGTTACCCTATGGTACAGCTATGTAATGGCAACTGTTATACAAAAGGCATTGTATACTTAGCTATATGTTCAACCTGTGGCTCATATTATATAGGCAAGACTGAATGGACATCGTGTAAAAGAATCTATGAACTCTGTTATGATATTGAGAAGAAAAGTAAAAATAATATTCTTCACTGGCATACTTTAGTATCTTCAGTGGACTCTCAGTTTCACTTTGGCATTTTGGAAAAAGTACCCATGAATCCCAGAGGCAGAAACTTGGAAAATGAAATAGAATTTAAAGAGCTGTTGTGGCAGCTTAGGCTGGATGGATGCTGCAACACTGTTGGGGATAATTGAGTTTATTTCTGTTTAACCTCTTTTAAAAATGAGGGCTATCAAACTAATTAAAATAGATATTAGTTATGATTACATCAAGAGAAATACATTTTTTAAGATTAAA
Source organism: Protopterus annectens (assembly GCF_019279795.1). NCBI lineage: Eukaryota > Metazoa > Chordata > Ceratodontiformes > Protopteridae > Protopterus > Protopterus annectens. The sequence continues at coordinate 929,436,556 of NC_056745.1, forward strand.
TAATCATATTTATTTACACACACACACACACACACACACACACACACACACACACACACACACACACACACACACACACACACACACACACAGACACACACACACACGGATCCAGATTAATCAAGCAAATTTATATTTCATCAAAATGTAAACTCGCTACCACAGTTACACGAAAGTGCATTTTTTCGAAAATGCACTTTCGTGTAAAAAAAACAATAAAACCTAAACCAAAATAAAAAAAATACACTAAACACACTTATGGGGGGGGCAAGCAACCTTGCAATCCCCCATTTGGGGGGCTGCACCCCCCAAACCCCCTACTTTAATATTCTCACTCTGAGATTGCACTACAGTGGGGAAAAGGGAATATTCCCTTATCCCCACTTTACCACAATCTCAGCAATAGTTTGCTTAGTTGTACATCAACACTAAACATTGATGTACAACTAAGCTTACATGCAAACTGCATGTTTTTACTTCCTTTCTCTCTTTTTTTTAGCTATTTTCTTACACAAAAGTGCATTTTCGAAAAAATGCATATTCGCGTAACTGAGGTTGTGAATTTACATTTCGATGAAACGTAAATTTGCTTGATTAAAGTAGATCCATTTTTTATATATTACTTTTATTTATACACACTTTTACAGGAATTTCATTAAACAGCAATATGGGAATAATAAAGGCGTAGAGATTCTTTCTAACCTGTTTTTAAATATTAATTACATCTCATAATATGTATTTTTAAATGTATTTTAAATGCAATCACTGATGTATTGGAGTGATTTCTTTATTTAAAGCCTGTTTAACCATTGGTTGTGGAAATAACACATGAATGACGTGTCATAATTTTAACGTTATTTAAAGCTTGCTAATGTAAAGCCAAAAAGTCTGTTTAGCTGGATTGCCATTAGGATGAAAGCAACTAATGTTCAAAATAAATGTATTTGTTTGGTTGCATATTAGTCCACTGTCTTGTATTAGCAATAATATTTTTTGTCATGTACAATAATCAGTTTAGAATTTTTATTTACGAGTTATGATTTAATTTAGATATTTTGTGTGTAGTTTTATGTATGTTCTTCATTTTCTTGTTTGTAAATTTCAATATTTTAATAAAAAGTTTTTAAAAAGTGCCCAGACAATTGCAGAGAATGACTAAAACACTGCTCTTGCACAGACCCAGTAGGTATAGTCATTTTGTTGATTGTGTACTTTCCTTTATTGTTATGAAAAAATAAATTAAATGTATCTTATTGATAGCTTTGGATAAACTACATGAAATTGCATAAAGATTACTACCATCACATCATAGACCAAACCATGTGTAGTACATTTTAAATAGAGTATTTACGACGAGGGCATAAAAATATTAACCATCTGATGACATATGCTAAGTCAATATGTAAAATTTCTGCAGCAGTAAATACAGATGAATAATTTTAGATTAAAGAGAGCTATTGCTAATGCAGAAGTTGCTGTTAGCAAACAACTTTGCATTTCAGCGCTTCATCTGCAAATGCAGTTCCTGCTGCCCTTGAAGAATAAATAGCCTGTTTTGCATGAAAAAATAAAATTGGTGTGCTGCTGCCAATTGCCATAACATTTTCTGAAGTAGATCAGCTATAGAAAAAGGAATGACTAGCAAAGCCAACAAATATCCATAGCAGTTAGTTACTCATTGGTGTTCTGAATGGTCGGTGTTTTGTACTGTCGTCGGTATTCTCAGCTCAGTCTTCTAAAAGTCAGGTAAGTGGCGCTTCGGTTATATGAAGGAGATCCATATATATATATATATATATATATATATATATATATATATATATATATATATACATTTATTGTGTTGTATCTATATAACTGGACCACTGGACAGATGTTAGAATGTGAACATTATATTCCTGTGAGTTAGGGGTTGGAATAATTGTTGAGGTATTTACCTCATAGTAGCAAGGAATGGGATACAATTATCACCTTTCAAAGAGAAACTGGCTAGGCTTAAAATCGCCTGCAAGGGCAGATAGCCTAGTGTGACTACTACAATGCCTCGCCAAGGCATTGTAATTCTTGCCCTTACTTATACTATATATATGCTTGTAAGCCCTTTCCTTAAGTTTTCTATCGGTCTTACCAATATAGTAAGTTGGGCACAACTGGCATTGGGCAATTCTAGATCTGTGATCTATATTGCCCAATGCCAGTTGTGCCCAACTTACTATATTGGCAAGACCGATAGAAAACCTAAGGAAAGGGCTTATGACCATATATATATATATATATATATATATATATATATATATATATATATAGTATAAGCAAGGGGAAGAATGAGAATGCCTTGGCAAGGCATTGTAGTAGTCACCTGGGCCATGCCTTTACTTTTAGAGTGATAGACCAAGTAAAATATAATTTAAGAGGTGGGCCATTCCCTTTAATTCTAGAAAGGCAGAAAGTGTTATGGCAGTTACGCCGGGACTCTAGTAGAAAGCCAGATTTAAATTAAGTGATTTCTATTGCCAGTATCTTAAAAGTCTCATTAGATGAATTTAATATTTTAACTATTTAACAATTACCTTTGCGTGTACTGCGGTGGTGGTGCTGCAGTAACATTTTTGCCACACAGTAAGACGTTGTCCTGTTCGATTCTCAGCTAAAGCGTATTCTGTGTGGAGACATGCGTGAATGGGCGTACCTTCGTTGAAGGTTGTGCGTCAGGGCCGGCAACTCTGCACGTAAAAATCTACTGCCAATCATTAGCAGACCGGAGTTCCGGTGTGGCGACCCCTAACAGGGAAAAGCCAAAAGACACAACAGCAATTACCTTTGTGTTTATATTTTAGGAACAATATTTACACATCTAAGTTTTTAAAATATGGAAAATAGTATTATGAAGTGACTTTTTAAAAAATATAGCAATTTAAATGGGGATATATCTTAGTGAATACTAATGTACTTGGTTAAAACAGGGTTAAGTTCTAGTAGTTAATGTTAATTGACTAATAAGCTTTAAATGATGTGGTTTATTTGATTGGGTGGATGACTGAATGGAGGGAAAAGTTTTGGCATTTAAAGTTGGTGTCTGTGTACTGTTTTTGTCTGAAGAAGTCCGGTGATCCGACAGGGCAAAAAGCGCTTTACATTTATTAAGTGCATTAAATACTGTTGTTGTTTTTGGAACCTCTTGTCTTCTTTATTTGTTTGCAGTTTCAGTAGTTTGTTTACTGGGTTTGTATTTCATGACTTTTTAACATAACTAAAATTCTACATAAGACAATAAAATGTGAAACTTTTATTCTCTGATAAAACAATAATGGGGAGACATGAAGAAGCAAAGATATTTTATACTGGTAAGCCACTTTATAAATACAGCATTTCACAGAACAGAGGTTAATGGAATGATTGTTCATAGTAGCAGTATTAAATGCAACATGTTCATAAGTCAATGCATGTAACAGTAGAAATCATATTTTTTCATACTTCACATCAAGATATCCTTATATACTATGGCCTACCAAAAATATATAAAGGCATGGTGAGCAAGTAATTCAGAATATATGTATCTCACAATGGCAGATGTTATCTCTAGAGTTAATGACTACAGTAAAATTCTGGAGTCACACGAGGCAAATTAAAAAACTTGTATGGTGTAACCTCTGCAATAGTAAACCTATGTATAACAGGTTGCACTTTTGTTTGTAGTCACGGTGTTGTGCATCATCAACCTTGTTGATGCCATATCATCCACCTGCACCTAAAAGTTCATGTCCTCTATAGTACTGAAATTGTTGATCACTACTGTTTGGATAGAGATAACTTAGTGGAGTTAGCCTTGATGTGTCACCCTCACATGCAGGCCTTTGAAATGCATTGAATACTTAGCCCTGTGCATATAAAGGTATTTATGCCCTTGTGTAAACTAGCTATGGGGACCTTTCTGTTAACAAGCTGTTTCCTGTGGTCCATTGGTGCAAGGTTTGATTCTCTCAGCCTCCATTGGTTAGCTGTGTTACTCTGAGCAAGTCACTTAACCAGACACTCATCCCAGGCTGAGTCTGATAAAGGTCCATGGAGATCAGTGCTTTGCCCTGGAAAACAAATACAAATACAATAAATAAAGTAAAGTAAACCAATGGAGGACATTGCCTTAACAATATCCAACCAGTTTATTACTACAGCATTTGGGGGACCATATGTGGTTTACATGTACCACAGAGGAGAGAGACAATATTGTGCAATCTTTTTATGACATTGCCCATTTCTCTGAGGAACTGGAGACCATAAACTGCATCTGCATTGCAATAAAGGCCCCCATCTGGGGAAAAGGAAAAAAGGTATATTAACCACAAGTTTTGGAATTTATCAATTGCCAGGTGGTGTATAATGCACTAGGTGTAATATACAATGTGTCATCAGACTACCCATGCAGTAGCCACCACTCCCACATATGTCAGATATCTGACATAAACCCAGTGGTTTGTGTGGGGCAATTTTAACTTGGGGCATCTTATTGGCTATGGCTAATATACTCTGTACCCAGGAATAATGGCACATATCAGAAATACTGAGACCATGGAAGAGAAAGGTTACAACTAAGCCCTGTCACAAATGTGGGTCATTGTTGAATGAGTGTTTGGTCCCACTTCTACTATCTGGATGTATCTGAGGGGTCCCCTGCAGTGTGACCCTACCATAGACAGATAAATATTCTCAATATATTCATTGTTATACATCTTTATACGAAAACAGTTGCAGCAAGGCTGATACAAGAGGAGGAATACTATGACTTGGCATGGGTGGGTGGGGGCATTAATGAGAAGCCTATGGAAGAGTTAGCTACAAGGAGTGCTATCCTAACAGAAGGTAGGCACAGCATGCCATGGTACTGACTAAGAGGCAGCAACTGCTTTATAACTATGGGTCAGACTAAACTTTCACCCAGGCTGTGCTATTACATGCACAGGCTGTTCAAACTATGTGTCAGACATGGGCTACTCCAGTAATGAAGTACAGAGGGCAGTGAGCAGTTATCAACATATCCATAGAATGGAAGAAGCACAGTGTTAAGTGTCCTCAACAGACAATTATGTGTGTTAGCATGTGTGAACATAATTTGATGTTGTGGGTGTCAGATCTGTGGTGGTAGGTGGGGAGACTGGGGTGCACTGGGCAGGGAAGGGAGTGCTGTCTGCAGTGCTGTGCATGTGTGTTTAGCATACAAGGAGTTGTTTGTGTGTGTGTGTGTGTGTGTGTGTGTGTGTGTGTGTGTGTGTGTGTGTGTGTGTGTGTGTGTGTGTGTGTGTGTGTGTGTGTGTGTGTGTGTGTGTGTGTGTGTGTGTGTGTGTGTGTGTTCAGACTGAATACACCCCAGTCCATGGGAGTAGCTTCTCCTGGGAGGGTCATGGGCACTATCCAGATCATGTTGACAAGATGCAATACTATATAAGCATGAGTGATGTCCCCAGCCATGAATCAGCTTGACACAAACATCTCAACTGTGTGTATGTCCACATCATAAAGTACTTCCCTCTAAATTGGATGATGGTGTTTAATTTTTGTCAAAACATGCACATGCGCATGACCTACTCTTGCCATGACAGACTTCACCACTGAAGATGGAGGTACACTTGCCACAGGAGGTGCATCTACTACAATACCTGGGTGCACAGGGACTTTTGTGTTTTGCAAACTCCTTGTGGCACATGTCTGTGATATTGCACATTAGGCCCCAGCACTACCAGATGTCAACATGCACACTTTGTAAACCACCTACCAGCTTAGATAGGACTGTTGTGTTAGAATGCTCCTGAATTTCAGCCCCACCCATACACTGGGTTATTGCCACTCAGACAGCAAGCTTGGGTGATGGGTAGTACCCATGGCATAAAAGACCACCTGCACAATGCCCACCCCTGTCTCCTACATGCTCAGTAGAGCTTGCAGCAACCAAGGATGAGGGAGGCACAGGGAAAGACATCTCTTCCTGGATAAATCTGTCTACAGCATCCTGTTTTTATGTGTCCTCCTGTGTGTCTGAGGTAGGTTCCACAGACAAAAAGGCTAGGTCTGCAGATAGGGATATGGACACTACATTGTAGCTGTCCAGCACAACCACCATGACCCCTGGCCATGCTGATCATCAGAGATGGACTCATCTCTGACATCAAGCAACAGTATATCTATGGTAGAGGATATTAATTAACTTCACTTGTGAAGAATCCAAAAGAAATTATTCACAATTAGAAAGCCCTGCCTCCAATATGTAAGTCCCAGTGAATGAATGAATACTATGTTATATGGTGTTATAGCAGGATACTAGATAACATACCTTATTTTGATCATATTTGAATCTCAAGCACTGTTTTTTCTGTGAAAAGATGTGATGATAGTTTTATTGTATAATACATTACATATTTATCCACTATGCCAATGTTTGATGCTGTCACAAATACCCTCCTGAGGCATCTGCAGTGAATATTCTGGTTGGAAACTAGCTTTGCTCATCAATGCAGGACTCCACCATAGTATCTTGAGGTGTCAGAACCCCGATGCAGAGAAGCAAAGAACCCTGACTCTGTTAAAGGTGATTTTGTCAATAGGCTGCCTCTTGTTGCACTCTGCTTCTGTGCCAGGCAGGCAGCACAAGCTTTAGCAGCTCCTATTAGGTCAGTAACCCTGACATCTCACCTACTTGTAATTCCTGTCCTAGTCAGCAGCACTAATGATGTCATTAACAACATTCTACCAGACAAAGTAAAAAAAAGGCTGATTAGATATATTATCATCCACTGGCCACCGATTTCAAATCCCGCCTTAACTCATGCAACAAGGAATTTATTCCCATCTGCCACAAATCCAATGCCAGATTTAGGAACAAGCCTCTATGGTAGAACTGCAGTTTTCAACATACTATTAGAAGAGAATGAATACTTGGCTCAGGAAAAAAAAAACAAATCTACCCACTCTAAAATTAATCTCAGCAAGGTAAATAAAAAATTAATGTGAAAGATGAACAACTGCAAAGACAAGTATGAATTAAACATTGTCATCTCTTTTGTCCAAAGCCCATGAGTCCTTGTGGCTGGTTTCTCCACTACAGATGCCGCCAATGGCCAAGGATTAAGCAAGTGGAGGACTGAGAGAGAACCCATTTGCAGGGACAATGGTCAAGTAACCTATCTTCTGTCCAAAGCCCTTGAGTCCTTGTGGCTGGTTTCTCCACTATGGATGCCACCAATGGCCAAGGATTCAGCAAGTGGAGGACTGAGAGAGAACCCATTTGCAGGGACACTGGTCAAGTAACCTATCTTCTGTCCAAAACCCTTGTGTCCTTGTGGCTTCTTTTAATCTTTCATTTCAGATAACCCATATTACATATAAGAAACTCTTCTTTACCCTTCTAATATATTCCTTCTTTTTATTCTTATAATGTCCATACATAAGCATTGTTTATGCTATTAATATTCTCAAAATAAATTCTTCACACAACTTTTTCCACAGTTTCACCACTATTTTTCATTGCAGAAAGCATGCTCTGTTCTCCCTTCTTCACCACAAAATAAACACACTGATTCAATTTTCTTTTTATATGGCATACTCCCATTTACAGGTATTTTATTTATTACTAGTCTCCATAGGAAATCCTGACAATCTACCATCTAGGTAAACAACCTTTTCCTTACTTTAATACCTTTAATCACTTATTTTTTTAAATCTCCCCCATGGATTTACATAATCATGTTGTCGTATCACATTATTATACCACATTATTCTATCTTTTTCCATATTATCAGTTTTTATTTTCTGTGTTAGTATTTTTTTCTTGATAATTTTTAATTTCTTCATTCACATATTGTTTTTCTCTTTTTCCTTATTCTCATCACCCTTTTGAACTTTTTGTACTAATACTTAAACATCGTTACTACCAAATTCTCATTCTCTTCTTGCACCCACTTTAGTATTCTATATGTTGAAATAAGCAGAATAAACAGCTGGATTTAGTAACCCTGATCCCTCTTCATCTTCACTCATATACAACCTAGTTCTTTTCACTGGGTTTAGTCTTGAAAACCATATGAAAGAAAACACCAATTGCACAATTTCCTTTTCATGTTTTACTGGGATGATATAAATATTTCACATATGTGCTATTTTCCATAGCAAATTTACCAGACAAACCTTTTTCCTGAATGTTTATCTATACATACTTTATAGACAACTTACTTTTTAATTTGTTTCTTTCATCAGCCATTCCCATTGTATCATAACTACATCATTTTCCCCAACTTTATTCCTAGCAAAGACAATTCATTCATTGAAAAATGCATGTACCCCTATTTTCACCACCCAAACTCTTACTTTTATCTTTATTCAAGGTAATTCCCATTTTCCTTAAACATGGATTCAGACAAGCCAACACTTCTCTTATCCATATTTCATCCTATATTGTCTGAGTATGTCAAAACTACCGATATCACAACCTTCATTTGCATCACATACTCAGCATCTTTCATTATATAAACTTTTATAAGTTACTTGTTCCACTATTGCTTTAATTACCAATGCAAGCAATATTACACTCACACAAGTCACAAAAGGACATCCTTTTCTTAGACTACACTTCATGCATATTTCTTTACTCAGCCACCCATTCACTACCAATCTCACTCTATTATTCTGATATGCTGACAAACAATGACAATTCTTGACATCCCTTCCCTTTTATACCATATATACTTTATTCCATAATATCCCCCATCCTTCCTTCCATTCTTCTCTGTATTATTCTCATGGACAATTTATAATCTATGTTATTTTGTGTGATGGACCTCCATTTTTTATTTCATTCTTCTCATCTTTCTTCCATGTAAAGTTTAATATCCCACTACATAACTCTTCATAAACTTCACCATGCCATTAACTTCTTGTATCTTCCATGCTCTATAACATCTGAACCTGTTACTTTATCAACACTTATTTTCTAAGTGTTTCATTCACTTCACCAATAGTAATTTCTTTGACAAATTCTTCTTTATTTCATTCTGGATTTTTTTTACTTTCGCTTCCACATGCTGTACTATGTTGTTGTCTTTCGGCTTTCGGGTTGCCATAGTGGAACTCTGGTCAGCTAATGATTGGCAGTAGATTTTGACGAACGCCGAGGTGCCAGCCCGACGTTCAACCTTCAACAAAGGCACGCCCATTTACACATGTCTTTCGAACACACACCCAACCGTGGGGAGTACATGCAGACTCCACAGAGAAGGCACTCCCCGCACTCCATCCGAGAATCGAAAGGGGAGAACCTCTTGCTGTGAGGCAACAACGCTACCGCTGCATTTGCTCTTGTGTTATTTTTACTTCTCATTTAACATTTTTTATTTCTCTCATTATGCTAATATCCTTCTTTTCTATTTTAACTAAATATGCAGATGCCTCCTCACATCTGCCTTGTAAGTAATATCTCTGCCTAAACATTAATGCCATTATTTTCCTTGATTTATTTTATGTATTTCTTTTTCATATCACAATACCCTTTTGTATTTTTCTTTAAAGTCTTTAATACATTTCTATAAATGTTGACATGCTTCTCTTTCTACTTCACTTTCTCTTCCTTTCTTACATCACCCTGATACTTTTATACTTTTAATATTTCTTTTTAAATTCAATCTACCACTCAGACCCATTTTTATAGAAGTCCCTCATAGTTATATGATCCTTTCATAACTGCAGTACTTCCCACTCTCCAATTTCACCCCATAATTTCTCATGTATACTTTTTGTTTTTCCTATTTTAATATAATCCCTTTCTTCCATCACCTCCATCTTATGTTGCTAAATGGTCTGAAAAAACTGTCCTGTTATCACCTGCTGCCCCCAAGCCTTCCACTTATTTACAATAATTTAAAATCCAAGATCCCCTTTTACAAGTCCACTGACTTTTGTTCCAAACAGCAAATTTACCACAGTTATCACTTCCTATATTTTTTACAGTTTGCCCTGTCTTTTAACACATTCCCCTTAAATCACAATTAAAGTCCCCTGCAATTATAATTTTCATGTTAACCACCACATAGTCTAATATTTGATGAAACAGATTCTCTCTTTCCTTGCTAGTTCTATATGTATATAAAGCTATAATTCTATAAATGTGTTCTTTCCACCTTACTTCCACAACAGTGAACCTTTTCATCTTTACCAACATTATAGCTGGTATTTTCACCGTTTTTAGACAATACCGACACTCCAGAACAGCTTTCACTTCCTGAATTCTATACTATATTTACACAATTTATCTGTTTGCAGTTTTTCTTCAGTTAACAGAAATCTTACATCTGCTATCATAATAACATCTACAACATACACAGCATAACTTTTTACAGTGTTAATAATACTGTTCACATTTACTGAAAGTAGTCTAAAATTGTTGCTTTCCATTCTTTTTTAAGTTTAGGGGAAATAATTTTAAACTTAATTTTTTTATTTTTACCCTTTAGCCTAGAGAATATTTTCCTGGGTTTGTATACAAACAGCCTTTGATCTTCAGAATCAGATTTTTCACTGGATAGAGCGTCAAAAAATTCTTACTGTCAGTGTCTTCTCCTGACCTCCCTTCTTGCATGCAAGCTCTCGCCTCCATCCCCCCATATATTTTCCTCTTCTACAGCTTCTTCATCTAGTTCATCCTTTCCACCAGCCTCTTATTGTCATATTTCACATATGTTTTCTTCCCTTTTCCTTTCTTTTCCATTATTTATTATTTGCTCTTGACAGACAACCTGCATTCAGCCACATACCATCTTGGTGTATGTCCTTTTTACTGGTTACATTGTATCTTGTCATAATCATTAATTAAATGAGAGAAGTTCCCACAAAAATATAATTTACACTGATTAGCAGATCTTTATATCCCTCTATGACCAGCACCACAGATAGCACTAGCCAACTGCTTCACCACATTTTTTTCACATTTCAAAACAGCTCTCAGCCTTCACCCTCCATTGCACAAGTTTCTCTTATCTCTAACTTTTACAGTGTTATCAACAGTTTCACACAAACTCTGTATGCATGTTTTACCATTTCCTTCTTCAGTTCATTAGTTCTAAATTGTAAAGTAACATTTTTTTGTGATATTTAAGTTACTACCAGAAAAAAAAAAGATTGTTCCATGGGAAAATGCAGTTCTCTTGTTGCATAGTTCCAGAAATGACATCATCTGTCATTCAGTTTCAAATGTTAAGTCCTAAAAGGTGTCTGTCCCTGTATGTATAAAATACCAAATTTCTTGAGCTTTAAATCCCAGAACAAATACCAACTTGTCCCATACATACTGTCTATTACAGTTTAATTTTTTGTTTTTATTTATTCATAGTTGGCCTTCTCATATTTTTAAAACCAGATAGTTTGTTGCTACTTTCCTTTTATCTTCTGTCAGTGCTGCATAGGCTTTAACAGCTGTATTTTCTGTTGCCCCCAAACCAGACAGTTTTTGCTGCTTTCCTCGTTTACTTTCTGTCACTGCTGCATGTCTTTTAACTGTTGCATTCTCTACTACCACATCACTCGGTTCCTTCTCCTCATTACCATTCTTAGCTCTTCTGAAAAAAAGTTATCTTCCATCTCACTCCGTGAAACAATAGAACTGTCACCTGGATCATCCTGTTTGATTATATTCCATAGAAAATCATCTGCATGTCCTTATGATGCCAGTTCTGTTTTCCGTACTACTGCAATGGACTCACTTTCTTTATTCTCCATTGAGATAACTAAATGCTGACCATTTGTATCCTCCACGACACAGAACTCTTTTATCTACATTTTAGTACTCCATATTGAATACATTTTTCTCCAAATTATCATTTTGCTCCTCCATGTTTCTACTTCTCTTAGGCCTTTTTCTTGCTGCTGTTGTAGGAGCCCTCTGGCACCATCTAGCATCTGCAAAGTTTAAAGAAAGTTTCCTGATGCCCTGACCACTTTTCCTCTATTAGTATAAATATCACGTTGGGTCTCCTCTGAAAAGAGGCCACCAGCCTAGAGGAGCTAGTCTGGTCAATGAAAGATAAATAAAAAGCCTGACCCTCACTAAACCTGGCACTTTCACTCAATTTGCCAGTTCACCTTACCCCTCACTGATTGTCTATATTTATATTGTCCCTATATGAACATAGAGATATCTCTTGACTCCTCCCTCCCTTTATCACTGCTCTGTACAAGCTACCTCTCCCTATACAAAATAAGGCTAACTGCAAGGTGTTTGCTGGCCTATATTTTCAGAAAGATCCACAGAGCATACACACAGTAGAATTCTTCTCTTGTATGTGCAGTGTTCAAACCCACCTAGAGGTTATTCTTGAACTTAGATTTCTTCTAAGTTTATCCACTACCTAGCAATACCAGACAAGTTAGAATAAGTCACTCTTCTTTCCTCTTATGTCTAAAACTCTTACACATCTACATAGCAATGGGTTAGATTCTGTGGAACATTGTTCCAGATCCTTAACCAAATTAAGAGTATGCTTGATACTTTAGGTCCTGGTATCTAATGCCTCTTCTGTTTTTAATGTATTTAGAAAGTAATTAAAACTAACTATGTGCAAGGAGTATGAACATTTTCCAGCAGTAAATACAAGGGGGCAACTGACATCGCTGTAGCATTTTTCTGCTGTTTCAGTTTTCCAACCAAACTCATAATCCAGGCTACTCTAGGAGGAAGTGTCCTTTACCCTACTGATCAAGAGTAAGAATGTACTTCTAATTTATGTTGCGGAGTGTAGTCTGCCATCAGTCATCAAATATACAACTGCTCATACATCCAACATTGGTAAATTTGTCAGTGGTGGTAGACCCTTATTAACAGTGAATCTAATCAGAGTTTGTCATTATTAGCCAGTGATCTGAACTACATCTATGAGAATCCAAGGCATCCATTGAAATCTTCAACAAATAAGTAGAATTTAAGCCATTTTTTTCATTTGTGTGCTGTATATATAACCATTTCTTCATTTTATACTGTTTTTGTTGTAGTGACTGATTTATTCTGTACTTGCATATTTTGCTTTATCTGCCTTAAATAGCATAAGCTAGATTCAGACTTGCTGAATCTAAACTGTTTGGTATCACTTGAGGACTAAAACTAGCCATCTTAAATTAAGAGGGCCCCCTGCACCCCTGTGGTGGAAGTGTGTGTATCTCCGGACACAACTTAGTTGGATATAGCTGGAATAAAGGCTCTATGGGGGCTTCTGTTTTGGTAGATTGTGTTAGAAGTGTTTAAATTCAGTTGTGTTTAAGCACCATGTTTGCGTGGGTTTGCTTTCAATTTACCAGAGCTGCTCAGAGGGTGGTGTAGTTGTGCACCGCGTAATGAGGGGGGAGGGGGTTTAGTGGTGCACTGTATAGACACAAACACCTAAAAACACATTTTTCCCCTAAACACCACTCAGAGAAACCCTCTTAGTCTTCCCTGCTGCTCTTTGGGCAACTCAGTTATTCATTGCTGCACTGCAGGCAGCTCAGCTTAGCACTGTCAAGCATTGCCACACTTTTTTTTTACTAATTCTATATAGTTTTTAGTACCCTTGCTAATCCCAGAGAAACAGCTGATCTTTTGCCCTGCCACAAACCAGGAATTACCTGCTGCTATGGACAGTCAGTTTCCTAACATTTCTGCACCCAGCCTGATTGACATGGGCATCCTGAGGCAATGTAGCAATTGCCACATGAATACTGACAACCACCTGCTTTTAAAGTAAACAAATACTGTATGTGAGAGATGTCACTATACCATGAAACTTGAATCTGTCCTCTCACATAACAATAACAAAACATCAAAAAGGTTGTCAGCTTTCACCTCCCTCTCTGCATCAGCTGTACCCCATAGCATTCCTGTTACCTGTCCTCTACCATGTATCTCCAAGGAACAAGTTATTTAAGTGCTCTCTAAGGCCAAGAAGGGCCTAGTAGAACCACTTAACTGTCTCTTTAACCTCTGCCTGAGCACTGATTTTATGCTGGAGGAGTGGAAAACAGCAACAGTAATCCCCTGGCACAAAGGGGGTCTATCAACTGACCCTAGGAACTGTAGACTCATTAGCCTGACCAACCTTATCTGCAAGGCCATGGAAAGAATCATCATGGACCTTATCAACCAGGACATGGGTAACCTTCAAACTCTTGACATAACCCAGTTTGTTTTTTGTCAAGGGTAGATCTTACTTATTAAACCTTGTGAACTTCTTTGAGAAAGTCACCAAAGCCCTGGGTAAAGCAGTACATAGTGTCTATCTTGATTTAGCCAAGGATTTGATACAACTCCCCACTCAGGGATCATTGAGAAACTCTCCCAGCTGGGTGTCAACCCAGTCATCACTAGATGGGTAAGCAAACTGGCTCACTGATAGAACACACACTGTTAAAGTTAGGGAATCCACCTCCACCTGTAGACCAGTTACTAGTGGTGTATTTATTTATTTAATATTTTTATTTAATTTTTAAAATTAACAGATAAACTGTGACATTTAATTGACACAGAAATTTGTAAGCAAGTAAAAAAAAAACATCAAAAACAACTATTTGCAATGGTGTCTATATAAACTTTCTAAAGACTTTCAATCGGTAACACTTATTTTTTGACTATTCAGCAATTATTTGTTTAGCAGTTCATAAAATGTGATCCATATGTTGCAAGAAGAAGAAGTGATTCTGATGGATCTTGTTTTAATAGTGATCAGTTCCACACAATACAGTTCAGTTGCAGTACTCTTGAATTCCTTGAAAGAGTGAGAAGTTTTGCTTTTCTAATTCCTGGTTATAACTTTCCTCGTGATTGTCAGGATGGACCATAAAAGTTGATATTTTATTCACTTAACACAATCAGTTATAGGGGTGTTAAATAAAATTAATGACTTTGTTATAGTAAATTTATCAGTAAATAAGGTCTGCAAGAAAATATTAATACTATTCCAGTATGGTTTGTGTACAACACAATCAAAAAACATATGCTGCCAATCTGATTTAATCTCCAAATTACACATCCAACAAATTACATTTTTGTAAACATTAGTTCAATTCTATGAGGCATAAAGAAGGATCTATGCATAAATTTCTAGGAAAATAATCTCCATTTAAGAGAAGAAGTTGTCTGCTTTGAAGATGATTATATTGTTTTCTTATCATTCTCATTTGGTGCATTATTATTAATAAATTTAAAATAATCCCAATAGTTTTCATTATGTTTTTTGGTTCTTTTTAACCACTTTATATAATTTGAATAAAAGACTTTTTACAATTATATTTTGCTGAATAAACAATGCCAGAAATTAATTAATTTAGGAAAAGAATTTCTTGTCATTGGCTCCATTCATTTAATTTTTTATCCACTAATTGTCTACAATTTTTGTACCTCAACCCACATCACTACCTAAATCATATTCATGTATTAAATAATCAACAGAATGCAATAATGCAATGTGATGTTTCATTAATCAGCAGTTGTAACCGATATACCAGGTTCTTTTCTTTAAATGTAATCATTGTTGATAACTTTGTAGTGGAGATATTATTTTGAGTATATACTATAGGAAACAGAAGGAAAATCCATGCTTTATATTGGATTTCTAGAAATAAAATTTATAAAAGTGTTTATTATAGTAAAGATGTAATAAGTGATTGGTGGTTACTAACTAAAAAATAATCTTTTAGTAACCAGAGAAAAGGGATACTTAATATTAAATTGTGATTAGAGTTTAAGGAATGATTAAGTTTTAACCAAAGATTTCATTGAAACTCTTTCCATTTAACAGTGCAATAATAATTTATCCAAAGAGATATTGTTTTTATAATTGACGATAAGGAATAAAGTTCTAAATCAGGTAATCCAATCCCACCAGAGGATCAATCCCTAATATGATTATTCAAAGCTATTCTAGGTTTGTTAGGAAACCAAAGAAATTTTAAGATTAATGAATTGAACTCCTTTATGCAATTTCTCAGTGGGGTAAAGATAATGATTGTATAATATATAACATTTTGGGTAGAATGATCATTTTCATTATAGAGAGTCTCTCTTCCATGGTAAAAAAGTTTATTCCATTTATTAACTAAATTCTTTATAATTGTTATACTACTGTTGTAATTAAGGTTTAGTATATTATTAATGTTATCAGTTATGATTATCCCTAACTTCATTTTTTTCTCTTGGGCTATATATTTAGTGAGTCTATTGCTTATATTATCAATGCTGAAATTTATAGGTAGTATTTTTGTTTTATTATCATTAAATGAATGTCCAGATTTTATTTGAAACAACTCCATTGCTTTAAATACAGCAGAAAGTGAATTATTGTTTCCATTTATGATTAAAAGAATCAATCTCAAACGAAAAGCGCTTAAAAGTTGTTTTTTACCTTGTATCTGTGCAAAGTTGTAGGTTTTCCTTGTACTGTGCAATTAAATCCAGTGTGGAGAGGAGCCGCTTGTCAATTTGTCTTATTCCATGATTAAAAGAATGCCATCAGCAAACAACTGGATTTTAGATATCAAATTCACACTTATCCTTATTCCTTTAATTTCTGAATTTGATCTTATAAAGTTAGCAAATGGTTCTATTATTAGAGTAAAGGGTAAATGTGATAGAGGACATCCTTGTTTAGTTCCTTTGGTAATTTGAATTTACTCTGAAGTATATGCACCTATTTTAACATAAGCATGGCAGCTTTTATAAAGAAAAATAATAAACAGTGTAAAGTTACTAGAGAAGCTGCATTCCTCTAAAACTAATAAAAGATATTCCCAATTAGAGTCAAAGGCACTATCTATATCTGAACTTATGTTAAATTATCTTTAGATTTAATTGCAAAATCAGTTATTGTTATTATACTTTTAATATTATCAGAATGTCTATTTAAAATAAAGCCAATTTGGTCTTCATTTGCCAAAGAAGGTAGATATTGCTTTAATCTGTTAGCATGAATTGCCATAAATATTTTGTAATCTATATTTAAGAGCAAAATTGATCTATAAGAAGAACATATAGTAGAGTCTTTGTCAGCTTTTAAGAGTGGAGAAATATGAGTGCATTTCCATGATGGAGGAACACTTACTAGGTCTTTAGCTAGAGAAAAAAATATGCACTATGATTAAAGCATCTTTGGGCAATAATTTGTAGAGTTCAGTGGCAATACTGTAATTACCAGGGGCTTTATTAAGTTTTAAGTTATTAATTTGAGGTTGAAGTTCTGATTTTAAAATAGCCTTATCAATTGCTTTCATTTGATCATCTGATAATTTATTTTTGAATATTTTTTTTGAAAAATTTAAATAGCTCTTTAGGGTCTTTTAATGTGTTGTACTGATTCATTTTATTAAAATAATTTCTGAATTCTTTTAGTATATCTTCTACTTCTGCAACCTTTTGTCTCTCTTATGTGAATAAATCTCTTTAATATTAGTTTTGCTAAATATTTTTGTTCTAAATAGCTAAACTATGCATAGATTTTGGGTTAATAGAAAAATATTTATTTTGAGCCTCTCCAAAGTAATCATAGTTTTACGATTTAGAATCTCTAAATATTTATTGTTTAGATCATTAATTTCTTCCTTCTTGTTGGTATTGTCTTTCTGGTTATGTAGTTTAAGTTTAGCAATTTTTTCTTTTATCTCATGCAATTCCTTATCCCATTGTTTTTTTATTGAATACCAGTTAGTGATGTTACCAAATAAATATGCTTTTAGTGCATCCCATACATACATTTTCTGAAATATCTTCTGTGTAATTAAATTTAATAAAATAAATATTTAAAATCCTTCAATTTGGTTATGTATGCTGGTATTCTCTTAATCTGGATATTATTCTTAGTTTTAAACAATAATTCAAAAGTTATAGCATTATGATCTGGAAGTGGATAAAAATTTTTCTACAGTATAGCAATCCCTCTATTTTTCTGATTGTAGCGAAAACTAGATAGCAACATATAATGTTTAGTATTAAGTCTGTCTATATGTTCCAGCTATAAATGTGTCTCTTGTAAGAATATAATTTGAGAATTAAATAATTTTAGATACTTGTATAAACTTCCCCTCTTGCATCCATAATTTAACCCATTAATATTGATAGAAATGCATTTAACATATGACATATAACGTATTAGACAAGTCAACAGATATTTCCATTAATTCAAATGTATAGCAATAACAACAACAAAAAAAAACATTTTTTCAAGTATGGACTGCCTATTAATAAACATGATCAAAATTAGTTGAGAGATTAACCATAAACATGGTAATAATTATAGTAGACACCCAAAGGAAACAAAGTATTTTTAAATTGAGAAAGCATTCACTTTTATATCCCTTCCTACTCCACATGGAGTCTAACACTCCTAGCTTGAACAGTGTAACTATCCAAGCTTTCCCTCCCATCAACTTGCATGAAACTAGTTCCCCTCTACTACTTTTAGAACAAGATTATTATTATTATTAACAATTTTGAAAATAAATTCAGGACCCAGGACAACTCATATATATAAAATAGCTCTATATACATGTTATCTATTTATAAATAAAATCATGAATGTCTTGAGAGCAAATTGTATCTAAATCTAAGGTGTTGCTAAAAAAATAAATCAAATCTTCCCATAAAATCATCTCATGTCAGTCAACATAGTAGTAATAAAACAACCATTAAATGATATAGAAAATTTTGCCAGAATGTTATTATTCATGCTCAATAAGAAGCATCCATACTATACTAGTATTTCTTAAAACAAGCTATCTCAATATTGAAGTAAAGTTGTTTTCTTGTCAAGTATATCATGACTTTTAAATATTTGCATAGCATTAACATGTCAGTAACTACTAGTTTTTATGCAAATATGCAGCTATAAACATCAAAAAGTTCCATATTACCTATAATGTTATGCTGCTTAAAATAATACAAGACTATACATTCTGAAATAAATATTCTTATAAATGCATGTGTACACATCAAAGAATAAAGTTCACAACTTTAAGTTACTTATTTTCAAGCAGAAAGAAATATAGTTAAAAACTGTATAACTAATTATAAATCCTAAATAAAATCTTTAGTTTCTTAATGAATGCTGAACCCACTATATAAAATTATCAAATAGGACTGTGGAGCCAGGGAAAATACACTACATTGCAATAATTCTTTAGAAACTGAAAGGTGGGTGATATTTGTATTCCTTTATATTAATACATCACTTCTCATTTTTAGTAAATTTGCAATGCAATCAGCTTGTTAATCAAATAAAAATGTTGTGTCACTGAGTAATTCAGAGATTTGAATGTGCCATCTTCATTTAACAGCTTTCTGAACTATGGAGATCGCCACAAGACTGTGTCTGGCTCAACTACATATAATGAAACATCTACAACAATATATACATACATATATATATATATATATATATATATATATATATATATATATATATATATATATATATATATATATATATATATATATATATATTTAGCATCATGTACACTTTTCAGTGCTTTTTCCATTGTAGCTACTAATGTTCTAAACTAGACTAATACTCATAGAACATTTTACTTTTTCATAAATTTACTCTGGACTCCTCTCTTTATTTTTTCTTTCCTTTTTAATAACAGTGTTATCTAAATGATTAAATGTTAATTGGCTACAAAACAAAATATAGCACATAATATGTTGGTTTTGTTAATTAGCTTAATTTTTCCATCTTTTTTCTTTTATTCTTTTAAACTTGCTTTAACTTAAACATTTGAAACAAGTACCCATTTAGCTAATATGTAATTTATAAGTTCCACCCCTTCTTAAATTAGCATTTAGTATCCATCAACAAATAAGAATGCTCAACTATGAACAACCCTAAAGCAGCACTTCAGTGGGAAACACAACAGCAAGAAAAGAAAGCATGTAATTACAAGTGCCATAGTAAGCACAGCAAGACTTCACAGAACCCACCCATACTCATCACCACCAAGACACAAAAATGATAGAAAGCATCCATATCAATCATCCAATCCCATCCAAAAGCACACATAAATGCCCCACCAACCATTCAAAGACCAAACCTCCTCAGCAAAATACAGAAGCATATATGTCTTCATTTCCCCAGTCAAAGACATTACTCGAAGCACCATACAGATCAGTGCACACAAGTTAAGCATACTAACAAGTCAGAAGCATCACTTATTTAATTTTTGAAACAAAGAATTGACTGTTACAATTAACACTGGACACACAAAACAATACAATCTCTTCAGCACTCATTCAGAAGTATTATTAGTGTCCGACAAAGACAGAGCACATAAATGAAAAATGAAAAAGAAAGTGACTGCATAAATAATGAAGATTTGAATGTTATTTATATATTAAGGTATATGAATAATAAAAAATATTATTACCTTAAATAAATATTTATATATGAACACTACTGTGCAGTAATAAAGTTAGAGTGCTAGTTAATATTAAAATAAAAAAATGAAATATAAAAAGAATAAGCTACATTGAGAAAGACAGTATCCAAGTCACCTCACAGCAAGAGGTTCTCCAGTTCGATTCTCGGCAGGGTTGTCTTCTGTGGAGAGTCTGCATGTCCTCCTTGTGTTCATGTGGGTTTCCTTTGGGTGCTCCAGTTTCTTCCCATATCACAAAGACATGCATCTGGAGCATTTCATCCCAGGCCTCTGCTGAAAATTAGCTCATTCCAAGTTGGACTTTCCTGGTAAACAATTGTTAAATAAACACATAAATAAATAAATAAATAAATAAATAAATAAAAAGTTTTCCTTATTTCCTACTGAACCATTAAATGGAGATAATTTATGGTACATTATATAAAAAAGATGAAAATTACAAGAATAAGTATTTTATCATAGAACCAAAAATACACGAGGTACTACACAATAGCGTCTTTAATAACACAAAAAAAATATAAATAAGAACAGTGGTGAGCACTTTCGCAAAACTAATTGCTTCATCAGACAAGAAAATAAAACACTCCATTGCTTATATACAGATGGAACCATTGACTCAATCACTGATGTCATAGGTCAATTAAGGCATTAAAGCTATATAAAACTTATAAATGTAGAGAAGGCTACATATAGAGAAAACTGCATATAAAAGACACATATAAAATACTGCGTGTAAATGCATATAAAAACTGCATATAAAAACTGCATACAAAAACTATATAATAGTTTTGTATATAGTTTTAATTGACCTATGACATCAGTGATTGAGTCAATGGTTCCATCTGTATATAAGCAATGGAGTGTTTTATTTTCTTGTCTGATGAAGCAATTAGTTTTGCGAAAGCGCTCACCACTGTTCTTATTTATATTTGTTTGTGTTATTAAAGACGCTATTGTGTGGTACCTCGGTGTATTTTTGGTTATATATAGTTCTGGTTTTGTGCACCTGGGTTTTACCTGAAGCTGTTTCTCTCTTTATACATTTTATCATAGAAGTAGTTTCTCTTTTAATTTCTTTTTCTTTTCATTTAGTTTTCAGTCATTTTCTCTGCTTGTCTTTAAAATGATATGTTGCTCCAATCCATGTCTTCATTTTATTCCAGGATAGTATTAGTTTTTAGGAAAGACATAGCAGTATCCAGGTCTTCAAAAAAATTGGTTTCATCAGGGAGAAAGATTTTTAGTCTGGCAGGGAACAACTAGTAAACTTTTATCTGTTTCTTCTTAATTTCTTATCAAAAGAAGGAAAATTTTCATTTAGAAATTACAGCTGCTAAATAGTCATTGTCAAAACATATTATGTTTTCATTTATTTTAAGAGGTTACTTAGACCAGGCAATTTTAAGGATTAATTCCTTATCTTGTGAAGAAAAAATATTACTATTGTAGATCTAGGAGAAGAAGTGTTCTTAGGCAACGATGTAGCCAGAGATCTGTGACAATGCCTCTGTCAAGTCTAAAATCTTAGGCAGCCAAGAAGTCAAGAAATTTACCATATTATTACCTTCTTTATTTTCTGGTAAACTGAAGATATGTATATTATTTCTGTGTGATCTATTTTCCATGTGATCAATCTTATTCATCAGCAGAGTATTTTGTTTTAAAATGAATTCGGTATTATTTTCACCTTTATTTAATCTTCCATCTATATCATTTAGAGAGTCTTCAATACCAGATATTTTGGTTTTCTGCAGTTGTAGAGCCTCATGTATTTGTTCCACTTGTTTAGAATATTTTTCTTTAATATTGTCAAGGTTTGTGTCCATTCTGTCCAGTTTTAGTGACAGTTTCTGAACATTAGGACAGATTGAAACTCTTTTCTGAATAAAGTGTCCTGTGAATTAACCTTTGTATGACTCATTTTTAAACTGGAAACTATGATAAAAATATTCCAGGTAAAAGTCTAACAGGAAACATTTAAGATATGAAAAAAATATTTGATACAATCCTATAGGGCACCTTAAAATATCTGTATCCACTTAGTTGAATTAATTAGGATCGTTTAGAAATATATTTTCCTGTCGGAAATCTATAATATATTTCACAGATAGAAGCAAGGTGGATGGAACAGAGTACGCCAAAATAATTCCACAGAGGTTTTAATCCACAGCCAAAAGTACAAACTCCACATGTGAAGTTTGTACTTTTGGCTGTGGATTAAAACCTCTGTGGAATTATTTTGGCATACTCTGTTCCATCCACCTTGCTTCTTTGAGTTGTGGTGGTTTTGTTTGGAGCATTTGGTGTTTCCTAGTGATTTCACAGATAGAAAAACCTGCTGCTAACCAGACCACATATTGGCCACACCCACCAGAATTTATTTTATTGAAGTCCAGTTACAAGTTGATGGCCTGTGAATTGCTAAGTTTGCAGATGACTGTAAACTGGGAACAATAATAGGGTCCCCCATGACATCAAATTACAGAAGGGAGTGGTACAGACGAATGATTGGTACCAAGGCCATAGACTGACAAAAAATGCCTCATTATCCCCTTTGGCAGGAAGTAGTCCCTACTAGTTACAAAATAGACAGCACCCCTATAAGCTCAAACACAGTAGTGTATGACTTGAGAGTGCAGGTTGATAGCAATCTAAACTTCAATCATCATGTGTCCACAGTAGCAAGGAAAGCCTTCTACACTGCACATCTCATAAATAAGTGCATCACACTGAAGAGCAGGAAGGTCATTACTTTGCTGTGTTCGGCCCTTATCAGACCACTGACTGAGTACAGTGCTCCTTTCTGTATGTACCTCACTAGACACCTGCAGCAGCTGGAGACACCACAGAGGATTCTAACCAAGTGAATTCAGAGCCTAAAAGACTTGACCTACATAAAAAGACTGAACGCCTGTTAGTGTACTCTATATCATACAGGCTGCTGAGAGGCAACCTGTGCCTGGCCAACAGAACAGTCTCTGACTCTGCCCTAATGGAAATGCTGCACATCCATGAATTAAATAAGGCATGAGTCATTCGATCCAGAGATCTGAACTTGGCCTCCTACATTAATAGAACTTGTACAACAGATAGATACAGTATGTCTGCCAGATATTGCTGCTCCTCAGGAATAACCTCCCATTTCATGTGAAGCAGAGCCCCTCAATGACCCTATTTAAGTGCAAACATGACAATTGGATTGGAAACCACAAATTTACTCTGGGAGTGGCACCTTTGGCCCTCATGGACAGAGGCAGTAAGTGCTAATCATAGTATCACTCTGCAAACAATGGCCATTTTACTATGGTCATTTACAGTACTTGAGGATTTTACATGGCTAGGCTAGTAAAGGCCCTAGGGCCATTAGCCTAGTAATCTTCTGTGAGCCTATGAATCTATGAACCTACAAGTGTTTGTCCTTTTTAGCAGACCATATGTTTAACTCCTACCTTATTTTATATTGCAATTGGTGCATCCAACAATGATTTTGCTAAACATTTTGGCCGAACATTTTATGAAACTACACCTGCATTAACAATCAGTTTGTACTTTGACCTCAACCATAATAACTGGCTATCTACACATCATTTCTCTGATTATCTGCAGAAAATGCCATCTGTATAATAACCTATCAGATAATTTGACATGAACCCTGGCTGCTGCATTGATAATGCTGGCATCTGGTATCCAATCTAAGTGATCTTATTGTCAATAAACTTGACAAGAACTATCAAATGCACTGTCCTACTGCTCCATCTGACTCACTTCAGTAATAAAAAACATAATTTCAAAATGCTTTTGCAGGCCAGTTGCATTATCCAGTATATGAGCACTCCATACATTGAAGGATATAATGTATGAGCACCCCATTTTCCTGATCTCTCTGCAAACTACCTTTTAGTTAACACCAACTTGGAAGAAAAGGAATATATTTCTTCCCTTTCCTCTGAGCTGGTGTGATCTTAGAGGTAGCCCATTTAGAAAATTGAGTTATGGGGGCTGAATCTCACTTTGGATGTGCTGGGGGGGGGTGAGGCAGTCTCTGAATAAAACATTTACATCAGATTTTAATTTAATATACCAGAACAATCTTCCAGGTAGGAGCAAGGTTATCCATGTTAGATCATGCACAGTGCATTAAGCTTCAAAATGTTGTCATAGTAGACCTGATTCTTACACACAAAACTTTGTATAGCCTGATATATGTTTATAAATTCTAGTTTGAGAATGTCTGCTATAAGCATATATAAGAAGTAAAATAAAAGTGAAAGAACATTCATCTTTACTGTATTTTCCTTATTCCAAAATGTGACTGTCAGAAGGGCCATTTAATTGAACTCCTAGTAATATTTTCCTTTATTTTTCCCAGCAGGATTACAGTTTTCCTAACCCATTCACTGATGAATGCAAACATATTTTGGGACCAACAAAAGAAAATCCGGTATCTTCCAAATATTAACTTTTCAAAAAAGACTATAAAAATGGTTGTACTTCGGCTATAGACTATACTCTTACATAACAATTTGGATTTGCCCTGCTCATGCTAGTTCACAGGGTTTCATATTTTAGATGTGTAATTGTTTTGACAGTTTTCATCTTGTTAGTGTTTGTTCATTGCTGCATTATTTATATTTAGAAAAGAATATGTAATCCATAACAGGACAGCACAAAGGATCTACTATTTCAGCAGTAGCAAGGTGAAAAAGATTAAAAAAGACGGTAGAAATCTGTTAAGGAATTCTTGCACCCTAGTTCACATCTTCCACACATCACTGACAACATGAACACCTTCAAATGTAATTTTATTGCTGTCATTTTAAAAAAAATAGCATTTATGAAAAAACTGAATTAAAAAAACACTTTCAAGTAAATCATTTACAACATGTCATTTGCAAACAAACATTTCATTTGGATACACTGTATTCTCAGACATGCAATATTTTATATTTGCCAAATAATGTCTGACTTCTGCTGAGGTAAATCCTCACCACAGAACAGAAAGCAAGACGCTACAAATATAGTCAATATTTTACTGAACCCATTCTAGCTCACATAACACATTTATGATCACTTGCTTATGGAGAACTCCTGAAAACTGTAATCAGAATGAAAAGTCTTTTGTTTAAACAGGAATGCCTGCAGTGGTACCTTTTGAAATTTAAAGCATTCTTCATTTTCAGTTTCAGAAAATAAAATTATTCATTTGGCAAATTATTCAAGTGAAACTAAATGCAGCAGTCAGGCTGAATGTTTAAATATGAATAGTCTGGGGGTTTACCTTATTCAAGAAAGCATGCCTATTTCACAGTTAACAAATGAATATAAATTGAGGAAATCTGAATAATCCATTATTCTCTGTACAAACTGCTAGTTAATGATCTCCTGTGACTTAAGCTGACCTTTAAACATCTGGGAAGTAAAATCGAATTGATTGATCACATAAGTGAAAAAATAAAATATAATAACATTTACAACTAGCCTTCCCCATTTCTGTTCCCTGCAAGAAGGCCACTACAACCAGTAGCAGCCCCCAATAGAGATTCTTTCTATAATAATGAGGGCATCTTATTTGTAATTTGGCCATTGAATGTGGTGTTATATTAACACTGTAGTCTACAGTGCCGTTAATAACACAACAATGTAAAGCAAGCAAGCTGCCCTCTCATGGTCACGTACCACAGCTCTTTGCAGCTCTTTAGAAGTTTAAAGAAAGGAAATAGTAACTACAAATATTTGTTGTATAGTTATATACTTCAAAATTTAATAAGATTGGCTGTAATTCATGAATGAAAAACAATTAGTATGTAAGCTTCCAGTTTATAGAAACATGCACATGAAAATACACATTGACATGCATGTATGTGCGCACTTGTGTACACACACACACACGCACACACACACGCGCGCACACACACACACACACACACACACACACACACACACACACACACACACACACACAGTCTCTCATGTCAAACAACCTCAATACTATAATGTATTTCTAACATCATAACTGCTATATGAGACACAATTTGACAAATGTTTCATTAAGTACTCATACATTTTGAATTGTAGTTGTATTAGTTTAGGGTCTAGTATCTGCAGAGAAATGTGGCTTTTAGCATGTTGAATCTTTTAATGTATATAATTAATATGTGGGCTCTTGTTCAAAGAGCAGGATCCTTGCAGTGGCAATTCCTTCCCTGGCATCACCCCCACCCCCCCCGGCAATGTAATTGCTACTTGCAGGGGAGAATAAAAAGGTGTGTCCCTAGCTTTTAACATACAGGTTCATAACCAACAGTATTTTTTCTTGCTGTGTCACCTCTGCAGTGCCCATGAATCCTTGTCTATTCATGACAGAATGATTGACTCCTGCTAGAGTCAGAGGTGAGAATGCTAACAGTTTCATTTCTTCAATAGGGACCTGTTCCCATAATGGTATAACATGTAGCTTATTGCAATGAAATGGTCTTCTGTACCTCACTAAGATTTTTTTTCAAGTTTTTGTGGGTATATTCCTATGCAAATATTATAGCACAGAATAGTATCACATCTCAGGTATGTGGAAAAAACATATTTCACATAAACAGCTGCAGAAGGGAATAAACGTTCATTTTTTTATCAATCCAGAGTGCTATTTTATCATTTATAAATATACATTTACACGCACACTTACACGTATATATCTATGTGTGTGGGAGAGTGACTATAACTCAAAAAGTAGAATGCACATTTGTGTTTGGTAGAAAAGGTTTTGTGGGTACAAAAAAAGAGATAATGCAAAAATTAGTGAATGCTCATTTCAGTGACTCCCATATGGTTGACTTTAGTTTTATAAAGTGTAAGTAAGCAGAAGTGTGAAGGAAGATTAATGTTTGAATGAAACAGTATTCGTTAAGAATATGTGTAAGACTGTGTGTTATAGCAGTTGTTATGAATATGCAAGTATTTGTGGGATAGGGTTTGAATAAGGATTAGGTAAGACGATGCCTCTCTATTGAAATGTTGGCACTCAAAATGCTGAGAAGCCAAACAAAAAAAGACTAAAAACCCAGGGAAAGAGAGAATCGCAGACATCCCTCTTCTTCTTTAAACTTTTTTTTTTTGCAGGGGAACAAGCTCTCCTGCACTCCCTGATGTAAAGGGCAAGCCCCTACACCCCATGAACTCTTACATACTGACTGCAAGGTTGCCATACCTCAGAGAATTGGGAAAATTCTGAAAAATGGCCATCTTGGACTTGATATATGTAAGTCATTTTTTGCCATTCAGTCTTTTTGCTTTGGGACTCACTCTAGTAGGTCCTGACATTTTAAATTGTCATCAAGAGGATAGATTTAGTGTTGTGCATGTTTTGTGTTGTGTTTTCTGTGTCCTTTTGTCTTGTACTGTTAGGAAAAAGTTTTTTTTGTAAACATAATATGTAGGGTTAGGGTTAGTGGCAATGGCTAACTCTAATCATAACTATAACCCTAGCCCTGCACCTTATCGCACCCCTGCACTATAAATTACTAAGAACCCTTTCCCTAATTTTTGTTTTTAATTTCTCCAACTCTTTTTGATTTCTAATATCATGTTGGGAATTGATCCCATTCCTAAGTCAAAGTATGATTAAAGTTGTTGAAATTAGTATTGTTTCAATTTCTGATGTTAGCCACAAGTGTTCTTATCAGCACCAGCAATGTGCCCAGGAATGACTCTTTCTGCAATTCATTTATTTTATTTATTTATTTTATTTGACATTTGTTAACCAATTATTACTGACATGTTGGTTAACAAGGCTCTATCTAAAGCTAAAAACACTGCCTCCATGGGACCAGATGGTGTCCCAGGCTGTGTCATACACGAGCTCCAAAAAGAATTAACCCCGCATCTTAATACCCTGTTCAGTCTCAGTCTATCCACAGGATATGTGCCTATAGAATGACACATGGCAATGGTGCTCCCGCTTACACAAGGGTGGGGCCACAACTGAACCTGGGAACTACCGACCAATAAGCCTGACCAGTCTGATCTGTAAGGCTATAGAGCGAATCATTATGGAACTCATAAATGGAGAGATTTGGAACCTCCAGTTGCTGGACCCCACACAGTTTGGCTTCGTCAAGGGCAGATCATGCCTCCTGAACCTGGTGGATTTCTTTGAGACAGTTACTCAGGCTATAGATTAGAGAAAGCAGGTACACATGGCTTACCTTGACCTTGCTAAAGCATTTGACACCATTCCCCATTCAGGTATTATTGATAAGCTCACCAGCCTGGGCATAAACCCTTACGTCACAAGATGGATCGCAAACTGGCTCTCAGACAGATCCCATAAAGTAAGAGTAGCAGGATCTATGTCCGAATCCAGACCAGTAATGAGTGGTGTGCCTCAGGGCTCTGTCCTGGGGCCCCTCCTGTTTGGCATATACTTCTCAGAAGTACAAGCAAGCATGGAAGGGCTGGGGCTGACTAAGTTTGCGGATGACTGCAAACTGGGTGCTATAATAGAGTCTCCGGCTGACATGGAGATCCTCCAGAATGGCCTAAATGAGACTGATGCATGGTGTCAAAGCCATGGTCTCAAGCTAAATGCAAAAAAAATGCTTAGTAATCCCCTTTGGAAAAAACAGAGTACCCGCAAACTACAACATAGGAGGTAATCCCCTGAAATCTGAAGAAGAAATAAGGGATCTAGAGACACAAGTAGATAGTCAGCTTTCCTTTGATAACCATGTTGCCAAAGTGGTTAGAAAATCCTTCTATGTGACCCATCTGATCACGAAAGGGTTTGCATCAAGATCTAAGGATGTAATGGTGCCCCTCTACTCTTCCCTCATCAGACCCATTATTGAGTACAATGCACCAATTGGAATGTACCTGGCTAGACATCTCCAGCAGCTGGAGAGACCACAGAGGTACCTAACCAAGAGGAT
>NC_056745.1:929470897-929500897 GCF_019279795.1 Protopterus annectens
ATGACTATAAACTCTATCAGCATCAATTCCAGTGTATATATTATACATTGTTGGAGGGCAAGTTATTGGTCTATACTTTGTAAGATAACTTGCAGGTTCATTATTAAGTATTATTTTTCCAGTTGTTAAGTAGGTTGGTGTCTGTTTGGAGTATGCATATAAATTGTCCCTACTCATATCCAAATCTTCATGTAAAGATGTTAACACTTTTGAACAGAAGTTAGATACTGCATCAAGGCCTGGGATTTTCCATTTAGGAGCTTATCTTAACTTTGTTTCAACTTCTTATTATTTCTTTTACTTCTATCCATGTAGCATCTTTGTTATGTTACACATGATCTTCATATATATTTCTCCAAAATGTATCTATTTCTTCTTTTTTTGGTGGTGTTTCAATTCATTTTGCCTTGTTTCCAATTTCTCTATAAAACTTTTTTGAGTCATCAATAAATTGCTATTTTGTACGTTTCCTTTATATTTATTTGCATATCTTCTAAGTGTTCTGCCTGTGCTGATTGTTTTAAATTATTTGCAATAGTGCATGATGGATCCTAATCTGTTCTGATACTGTGCATTGCTTTTATCATGTCTATCTGTTTGAGTATTTTTGTGGATCTGTTCCCTCTTCTATACTCTTCTAACAGTAACACTTCTTGTCTTAATTGCTTTATAGTTTTCTCTGTTTGATACCTCCCTTCCTTTCCCTTACTGCCCAGTGTTTTTGTGGTAAAACTTAATCTGTTAATTTAGCCGCACAGTAATATATCCTATTTACTTCTGTTATATCGCATGGGTGTTCATGAACAGTACTAATTACTGTGTTCATTTGGTTTATCAAACTTCTAACTTTTTGTATTTCATTGACTTTCTGTAGTCTATATGTCTGTCCATCTCTATTAAATCAAGCAACTCTTCTCTTAGATCATTTTCTTTTAAACTGAGGACACATTCTTTGTTCTCCATTTCCTGTGGGCATTATATAGTAAGTTCCAGAGCATCTTCCAGTGCCGCATTCCCTTCAGTTTCATCCTGTGTCATCTGGAAAACTCACTGGCCTATCACTTTACAACACTGACTGCATTGGAGTTGCTACATTTTCCTGCTCCTTCCCTTGCGGTGCAACTTCAGATGAACTTGTGTACTGGTTTCCTATGGAAGGCTACAAAGTATCTTCATATGGCAAATGATCAGATCTTTCACACTACACTGGTTTCTCCTTAATTTGAGCATGCATTGCTCTATCCTGCTGTGATATTATTGGAGTCAGATTTTCTACACTAAATCCTTCACTTTGCAGGTAATCCATAACTTCATTTTATATTTCTTTAACTTCTCCACTAGTAATCTTCTATTCTACTTTTCCTCTTTGTTTTCTTATTTTTTTGTATTGTAAGATTTTTCATATCCAGATGCCTTTGCCTGTATTTCTCTTCAAATGTCTTTGGTGCTGCTCTTTTTATGATTATTAGTTTTTTCTCCTGTGCATGAATATTGCCCCATGTTAAATCTATTTTTCTTTCCCATGTCCATATTTCTTCTTCAGATGGCTCCTGCTCCTCCTGTTTCTCCTTACATGGGGTCTCGTTGTTCCATCATGCTGTGATATAATCTGTGTTAGACTCTCTACACTAAATCCTTCAGTTTGCAGGTATTCCATAACTTCAACTTCTATTTTTTTAACTTCTATTTTACTAATCTTCTGCTCTATATTCCCTCTTGTGATCTTACTTTTTGTATTGTGAAATTTGTCATATCTGGATGCCTTTGCCTGTATTTCTCTTTGAATATCTTTGGGGCTGCTTTTTTGTAATGATTAATTTGGCTTTCTCCTTTGCATAAATATTGCACCATATCAGATGTATCTTTCTTTCCCGTGTCCATATTTCCTTTTTATACCTTTCAAAAATCTCTACATTTTGTTCTTTATATTTTTGCACTTTCTCAGTTGCTTCTTTTTCAAACAGCCCAAGGTTTCTTGGTCTATAAAGTGTTTTTCATAAAACTGTATAAATGAACACAGATTTTTATTTGAAGCTTCTGACAGTTTTTCTTGTGCAAAATTTTTCTTTCCTCTAATTTCTCTCTTAATCTTTTTGTATACCTTCTGTTTGGAAATTCTGTGCTTCTTGCAGAATAGGAACAATACATAATTTCTTTCTTAATCTCAACAGTCCACTTTATTATCTTTGTGGCTCTTTTTTGGCCTACCAGTTTTTTGTGATTTTTGTGGACTACTACTTCTTCCTTCTACAACATAGGGCATCCCCCCACTGGGCCTGGCCTAGCTCCATTGTAGGAATGTGTCTGTGTCTTGAGGATTCTCCACTATCATTTTTTTCCAGTCCTGACACCAGAGCACCTACCAGGATTGGGCACTTTTTTTATTCTGGGTCTTGTACACCCAGCTATCCTTTTTATTTTTTTTATTTATCATGGACTCCTGCCCATGGCATATGCTATATAAAAAACAGTATATATATCAGTGTTGTCTTAGTGAGATTTTGTGAAACACAGGGTTCACGTCATGCAGGTAGGATGAATCCAGTTCCAGCAATACTACTCTCCTTTGCTTGCTGATTTATCATCTCTCCATTTGGATTCCCCTTTAACAGTATCACTACCAACATGATACTTGATCTTGGTTTTATAGCTGGGAATTTACTGATATAGGGCTTTTTTAGTGGGAGAGAAGTATTCAATGTTTTGTGATTCATTCTTATGAGTTATTCAGGTTTTTGTGATTCTCTCTTTTTGTTCACCATTTGTCATTCTCTCTCTTTTGATTTTTCTTCTTTTCATGATGTATCTATCTATCTATCTATCTATCTATCTATCTATCTATCTATCTATCTATTTATGATATATTTAGATAATGATTGCCACTGTTGAAGTGACACACTGACCCAATGGGCAAAAATCAGAAAAGGTATTATGAATGGATGAATATATATATCTATATATTTATTTATTTATTTAACATTTGTTAACTAGGAAAATACTACTTGGAACAAAGCCAGTTTTCAGCGGAGGCCAGGAAAGAAAGGCTCCAGATGCATGTCTTTGAACATGAGAGGAAACTGGACCACTTGGATGAAACACCACATGAATGCAATGGAGGACATGTAAACTCCACACAGAAGGCACTCCAGCCAAGAATCAAACTGTAGAAACTCTTGCTGTGAGGCAACAATGCTACCACTGCACCACTGACTATATATATATATATATATATGTATATATATATATATATATATATATATATATATATATATATATATATATATAGGTATTGTGGATCTATATATATATATATATATATGTATATATATATATATATATATATATATTGAGGACTATATATACATATATATACTATATATACATATATATATATATATATATATATATATATATATATATATATATTAGGTATTGTGGACATATCTATCTATCTATATATATATATATATATATATATATATATATATGGGTTTACTTCAAAGAATTGAAAGATCACTTACTCAAATCCCAGTTCACCAAGATGAAATCAGTGAATCTCCACACCACTGAATGGTTACATCATCAAAAACAACACTCAGGGAAGGAACTACTTGGCCACTATGGAGGTATTTGCCCTTTTTCCCACTATGGTGTAATCTCACATTTGGTATATTTAGTTAAGGGGGGTGTGAGGGGTACAGCCCGCCACATCAGGGGGTGTAGGGGTGAAGCCCCCCACCTTGGTGGGTGTTTTTTGCTTTGTTGTGCTTGTTTTGTCCTGGTGGCCAAGTGATTCCTTTCCCGGTGAAAGTTTTTACTGGTATACAGTTTTGCAGATATGTGGTTTCATTGAGTTCATCTTGATGAACTGGGATTTGAGTAAGTAGTCTTTTGATTCTTTAAAGTAGCTCCATATATATATATATATATATATATATATATATATATATATATATATGTAGTATACATATAGATATATAACTTCAGCTATTAGCTATGTGCATATTAATTCATTTCAGCACAATGAGACATCTGAGGTATATGAAATCAATGAAGTGGTTGTAACTTGTAGGCACCTCTTTTGCATGGGAGTGAAATGCATTACACTGTTTGTGTCTGTTAGCATCAAGTTTAGTGTTTTATTGTGTTATTTTATAAATTTATTCATTAATTTGATCACAATCAACATCTAGGATATGCAGACATACTAAAGTACGTGTAACTGGAAGGTACATTTGTGTGGGGGGGCTGCACTATATGCATCTGACAGCAACAAGCTGAAATACATTACTCTTACTGTTCAGGTATTTATTCATTCCTTTCATCATAATAAGGTACTTGAGGTATACGTAGTCAATATGGAACAAAGAGGCAATGTGTGGATGTCTCTGACTAGCCCCTGCTGTCATATAATCATAGCTAAATATTCTTTGATCTAATTTTGTAGGGCTAGAGTGCATTTGTCCCCAAGCTTGCATCTACAAATAAAGTACAGAGCGCATAATGCCAGTGTGACCAGTTTATTTCCATGACTGTAAAACTGTAACCACTGAACTATACACACAATGAACCACTGACAATCCTATTTCCAATCCAGTTGGCAACCCATCTTGTGACATGGGGGTTTATGTTCAGGCTTGTGAGCTTCTCTGTAATACCAGAATCGGAAATAGTGTTGAAGGCCTTTGTGAGGTCTAGGTAGGCTGTGTGTACCACCTTTCCCACATCTATAGCCTTGGCAACTGTCTCAAAGAAGTCCACCAGGTTTAGGAGGCCAAACTGGGTTGGGTCCAGTGTTTGAAGGTTCCCGATGTCTCTGTTAATGAGTTTCATGATGATGCACTCCATAGCCTTGCAGAGCCAGCTAGTCAGGCTTATAGAGCAATAGTTCCCGGGGTTTGTTGTGGCTCCACCTTTGTCGAGCAGAATAACCGTTGCTGTGCACCACTCTATGGGTATGTAGCCTGTGGAGAGGCTGAGTTTGAACAGTGTGTTTAGGTGAGGGGTTAGTCCGTCTTTGAGCTCATGTAGGACGCAGCCTGGGGCTGTTTTAACCTGAGTGTCTGTGATTTCAGGGGCTCTACATTCTTCTGGTATGGCTATGGGCCCTTTTGGGGGTGAGAGGGGGGTGAAGTTTGCACTGAACCTGTCTGCTAGGATGTTGGCAATATCAGTCAGTTCAGTGTATTTTGTGCCATTTTGCACTAACTCTGAGCAGATCTGAGCATTGCCACTTAGATTCTTGACATAGCTAAAGAATGCCTTGTGGTTATCTTTGGACTCCTTGGCAATTTTTCTTTCGAAGCTCACCTTCCCTATGAGGGATCATAGTTTCTTGCTGATACTGATCAGGGATGTCTTCCCTTCTTGGGATTTTACTCTTTTCTGTACTAGTTTTCTCCTTCTATTGTATAGCTTGTTTATGGCAGGTTTCCACCAGACTGGTTTCCTTTTCTTGGAGGAGTAAGTCTTGGTTTTGCTTGGGATAGCACAATCCATGCATTCTTGTAGGTGCCTGTAGAATGCATTAGTAAAGGAGTTTGCAGCTTGGACAGTGTTATCCTTTAGCATGGCGGCTTTGAAACTTTCCACCTCAGTTTTAAGTAATGTAAAGTTTGCTTTTGAAATGTTTTTCATGGAGGTTTCCTTGTCTGGGGGTAGGGGCAGAATGTGGATATCCAAAGTGATTTGTTTATGGTCAGATCTAACCAGTGAGGGGTTGACCTCCGGTGTGGAACACTGGTCGCCCATGTTGGTGATGACCAAGTCCAATATGTTGTCACCTCTGGTGGGAGTGTTGACCAGTTGATCCAGGGCATTTGGGTTTATAAATTGTAGGAAATGTTGGGCAAGGGAGTTAGTACTTGAGTAGTTCTCCCAGTTAATGTTTGGGTAATTGAAATCACCCAATATTAGGGTGTTTGGTAGGACCTTTTTGTTTCCCATTGTTTCAGGAAATGCGGAATGGGGGTCCTAGGACATGGTGGGTGATGTAGCATGCTACAATTTGAATTGCAGTTTTGCCTGTTGTTAGTTGCGCGTGGATGATCTCTGAAGCATTGTGCTGTGCCACTAACATGGAAGTGTGGGTATCCTTGATGAATATGGATACACCGCCGCCTTTTGTATTTTGGTCCAAGTTCTGTGGCCGAAATGTATGATATAAGTTGTAGCCTTGTAGTACTGGGGTGCTCTCTGGAGCCTTAAACCAGGTTTTTGTTACTGCACATATATCGATTTTCTCCATACTGAGGAGTGCCTCGAGTGCATGCATTTTGAGGTTTAGGCTTCTGGCATTAAGTAGCATTACCCTCAGTTGTTTGTTACTTGTGCTATTTACAGTGGTGGGTTTGTCTTTTGAGCCTTGCCTAAAAAAGGCACTATTGGGGTGGCAAGACCCTTGGCCAGTATTCGAAAGCCTAAGGGTGACAGGTGCAAGCCGTCTCTAGTGAAGCAGCGTGGCTTGTCGAGCATGTCATCCCAGGAGGACAGACACTGGATCCCCTTTGAATGATACCAGAAACTTATCCAGTTGTTGAAAATGATAATTTTGTCTTTATACCGTGGTATCATTCTTGGTGAAGGCAGGATGCTACTCAGGGTCAGGGTCATACTGGCATGGGCTATGTCATCAGAGAGCTCTTCCATGTCTCTCTTCATGTAGTCCAGGGAGGTATGGCTCAGGTCATTCACACCAACATGGACAATGACAGAGTCATATTTGTACTTTTTCTGGAGTGACCTGAGTGCTTGTGTTATGTGGCAGATCCTGGCACCCGACAGGCAGCTTACAGTAACCTTCTCCTTATTCAGCCTAGTGAGTGGGATGTCAGTTTGCCTGTCTATACAGTCACCTATTACTAGTATGTTGGGTATGTTATAGGTTCATAGGTTGGTACTAGGCTATCGGCCCTAAGGCCTATGCAAGCCTAGCCATAACAATTCCCTGGAAATTTTTTCCCACAATATTTACTTCTCTGGGCCCCTGTCTACTAGGGCGACTGACATGATCCCCAGGGTGAATTTCCTATCTTCCATCCAATCATCAAGGTTCCTTTTGAAGAGGGCCAATGAGGCGCTCTGCTTGACATGTATGGGAAGTCTATTCCAGAGTCTGGGGAGTCTCTGGGTCAGGAACCTATCTCTCCAGCATGTTTTGTTCATTGTGATGATAAGGTTTAGATCCCTGGAGCATGTGGCTCTGAGGGATTGGGATTTCTTTAAGTGGAGCATGTCCAACAGCTCAGGGTTTGACATGGCCTTGTATGTTAAGCAGAGATCGCCTCTGAGTAGACGATATGCCACAGAGTATAGCTGGAGTTTTTTTAGACGGTCAGCATATGGCATCTGCTTTAGGCCTGTGATTCTTTTAGTGAGGTATTTCTGTGGCCTTTCCAGCTGTTGCAGATGTCTTGTGAGGTACATACCAAATGGGGCATTATACTCTATAATGGGTCTAATGAGGGATGAGTACAGTGGGACAATGACCTCCTTTTTTTTGGATGAAAAGCCCTTAGTGATGAGGTGTGCCACATAGAAGGATTTCCTGACTGTTGTGGCAATGTGGTTATCAAAAGTGAGACCACTGTCCACTTGTGTCCCTAAGTCTCTCATAACACTTTCGATGTTTAGTGTCCTGCCACCTATGTGGTAGTTCATGGGTACATGTTTTTTTCCAAAGGGGATAACTATACATTTCTTGACATTAAGCTTAAGCCCATGGCTTAAGGGCTGTGATTGCGTGGCACACTGGTTTTGTGAAGTATGTGTTTCATGGTTTGTATTGGGGGTGAAGGTTGCTTGGATGTCTGCTTTGGAGGTCTCTGTTGCTTTTGCAGATTTTTATTTAGAGCCTCCGAGTATGTTTTCATGTATTTATGTGTGTTTTTTGCTGGTGCTAGTTTAATGGGTCTATGTGAGATTGGTGGTGTGATGCAAGTATTTCCCTTCTCCTCCTGACTGTCTGATCCAGTCTTGGGTTGAGAGAGCTTAGCCTCCAATTTGGCTGTATAATTGCATCTCTCACATGTATTAGTGTTTGGTGGTAGGAGGAGAGGGTTGTCTGTGTACATGAGTCAATTGTAACATTGCCTCAAAATGCCCAGATTCACCAGTTGGTCTGGAGAGTATACCCAAAACTGCCCTTTGGACATGCCTGGATCAGTACAGTGAACTGTTTTACTGAATGGCTGGTAAGGTCAAATAGAGAACCTTGTCCTTCTGTACAGTATAGGGGGGGGGGTCTAGTGCTAGGGTTTATAAGTGCTTGCTATGAGTTTTGAGCAAGTGCCGGGCTGAGAAATGAATGGCTTGAGCGCTTAAGTTGAAAGTTTGTCTAGTTCCAAGGGAAAAATTGAAAAGAAGACTTTGTGGAGCTAGGAACAGTTTTACCCTAGTTAACCGGCACTGGTGAGAGACATGGTGAGAGTTGCAGGAGCTAGGTCCGACTCTAAACTGGTTACAAGTGGCGTTCCCCAGAGATCAGTCCTAGAACCCCTCCTGTTCGACATATACTTCTCAGAGGTACAGGCAAGCACAGGAGGACTATGGCTGACCAAGTTCACAGACAACTGCAAACTAGGGGCTATAACTGACTCTCCAGCTGACACAGACATCCTCCAAAAGGGTCTCACTGAGACGGATACCTGGTGTCAAAATCATGGCCTCAAGCTAAATGCCAAAAAGTGCATAGTCATCCCCTTTGGAAAAAACAAAGTACCCACAAACTACCACATAGGTGGTAGTCCCCTAAATATGGAAAACATAATAAGGGATCTGGGGACCCAAGCAGATAGTAATCTCTCCTTTGATAATCACATTGCCAAAGTGGTTAGAAAATCCTTCTATGTGGCCCACCTAATCACAAAAGGGTTTGCATCCAGATCAAAAGAGGTCATTGTGCCCCTCTACTCATCACTCATCAGACCCATCATAGAGTACAACGCCCCCTTTGGGATGTACCTTACAAGACACCTGCAACAGCTGCAAAGACCACAGAAGTACCTCACCAAGAGGATCACTGGCCTCAAACAGATGCCCTATGCAGCTCGACTGAAGAAACTCCAGCTGTACTCAGTTGCATACTGCCTACTCAGAGGTGATCTCTGCCTGACATACAAGGCCATGTCCAACCCAGAATTGATGGACATGCTCCACCTAAAGAAAACCTTATCCCCTCGAGCCACACACTCCAGGGATTTAAACCTCACCACAACAATAAATAGCACATGCTGGAGGGATAGATTCCTGTCCCAGAGACTTCATATGGTTTGGAACAAGATTCCAGTCTACAATAGGCAGAGCTCCTTGCTAACACTCTTCAAGAGAAACCTTGAAGAGTGGATGGGAAACAGAAAGTTTACCCCAGGGATCACTTCAGTGGCTGTGCTGGACAGAGGCACAGGGAACTAATCTAAGGGGGTGGCAAAAGCCAACATATTCTGGCTAGGGTTATAAATGCCTTCTGGCAGATAGCCTAGTACCTACCTATGAACCTATTTTTAAACCAACTTCTGAAGTCTCAGCACTATTAGTGCCCCCCCCACCCCGTTATGATGTGAGCACTTATGTTGCCACAAGAGTCACCTACACTCTCTCTGTTCACTCATTCATGCTTCCTCACAAACTTTACAGATGTTTAAAGGAATTTATCTTTTTTTTGTCTCTTTCTGTGTATCAGCACAGGAAATACTATGGATTTTCATGCACCTTTTCCTAAACAAATAACTTCTCTTGACATATGTTATCATTTTTTGTCCTGATAAAAAGCCAAAGTATTCAGTAGTTTCTCTGTTTTTTAAGCACTGTGACCAACAGATCAATCCTGTGACTATATATCTCACTAAAAGTCTGTGATTTCTTGGACTAAATTTACATTTGTCGCCTGAGGCATCTCCATATCTTCAGCACATCATCTACCCCCCGCTGCAGCTGTTTGTTTAGCTGCATCCATTTTTATTTTCTTCTCTACGTTTATTTACTTGCTGTGTACACTGACTATAAATAGCGATGCACATTAAGCCTGCATAAAAATAGACTGATATTTTAAGGTCTAGTGAGTTGCTGATATATTTAGCACTGCTTAAGTATTACTAATTAAAAAGCAAGGCAGAAATAAGCTCTTTCTTCAAAGTAACTGCTATTATTTTCTAATATCCCATAATTGTAACACACATGACAGTCTCTCTAGGAGTTCATCACTTCATTTCACAGACAATTAGTTTATAGCAGTCTAAATTGTTTTATTGGGTGTTTCACCAAATGTCCAAATTGCCTTTGTGACAGACACGTAGATGCATATTTATACCTACAGTGGGATTTTTTTTTTTTGGAATTAATGTTATGGTGCACTGGCTGTGAAATGAATATAACTTAAATGAAATCTTCTTGAGTAAAAAGAGGCAATCAGGTTTTTCAAGAGTTAATGAGATCCAAAGTATGAAATAATGTGCTCATCTTCATGATTTATGAATAAATTAAAAGGAGCAAATCTGATGCAGAATACATTTGTAGTATGTTATTGAAATTACTGCATATAAATGCATGGATGATGTATAATACCACACTACAGTTTTACTGACTGAAGTGTACCAAAACAAAATTTCATGGAACAATGCAAATGTTAGAAGATCTTTACTATTTGTTCAACCAAGGTTTCAGTCTGAACCTGGTTAGTTATGATATAGTGCTCAAATACCGTGGCCGAATCAGATTAAGAATTAAAGTAACCATTTCTGTCCTTGTGTGTGTGCGCGCACGTGTGTGTGTGTGTGTGTGTGTGTGTGTGTGTGTGTGTGTGTGTGTGTGTGTGTGTGTGTGTGTGTGTGTGTGTGTGTGTGTGTGTGTGTGTGTGTGTGTGTGTGTGTGTGTGTGTGTGTGTGTGTGTGTATGTATAAGAAAAAGAGAAAGAGAAAGAGAGAGAGAGACAGTACGTTTATACCTGTGTGCGGATAATGCTGGAAGGTTCTCTAAAGAGAGGACATTTTTGATTGAATCCATGGTACGGATTTTAAAACATCCTCATTA
This sequence comes from Protopterus annectens, assembly GCF_019279795.1. NCBI lineage: Eukaryota > Metazoa > Chordata > Ceratodontiformes > Protopteridae > Protopterus > Protopterus annectens. The sequence goes on from NC_056745.1 coordinate 929,481,923, forward strand.
TTCCAACTAAGAAATCATATGTGCTTTTGCTGAAATAATCTGTAACTCTGCAAAACCCTGGGTACTTCATTATGTTTAGATTTGCTCCTCTCTCATCATTATATTCAGGTATTAACCAGACTATTATCAGGGTTAGTTCCTGTCAGTGTCTTGTTACTGGACTAGTTACACAAAGCTACAAAATCTCAAGAAACAAACAAACAAAAAAGCTGACTGGGACTCTAATCTCCAAATGTTAATAATGGGAGTAAAAAGTGAGTTAAGAGAAATAGATCAATATAAAACAATACAACCTGAGCTCCAAATCTATAGGCTGTACTTTCATTCTTATCATGAAGGATCACAAAGATCTTGGCTAAAAAATATGATCTGCTGATAAGGGCAACAAAGTATCGAGCTTAAACATGATTTGCAAGTGGATAATGTTTTTTTATGTATTCCAGAAAATGTATCTTTTTTCTTCAAAATCTGCAGCTAGAGAATTCATTTTGATTCAGTCTTGGTTCTATCACAAAAGTCATCTTCTTTCATAAGGCTACCAGTATTGTATTAACACAGCAAATTTCTATCATTCACTTTATCTTCCTTCACGAGGCTGTCAGTATTATATTAAAAACAGCAGCATGACTATTACTATATTGCTTTTTCAGAGTCACAGCCAATTATATAGGCTACTAGAGCAAGTGCTTGAAAAGATTCATACAGTAACAGTAGTTTGTGAGTTTTATTTCTTTATTAATGATTATAAACTGTTGTCTAAAACATTTATATACTATACATATTTCATGTAATATTTCAAATGTTTTATATTACTTTCTTGTTTTAAGTATGTGTGCTATAATTTGGTACGTTTTGCTAATGCATATTATTTTGCTGCTTTAAACATGTTGTAATATATAAAATTGTATCAAATGTTCATTTATTACACTGTTCAGCTACACTATTTACTTGCTTATATTTATTTTAAACTACAAATGGAACTTTTCTCTACAGACCTACGTTGAAAAGGAGTTGTAATGCACACACAGACATTCCAGGTAAACCAATGCTGGGTTGGATATTTTTATAAGGGGTTGATGTAATGGTTAAGGTGTTTACCTTACAACCATAAGGTACAGGGTTTGATTATCACCTTTGAAAGAGAAACTGGATAAGCTTAAAATAGCTCACAAGGGCAGATAGCCTAGTACTTACCTGTGAGCATAAATACAACTATATCCCTGATTTGTACATTGCATTGCAAGATGTTCCTGGAATCATTGTTTAGATTTATTGTACTTAGCATGTGTTCATATTTTGTTTGACCTCATTGATGGTAAATGTTATTGTCATTACTGTTTGCTTTGCTCTTGTTTCTGTAGCCATCCAGGCTGGACTTGAAATTGTTCCTTTGTGATCAGTGCCCTACTCTGGTAAACAAACATAAACATAAATAAATTATATTAGTGCTATTATATTGTCTGTTTAAGTATGTCTTACATTAAAAAAAGTAAAGCAGCAATGATGTTGTCAGATCCAGGATGAGTGTCAATGGAAATATTTCCAAGTAGAATAGAGACTTCTTTGGGATGTATATATTTGAAGTGGAAGAATGAGATGAATAGTGGTCGGGTGGGGAATGTATTTTCTGTGGGAGGTGCAGAGTTTTTTGATGGGAGATTGAATTATTTTAAAGAGATCTTCTGGAGAAAGTTTTGCTGTACCACATTGAATGGTGTTTGTAGACAGGGTATCATGAGGGCTTTTTCTTCCTGTAAGTAGGTTAACCCCTTTCCAAAAGTGTTTGGGGAATGCAAGAGGGTTATTTGTTTATTTGTTTAGAGATTTATTTTGTGTCTTCTGAAGGATTTCTTACCAAGATTAGGCAAGACTATTAAACAGGTGTGGTTTTTAGTTGTGTGGGGGGGGGGGGGCTATCTTCATTTTTGCCATGCTTCATCCCTTAAAGTTACAATATGTTTGAGTTTAGTGGCTAGCCATTCAGTTTTGGTGGGTTTATAAAGCCTGTGGATAAGTATGAAGAATTTGTTTTGCAGTTGGAGTTGGAAAGTTGGTTAGGCTTACAGCTGCTATATTAGGGTCATGTAAGGAGAGTATATGGTTCCATTTGTAAGCTGTGAGAAAGGTTCTGAGTTTGTCTATATTTATGCTATTCTGGTTTCTGAAGGCTCTTAATAATGCTGGTAGTTTTATAGGATGGTTGAGGGCCACTTAATGGTGGTGGCACAATGTTTATGCTGGAGATGGAGTTTGGTATGTTTGTAATAATCAGGTCAAGTGTAGAGTTTCTGGAGGACCTGAGGTTAGGTCTTGTTGGTTCTTTTATTAATTAAAGGAGACTTGGGTCTGCTAGGAAAGTATTCATGTCAGATGATAGAAGGCCAAAATAGTTAAGATTGTAGTCACCTAGAATGATTATGTTATTATGTTTGGGAGAGTTATTAGGAATCTGAGTGATGAGCGAACTGAATTTATTTAAGAAAGCACGGGGTGGTAGATATGCTGTACTGATCAGTATTGGTTTGCCTTTGTGAGTTGTATATTTTTTATGAGAATCCAGTTAATACCAAAGTCTGAGGAGGCATTTCCTTGCGCAATGACTTTTGGGTTTAGTTTATTTCTAAATAAAATTAGAGAGCATACATCTTGTATTGTGCTGCATGAATGATCCTAAAAAGGAGTGAACTGTGCTGATCTGTGCCTCTGCACATTGGATAAAAATATGTTGCATCTGACTTCTTGATTTTTCTTAGTCTGTTACACATGAAAGAAGCAAAACTTTATGGCACTTGATTTAGTTACTGAATTTAAAGTATTGTAAATGTTTATGGAACATTTTATCTGAGATTACATGAATTACTATAACTGCTTTTGGAGCATTTTAACTGAAACCTATTTTTTTCATAAGGAACAGTTTGTTTAGGCAGGTATTGGGGGCAATCTTGGAAATTGTTGTAGTTAGTCTTGTGAAAGAGGATAAATGTTTACCATTTTCTCAGTACCTAAGACGACTGGCTCTCTGAGAGTTGTTTTCTAGTAGGTACTTTGTTTTGCTTTTTGCTTAATTGCTATTATTGTTATACTTTTTGTTGCATTAAACTGAGTTGTGTCTCTGTGCACTGGATTAAGACAATTTCTATCTAATTTGAGATTTTTTAGTACCTTCTACACCAGGGAAATGTACCTTTATTACACTTGATTTAATTTAGTCATTTTAAGCAATTGAAAGTGCATTGTTCCCAAAAAACAGCTTGCTTAGGAAGGTATTGAAGGGCTATTTGGGAAACTGCAGTAGTTATTCTGGTGCAGAAGGATAACCACTGCAATTTTATGAATATCTGAGCAACATATGTTCTTTTTGAGTTATTGTCTACTTGGGTTTTTCGTTTGTTTTGTTTTGCTTAATTGCTGTTTATTGCTGTCCTTTGTCTGGCCTGTCCTGAGCTGTGCCACTGTGCACTAGATTAAGACATTTTCCATATGATTTGACAATTTTTCTGAGTCACTTCTACACCATGGAAGGAACACTTTATTGTGTTTGATTTAATATAGTAATTTTAAGTTACTGTAACTGTTTTTGCAACATTTAAACTGTAATTGCATTTTTCATAAAGAGCATCTTGTTTAATCTGGTATTGGAGGGCCATCTTGAAAACTCTAGTAGTTATTTATGTCAGACTAGGTTACTTGCTGTCATTATCTGAGTGCCTGAGCAGAATTGGCTCTTCCACAGTTGTTTCTGGTTGGTTATTTTGTTTTCCTTAATTATTAATTATTGTATGGCCATGCAATGGGCTGTACTCCATGCAGTGTCATTCTAGTTGAAGAATGAGCAGTAATAACATTCTATTTTTTTCCTTCAGTCAATACTCACAAACCATCATTTTTTCCTTAATTGACAATGGGCTCAGCTGCATGCACAGCAGCATTAGCTTATGTTTTCCTTCACCTGCATATCTCACTGGGAGCATTAGAGTACTGCATATCAGTCTCTTAGCACCACTAATACTGCTCTGGTAATACTCTCCCACCCCTTCCTGGTGCACTCAGTGAGCAAACACTTAAAGAACTGAACAATAAGGAGGGCCGGCAAACACGTTTCAGTTCCATTGAAAGCCTATTTTCAGCAGAGACCCAGGGAGAAGAGCAGAATAAAAACATAACTAAACCAGAATATTTTACACGACACTCTGAGGATGCATGCAGTGGGTCTAAATGAGGTGAAGTTATTAAGTTATAATGCACAGTTCTGCGATGGGAGTAGATTGATATATTCTACATATCACAAAATAAGGATGCACGTTATGATGATGAGATATGTAGAGAAAGGATTAATGAATAGTTAGTGGTAATGGCTGTCAATGTTAAGAACAATAGTGGGTGGAATTGTTAGCTGAGATCTGGAGAAAAGAAGGGATATAAGGAGTGTTAAGAGATGATAAATTACAGTATGAGTGGTGTACAAGATCAATAAGATAAAAGATAAGTAAATTAGTAAGATACTGGTTATGGCAATGGACCACTAGGAGTCAAAACATTAATGAACGTTTGATAATTGAGGAAGTATGTGTGTGTGTGCATGTATGGGGGGTAGTACAGGTAACAGGGCATAACCAGTTGGAGGTTAGATGATTTTTGATGTTTTCAATGAACATAGAGTGGTTGTGTTCTTGTCTGAGGTAAAAGGGGTTTGAATTCTATAATTTGAAACAGAGAAACTGTATAGTGATTTCCCATGCCTGTTGTTTAGTCTGAATACTTGTAAGACATTAAGCTATTATGATATAAGGTTTCTTGTGGGGTTATATAATTCTACTAGGGTAGATAGCAGGCAAATGTTAGGTTTGAAAAGTATTTTGTGAGTAGTCTTTAGTTGATTAAGGTTAAGAAGATATGCTCTGAACAACTCAGTCTCAACCACCTATTCATACTTCCTCTTTACACTCTCCACACATTACACTAAGCCTGTTTAATATTGTCCCTCACTTTTATTCCAAGTATAGGCTGAGTAAGTGCACTCCAACTCATATCAAAATAAAATTAAATGCAAGAATCCTAGACAAAAAACAAGCATGCTTATTTCCCAATATACTAAAATCCTTCTAGGAGGAGATCTACACCCTAATCCTGGCCCCGCCTATCACAATGAACACAAATTTAATTCCCTCCCACACACTTCTGTAACCCAACAACAGCCAGTGCCCAATCCTAGTGATCTAGTTTTTTGCTGCAATAACTATGACAAATGGAAAAACCACTTTAATGACAAAACACAGCAGAGCTTTCGGACATAATCCTTCTTCAATACTACAATTACATCCATGCCAGTGATGCGTTTAAAAGCAGTAGTATCCTCCAGCAAACAGGACATAATATCTAAGTATTTGTCACGTTCCATGAGCACCACTACCCCTCCCTTATCAGCTTGTTTAATTATTATTTCTTTACAGGAGCACAGATCTTTAAGTGCTTTAAACTCATCCAGTGTCAAGTTGTACTCATTCCTTTTACTCTTATTACTAATCTCATACAATTGCCTAATTTGTACTTCACACAAATCATGAAAAGCCTTCACTATTGGTACAGCAATAGGTATAAAAGTACTGAGGCACTTAAAGCCTCTTTCTACTACAGATGATTGACCAAACAACAACTTTAAGTTTAACATTCTGGTGAATTTTTTCAAGTCAGTTAGTGCAGACCTCCCCAAGAGGTGGTGATATAAATAACTTCTTAGAAATTAAAGAATATGAGTGGATTTTAAGGTTTGCTGGTGACCGTTCTCCTGGCTTGAACAGTATGCTGTGCCTTAAACCAATTTTGGTTAAGCTCAGTAGATTGAATTTATAATTATGTATATTATTTCTACAATATGAATTTTATAATATGAATTTTATGTGTAACTTTGATTATTAATCATATCAGCAAGCTGAATTTTAAATTATTAAAATTTTTGTTATGTACTATAGAATCATTGCTATCTGTGTTGTTTTAACTTTGCCTTATTGAGTGATACTTATGGTCATGTGATTTTTGGGCTGCTAACCACATGACTACTTTGGGCCTGTATATAAGATGAAAGAAATTTTATAAGTTTGTAGTATTGAAGAAGGATTATGTCCGAAAGCTCTGCTGTGTTTTGTCATTAAAGTGGTTTTTCCTTTTGGATTGTCTGCTTGCAGTACTTTGGCACTTTTGATATAACTATGACAAATATAAGAAATAAAACTGCTGAACTCCATGCTTGGATTGGCCAACATAAGCCTGAAGTTATTTCTGATACTGAAACTTGGCTTAAACCCAGCATAAACAAGACCAAAGTTATACCTCCTGATTATATTATTATCAATAATGACCATATAAAGAGGAAAGGTGGTGGTATTGCTTTTATATTTCCCAGTATCTACATTTCCCCTTACAGCAAACCAAGACCAAAATTCAGTTCAGCAGAGCTTCTGATTCCTTTCCTCAAAATAAACAATAATAAACAAAAATGTATTACTGTCCTTTATAGCCCATCCTACATTGGATATCCATAACATTTGCACAAAGAAAAATATTACTAGATAATGTGGATGTCAAACTAGTTGGACATAAAACTCTAGCTCTCCTACAGCTAACATGAACCTGTGTGGTTTCACACAAAATTAATAGCCCCACACATTATAGCAAGACATCAAATTCTCTATTAGACTGGATCTTAGTATCAGACCCTAGCAAATACTCCACCACAGGTACAATGCCAGACTCTCTCAATGATCATCTCACAATCTATATGACTAGACATCTCACAACTCCAGTTAAATAGCATTTTTATAAAAACAATGCATAACCCGTCCAAGTTTAAACAAGAAATGATCATAAATACACTATCATCTATTTAGCTGCAATGTCCTAAAATCCTCCCCTTAGACGATGCTGTAATTGAATTCATTACAACTTTTCTAAATATCCTAAATAGTCTTGCATCTCCTAGAAGGAAGAAACTCTAAACAAATAATGCAATTTGGCTACCCAAAAATAGTAAAATGCCAATGCAGGATAGATAAAAAGCAAGGAAAGAATGGCAAACAAAAACACTTCAATAGCTTGAAAACTTCAGAATGCTTCACAATTGTACTAAAAAGCAAATAAATGTAGACAAATAAGTGTACTATAATACCTTTAAATTAATACTAAACTCAGCCCTAAAAAATTTTGGACATCCATTAAAAATTCTTACAAACTAGGCAAAAATTCAAGTCAGTCCCCTCCTCCATTAACTTACCACTCAAAACTGCACGATAGTTCAACTCTTATTTTATAGATAGTATAGCATTTCTAACCAAGGATTCCTCAACATCTAATCCCAGCATCCACATATCACCACATCCACTTTCACTTTCAAACCTGTGCCCACATCCTATATAAAGCTACTCTTAAAATGAAACCATGCTCTTCTTCAGCTGAAGATCTTCTAAGTGAGTACCTAAAAATAGCAGTCAATAATACTGCCTATCCTGTTTCAATCCTTATAAAGAGGTCAGTTTAGGAATCCACCATTCCCTCTCTCTGGAAAAAGTCACATGTTATCCCTCTGCAAAAAGGAGGAAATCCAACAGACAATAATAACTTTAGACCCATAGCAATCTTATCTCCCCTCACTGAAATACTTGAAAAATGTATTCAAAAACATTTGCTAGACTATCTCCTGCAGGAAGAACCCCTATCCCCTACACAACATGGCTTCCATCCTTCCCAGAGTATTGGCACTGCCCTTCTAACCTTTATAGATATTGTCAATAAAGCTAGAGATAATGGTAAATTAGTCTCTTCCTTATTTCTACAATTCTCTAAAGCCTTCTATACAGTTTGTCACAGCAAACATCTACTTCAAATGTCCTCACTAGATCTCTCTCAGCCCACCCTTCTGTGGTTCAAAGCTACCTGTGCAATAGGTATGAGTTAGTAAAAGGGCACTCCCCACTCTCTCCTTACCTCTCAGTCACCATCAGTGTACTACATGACTCTATCCTTGGTCCCCTCATTTTCTACATTTTCACCAACATCCTCTATATTTCCACACAACAGGCCACCCTAATACAATACAATAATAGTTCCACACTCATTTGCACACCTGACAACATGGTGCACTTCCAAAAAATGATTCTGGAAGTTTTAACAGCCACTGAAATATGGTTTTATAGCTCTCAATTTATTTGCAACCCAAAAAAGACAAAACTACAACTTTTCCCTCTCTCATCAAAAAACAAAATTTAAGGTCCTCTCTCAATAATACAACCATTGAAGTCACTTCTCATAGCAAACTATTAGGGGTGATGGTAGATGATATTCTTATACTTGACCTGCATATACAAAATTACATAAGAAAAACTCATCAGAAACTAGAGATGCTTTACAGAGTGAAGAACTTTTTTACAAACACAACTAAAACTACACTTGCCACTACTTATCTCATCTCCACTCTTCTTTATGATGCTCCCATCCTTAGTAACCTTCAGGCTTCACAAAAATTAAAACTTGAACAATGCTGCAATAAAGTCACTAAATTTGCAGCACATACCCCTTTTAGAACCCTCCACTGTGTAGCACTGAAGAGCTTCAACTGGTTTGAACTAGCCCAGAAATTAACATATAGACTTCTTACCACCTATAAAATTATCCAGCATTCATCTGCCTGTCCAGCACTAAAAAACATTCTACACCACTTTGTTCCCAGTCAGTCATTGCAATCCAATGACCAAAAATGCCTGTCTACAAACCTAGCAAATCTGCTGGACATTGTCTGAACCTGTACAAGGTTGCTAAGGCCTAGAACTTCTTACCTGTATCCATCAGGTCTATACCTTCCCTCCCATCTTTTAAAACCACTCTGAAAGACTTCCTAACTAAAATCTGCCATTGTCCTTGCTCAAAACAAGGATAAACTATATCTCTAAATGTGAACAAGTCCCTTTTCATTCCTTATACCCTCCTTACCCTCCCTTCTTCACTTACTTCCTTACCGCTATCTAATTCTCTTCACTGACTTTCTCTCTAAATATAACATCAGCTGGATTCCCTCACTTAATATTGCAATTCTTATTTATATTAGACTAACTTACCTTTAATTTCTCTACAGACTATCTAAAATTTTTCTAAATATTAAATGATTGTCATATTCCTTGTATCAGTTCTTAAGCAATGTTTCTATATTATGCCTAATTTGTTATAATTGTTTAAAATGTAGATGTTTTTGTTTTATTTTTGAAGATTGTAAAATTATTGTTCTTAAAATGTTTTGTAATCATTTGGAGCTTTTCTCCCCAGGCCTCCTTGGAAAATGGGCTTTTACCCAGTTGAACTTTCCCAGTAATCAAATGTCAGTAAATAATAAATAAGTATTTCTTATTTCTATCAGCTATTTCTTGAAACTCACAGCAGATGCTATTACTATCCCAGGCTCCACTCTCATAAACAGATCAGTTGTTGAAAACTATGTGCCCAAACTCTGGAAAATATCCTATGTTACACCCATACATAAAGGCAGAACCTCCACTGAACTTAATAACTACAGACACATTGCTTTACTCTCCCCCCTGGCCAAAATCCTACAAAAATGCATCCATACCCAGATGCTAAACTATTTCCTAGACAACAACATCCTGTCACCTACTCAGCATGGTTTCAGACCTGCACATAGTACCACTACAGCCCTCCTGTGCTTCACAGACATAGTAAACTATCTCAAAAATGAAGGCCTACAAGTGTCAACTCTTTTTTTTGGATATGTCAAAAGCATTTGACACAGTCTCACACCAAATCCTGCTAAACAAACTAAACCAGTATCATATATCAAATTCCACTCTTACCTGGTTCCAAAGCTACTTAACTGACAGGTACCAAGCTGTGAAATGGGAAAATTCTCTCTCTCCTCAGCTGCCCATAACTATAGGAGTCCCACAGGGTTCTGTCTTAAGACCACTACTATTCACAGTCTTCACAAATTACCTCCATACCTACACACAGCATGCATCTATAATTCAGTATACAGATGACACTACCTTAATCTGTGCTGAACAAAACATTCCCACCTTCCTGCAAACAACTCAACTAGCATTCTCTGATGTTGAAAACTACCTTACCAAAGCCCAACTTATCCTCAATCCAAAGAAAACTCAGCTAATGATTATAAGCAAAAACACTAACAGTCAATTCACTATCTACTCCACAAATGCTACTCCAATTGCTCCAGTGGCACAGCCTAAGCTATTGGGAATAACCATAGACTCCCACCTAAAATTTGATAGTCATCTCAACTTAACTATTAAAAAAGTACATGCCAAACTGGGGTCACTCTAACTTATCAAACCATTTTTTACCAACAACACAAGTTCAGCCATTGCTCGCTCCCAACTTCTATCCACCCTACTCTATGCATCTCCCATTCTGACTAATCTCAACAAAACTGAACTAAGCAAAATGGAAGCCTGCTATAACAGAATTGCCCGCTTTGCTGCAAATTGCTCATATAGAACTCATCATTGTACTGCTTTGAGACAGCTCCACTGGCTTGAACTGCCCAACCTCCTAATCTACAATCAGCTCTGCCTCTGTCATTCTATCTATTACCTCCTCAATAAGTGTCCTGCCCTCAAAAACCTAGTAGTTCAGTGGCTAAAAAATGGAACTCTGTCCCTACTAGCATTCAAAACACATCATCCAAAGCCTTCTTTAAAGACCTCATCAGGCAACATCTCAAGCAAAGTTGGCAGTGCCATGATTGCTCCCCAGGCTAGTGAAAGTGGATAACATATACATACTAAATCTAGAGCACTTGATAATAGTTTTCAATCTTACTCACAAACACTGGCTAATCTACAATGTATGTACTGTACCTGTGTACTATGTATGTATTCTACCTATGTTCCAAATTTCAGCTGTACATCACAAATCTATTAATCACCTTTATTTTTAAAATTAATATTTTTTTGTTTGTTCTCTCCACTGTAACTGTTTATGTGCCGCATACCACTGTAAAAACATGTCTCTTTTAATTTGTGTGTATACTGATCATGTCTAAATAACTAAATGTGTCTGGAATTTTTCTTTGTGGAGCTTTTCTCCCCGGGCCTCTGCTGAAAAAGGACCTTTTCGGCTCAGTCAGACAACCCCGGTTAACAAATGTAAAATAAAATAAATAAGTAAATAATGTGCTACTTCATTTCTTAAGAGCTTTGCAGTGATGGATTTTGTATTTAATGACCAAAATCACATGAGGAAAGTGAATTTCTAAAATGCTCTTCTCCTTTAAACTTCCTTTTCGGGGCTCAATACCCCCTGCACCCCCTATGTTGGTGAGCAAACCTCCCCCACCTCCCCCTGAACTTATATCTATAAACTCTGAGATCATTATACCTTGGAGAAAAGGGAATATTCTAAGAAATTACATCTAAGACTCGGTATATATAAATCTGATCTTACTCACTGTAGCAGGTTCTGACATTTCAAATGATTACACGTATGAGCAGGTAACAGAAAATAATTAAAACAATGGCATAGTGTTTTCAGAGCCCTCAAATTGTCTTGCAGGAAATGAGCAAGCAGTGCTTTCACAAATATTTTATCAATGTGATTACTCAGCACTCATTACGAGAATCAGAGAATGCGCATCACGGTGTTCTGCATGCAGTGTTGCTTCCTTGAGTCAGTTCAGTTGGGCGCTTAGCTATGAAAGGGGTGAACATTTCCCGATTTTTTATGAAGTAACATACTCATTGATTCAAGCGGTGAGAGCAACAGTCATACAGAGCATTTTGCCATTTGCTGAGCTGCAGGAAAAGAACAGGCTGTCAGAATAGCACTTTAAAGTAAGTTGCAGTTCAGAGGACAGTATAGCAGTAATGAGCACAATGTGTGAGATAAATGCAGGATGCATCATCTAGATTATTTAATTCCCTTTGTGTACTATCTGCTGAACAGGACATGAAGTTCAGTAAATGTAATGGCAAAGCTGAGTAGGTAGCACTGGGAGGAATAGGTTTTGGCAAGGCAAGGCGAGAATTAGAAGTAAGATAAGGGGCCTTGAGAAGATGAATGGTTCTTGAGGAGTATTCAGTAGACAGTTATAAGCATTATAGAGGTAATACCTGATAGTGGAAAGACTAGAAAAGAGGAAGTTGTGATTACTAATCAGGAGATTCAGAAGACCACCAAAGTCCTGATTCGTCAAGGCAGGATATTGTACTCTGAATTTTTCAGGTTGATTTGGTGAAGAGAGGTTGGAGGGGAGTTCCATATTTTTGCCATGTAGGTAGCATGGATCAGGTCACAATAGGAGTTATGTGAAGGATTTACTTTTCCAAGGAATTTCTCAGAAGAATGAAGAACACAGTGCTAGTAGATAAGAATTTTGTGTGCTTTCTTTAACTAATTACATTTGAGGAAATTATCTAAGACATTTTTAGTAGTGGGTACAGCTTGTTATGTTTTGTGTCAAACGTTGACATTTTTGTAGGATTGTTCAGGTTTTGAAAAATTAATCGATTGTAGGTTGGTAAAGACTGAGGTAGCATATATCAAGCAGGGGAGAAGGTAGGCAGCACCTATGGCTTTCAGAGTATGTTCAGACAGGTATTTTTGGAACTATATACATATGCATTTTTGTTTTTTTATTTGTGTATTTATTTATTTTTTGGATTCCAAGTTGGGTGCATAAATAGAATTTAAAATGGTCATCAATGGTAATTCCAAGTACTTTAGCATGCAGAAGCATTTTAGTAACGATGTCATCAGAACACCATATGGAAGATGGATTGTACATTGCGAATACAGTTTTGTGAAAGAAAAGTGAACATTTATTTTTTTTTTAGGTTTAAGGATGAGAATGGAGCTGACTAGCCAAAACTCACTAATTACAAAGGAAAGTTGTGTGTGACTTTTTGGATTCTGAAATACAGGGAACTTAGAAGAAAATGAAGAAGTTGTCTGCATATTGGATGTTGGTGGAGTTAATGGGTACTGAAGGCAATGCAACTGAACTGTTGATGTTTGCATGTAGGTATTACACTATTAAAGTGGGCACTGAATTGTTAAGCTTTTTCTGCAGAATTCAGGAGTAAAAGGGCTGGGCTGTTTTCATCTTTCAGTGTAAAAATAATATACTTCTTCTCAGAAGTGTTTCAGATTGCTTCTATTGTTGTTTTGGTGGGCGGTGAAGTATTGTGTCTTGTTGTTTAGTATCTTAGTGTTGGTGTTAGCCCTTCTTGGAGGTAATAACATGCACCACTGATTTCATAATTTACCCCATGGGTCACATGACTTTATTTCCAGTGCAAATCAAGGTAAGCCTTGGTTATCACTTCGCACTATCTTGTAGGTGTGCAGTTGCTAAATAGTGATAGAAAGGTATGTTGAAAATATTCAACTGCAGAGACTAAAGGAAAAACAAGGATGCAATCAATTTCAAACTAGTGATTATATGGTTGATTGTAATGGCACTAAATCACTTGATGATTCTGGTGAAGGAATAACAATAGATTTGTTAGAGCTTTCCTTAATAATTTTTCTATAGCTATGCCATTTCAGTCCACATTTGATTAATTTGAAACACTGACCGTGACTGTTGCATAACACAAAGGTAATAATATATATATTGCAGTAAACCAAAGTAACATTTATCTTTGCTCTCTTTTCTGATTCCCAGCTGCACAAGATTTCTAGTTCTGATGAATTTAAACATTAACTACATACAATAACCTAACAATCTTCATGAGTGACATTCTGTTATAATGTTGCACAGACTTCCTGGACACTATAGAATCAGAATTGGATTATTCAGTGCTGGCTGACTTCCATGCAAGTCTAAGACCTGTCAATACATTGTCATGCACTAGTATTGTAGAAAGTATTATGAGGTATTACATCCTTGTATTTTTGTGCCCGCAGTGGTGGTACTGCGGTAGCGTTGTCGCCTCACAGTTAGACGCTGTCCAGTTCAATTCTCAGCTAGAGCATCTTCTGGAGACATGCGTGAATGGGCGTACCTTCATTGAAGGTTGTACGTCAGGCCTGGCAAGCCGGTATGAAAAAATCAACTGCCAATCATTAGCGGACCGGAGTTCCGCTGTGGTGACCCTCTAACCGGGAAAAGCCGAAAGACACAAACATCTTTGTATTTTTGTCTCTATTATTAAAAATTGGGCATAAAATATATCCAGTCTATTTATACTATGCACTGATATTCTGAATAATATTGCTTAACATTAACATTGCTGTGCTATACTTAAATGAAATATACAGGAGTGTCTTTCTAATTCATTGACACTGTTTCTGTCTCACAGATTTTAGCTGGGCATATGGAATTAGCTGTAAAGGCATGCCTATCAGTACTAGAAGGTTGGATGCCAATGCTGCAAGCTTTCTATTGTATTCATTCAACATTTATTTAAATAAATGGATTCAAGGATTTTTTGATTATGTGTTCCTTGTTATAGCCTGACAAGGCAGATGTAGATGTAAATTGATCAGCCAAGAAGAAATAATGACTATATCTTATCATTCATTCATCTTCCATGCTGTTAATATGCTAACCAGTTTACTGCAAAATAATTGAATGTTACCACTTAACTCCATAACAACTATGGTTCGTCGATGAATAAAAACATATTTTGGGCTCTTCTTACATCATAAGTACAACTAACATAGTTCTGGCAGATTACTATAATTTATTATAATGTGTCTAATCAGGATGATTAGAAATGATTAGAGTATGGTACATATAACTGACAAATATATCTTTAATTATTTAATGCATTTTGTTGATGCAGGGTGCAAATATTTTAACAGCAAGAAAGATATCATCCTGCATATGTCCTTAGGTTTCAGTGGATGGACAATGCTTACTCTAGTTTACTTTGCTGCTATTTGACTATATGGTCATTTAACAGAGGGCTGATAAACTTCTGCCTCTCATTACATTGCTCAATAATTAGATTATGCAAATGACTGATTATATGTAAGAATGAGGCCAGCTGAAAGCAGTGATTGGTTGTAGTGGGGGCATGGAGCAATATAATGAGATGTGAATGGGAGATGGAAGGGCATTATCATAGAAAACATGTTTGTACCCCCCTACCCACACATATTGAAAGATGACCTAATCACCAGAACCTGCTGTTTCTTCTCAGCATGCACAGCTTATGTTCTACACTAGTTGTCTGCCATTGCTTCACATTTAACACAATACCTATATAGCAGTACATTTATTAAAGCTGTACCAAGGTCAGCCAAGGTTATCTTGGTAGCTATGCAGTTGTAAATGCTTCACAAAGGAGTTCTGTTTCATGACTGAAACATTAAACATTCGTATTGTCATTCAAATCTGATTTAATATTAGAGAGTTTTAAATAATTTTATTTTACTCATTTGTAATTAACCATGGCATCGATCACTTTATTTTTCATTTTATTTTGGTATTTTCTTTTTACGTTTTACTCCTTGCAAAATATTTGATAGCTCTATTTGTGGTTGAACACTGTATTCATGGATCAATTCACCTTCCTTTTTAAGAAGTAAATAAGATAAATCAGAAAATATATATTGTCATAACGACATAACAATATTACATATATTTTTCTTTGTTGGCAAATGAACTACCCCTAAGAACATTTACAGTTATGACTGTGGGGTGCGAGGTGGGGGTGATGCTACACATAAGTACATTAGAACTTGCCGAATAACTTGTATAACTGTACTTAAAATGTTTATTATTAACAAGCCTGGACTCATATTACCACATTGTGGCTTGCACCAAGAAATGTAGAACCTAGTGGAGCAATTAGAAATTACAGAGTTTGTTTTCTATTAGAGATAGTTGTATTTTTGGGACAAACAAAATATACATCATGTGGGAATAATGAAAACAAAAACTAAACATGAATAGCTATACATCCGGTATCACAAGTAAACATCACTATACAAGGCCACATTGGACTTTGAATAAGATTACACAAACATACATAACAGGGAAACATAACGAAACACCAAATTACACAGTTAAATGTAGAACCAATTTGAGCAATTATTAAAGTCAGAAATTTTACTTTATGAGAGATAGAAGTATGGTTATATAGTTCTCCATTGCAAGGCCCCTTTGTAACTATGATTTAGAATAGGTGGGGGTAATCCTAGCTTCTGGTGTCAATAGACATATTTGCACATTTTGTTGATTCACATCAGTGAGTGGAACACTCAAACTGCCCATGATCACTGGCTGTGTTTTTCAATGCTTGGGATACACTATTTGTGGACTAAACTATACTTTGTTCTGGAAAAGAAACATTTGAGCCCACAGGGAAATCAATTAATTTTTCCCAAAATGTAAGTATTTTGACATTTGCTTGACTTCATTGAAAAGTGGTTCCAATTTGCATGGACTATATTACTGAACTTTATTTTCCTGATTACAGGCATGGTAAGGGCTGTGGCATTATTTTCATGGGTCTTGAAAGAGTACAAAGAAAGTTTTAGTTTCTACTGACTCTCATGAGATGGGCAGAATCTGCTATTTCTATTTTAAATTTAGTGCAGTAGATAACAGGGGAATGGATTGTGCTGGACACTGGTTTCCTCTTTGTAGTGTTATGCAGTGGTATTCTAGTTGGAGGAGGTTGATGAATCTACAAACTGCATTTGTAGCTATTTCAATTCTGATTCTATTTTATGTTGAGTACCTACTCCTAAGTGATACATTGGCAAGCTTCAAATCCCCACCAAACCCAGTTAACTCAGCTGAAAACATGGAAATGTACACAAAACGCTAAACTAGCATGTAAACAGCTACACAGAAGCAGTTGTACTCTGTAGGAAGAAGCTCAGGGAAATCCTCAGAAACAAAAACAGAGGAAGAGAATTATGAATAAAAGGAAGTGAAGTAATTTCCCAAATGAAAGAGCTTTCATCACAGAAAAAAATACTCTGGAGCTTAAAAAAATCCACCAAAGCCAAGTTTGTGGCTAAACTAGCCACCCAAATCAGAAAAAAATTGCAAGGTCTTTTTTTAGTCAGATTTATTTATTGACATTTGATTACTGAGAAAATCAAACTGGGTAGAAGCCCATTTTCTGCAGAAGCCTAGGGAGAAAAGCTCCAAATTATTACAAAAAAAATTTCAGAATAATGATTATACAATCTTCAAAAATAAAACAAAAACACTGTCCCCCTTTACTCATAATATCAGAACCAAAATGCAGCAATGTGCTTTTCCGAACAGTGCACACCACATACCTCAACCTGGCCAAGGCTTTTGACACAATCCTCCACTCAGGCATAGTAGAAAAGCTTAATAAACTTGGAATAAACCTTTACATTTCCCACTGGATTGTCAACTGGTTCATAGATAGGATGCAGGAGATTTAAACAGAGGAAGCTACCTCTACAAAAAGAGCAGTCATCATGGGAGTCCTCCCAGGGTTCAGTGCTAGAACCTTTCCTGTCTGTCATCAACCTCTCTGAAGTAAAAACAACAACAAAGAGATCAGACTTACTATGTCTGCACATGACTGCAGGCTAGGAGCAGTTGCTGAATGCCCAAATGACTTGTCCATATTGCAGAAAGGTTTATCCCAAACAAATACTTGGTGCCAGAGCACTGAAACTAAATGCCAAAAATGCAGTATCATATGCTGGGGAACAACAACATTGACAATATGTTGCTGAAAGTTGACCCCGTTGTTCAGGATTTGGAAGCTTATATTGACAGTGACTAACTTTTGACCAGCGTGTGCCCACTGATACAAGAAAGACCTCAATTGCACAGCTTATAAAACAAAGCGATTGCAATTAAAGCTAGTGATGTCGTTGCCCGCCCTTACTCAGCCCTCATTAAGTCAGTCATTGAATATGCTGCCCCCTTTGGCATGTATCTTTCCAGACACATGTAACAACTTGAAGACCCACACAGACACTTTACTAAAAAGGTACAATGCCTAAACAGTATATCTTATATGGATTATCTCAAAGCTCTGTCCCTATGCCCAGTATCCTACAGACTGTTAAAAGTGGATCTGTGTCTGGTATACAAGGCATTCTCTGACCCAATACGGATGGACCTACTGCACATCAGCAGGTCTAATAGCCTTAGAAATATTTGGTCTAGGGTTCTAAACCTCTTCTGTAACATCACCAGGACAGTTTGGAGGGACAGGTATATCATGCAGAGGATACCACTGCTCTGGAACAGACTTCCCATCCACTTAAAACAAAGCTCATCTCTTTCTATATTTAAGTGCAACTTTGATCTAAGGATGGGTAATAGAAAATTTACCCCAGGACTGCCCCTTGTACTATTAATGGACAGAGGCAGCTCCTAAATACTTTATCCTGTGCAAGGGTCCCTCCAAATTATCTATGGTACGATCCCAGTTATTCTTATTAGAGATAATACATAATTATGAAACATGGGATGGGTAAGGTCAATCTAACATGAAAAATGATAGGTTAATTCAAGCACTAAAATGGAAATTGGATACACTTAAAATGAAGGGCAGCTAGCCTAGTACTTACCAATGAACCTATAAATATTGAGCTGTTCTTATTAATAATCCAAAAGGTGCATGTATAAACATTTTCCACATTTCTTGACAAATCAATGTCAATACAGTAGGATACTGTAAGCACAAAAGTTACAAGTCCACTAACTGTCAAAACAGTGGATTCTAACATATGGACATGTGTGTGTGTGTGTGCATATATATATATATATATATATATATATATATATATATATATATATATATATATATATATATATATATATATATATATATATATATATATATATGTACACACACACACACACACACACACACACACACACACACACACACATGGGTTCCTGTTGTAATACTGAACTGCACTGGCTTTTAGTGTAAAAGCTGACATTTCTTGGGATCTTGGGATCTGTTGTTTGCCCCAATGTCAAGCAATCTAGCAGTT